>NC_060273.1:57402804-57726320 GCF_021613505.1 Equus quagga | reverse complement strand
GGGTTTATCATTAAGCACAGAGCCGGCTAGTGTTAAATACACGTTTCCATGTGTGTATGTTCATGAGCTCATGAACCCGGAACATATTCCAACTGTCTGCTACTTCTAACTGCCTTACTTCTGTTGACACCATGCTATCAGTAGCCTACCCTCAGTATCTCCTTGGACCTTTACCTGTCATTAATGGACTGCTCCTGTACTTTCCATCTTTAGAGTCATATATATGTATGCCCATTCTAGTCTATACCCACTGCCATCAGCCTGATTCAGTCTTTTAGCCTCTCTATTTAGACTGCCAAACTCTCCCCAATGCAATCTATTGCAAACAAAGTTAGATTCACATATTGAAAGCATAACTTCCATTACGTTACTTAATCTTATAAACAACAAAATCTCATTACTCCCTATTGTTCCTGGTTCCCAGACTGTGTTAGGATACTCTGGCAAACTATAACCAGTTGTGAAGTTTATTACCAATGATTAGTTACTGATCATAATTAAAGCCTAAAATTTGTGAGTGTTTTTTTTTAATTAATTAAGTGTGGACTTGTGCACATAATATCACATTTAATAGGGTTCTTTCCAAAATACTTTTCTTGAGTGGAAGGGAAAGCAAAAAAGGACAGGTAGTAATGAAAACACAGATAAAATTCAAAAATTGCACATAACCCACAGACCATGTTGTCTATTTCACAGCTCCAAGTGCTGAACCATTACTGACATACTATGAATAGTTATGGTGCTTAAGAGTTATTATAATCTACACCATTATTTGTCTTGCATCCTGGATTTTTATTTTATTTTTTAGTTTTCTTTTGTTTTCATCAAAATACATGGAATGTCTTGTGCATAAAATAGTCATCTATCTTGTGAGCCTCAGCGCGCACACGCACACGCACACACACACACACACATGCACAAAGAACCACCCCATGAATCCCTACTTTCCTCCTTTTCTCAATGTTCCTGCTCTTAGCCACCTCTTTTCCCTCTACCTTCACATGTCAAATGTTATCAATATTTCAGGACCCATTTCAAATGACATCCTTCCATGATCATCACAAAATTTCTTCTTTCTTTGATCCCCAACACTCCTTGTACTCTCTTGTAGACACATTATCTGGCCTGTGTTATAGTCATTTGTGCATTTTATAACTCCCTGCAAGACTGTAAATGTTTCATGTGTATCCATCCTGGACCCAGAAGAGTGTCTTGAAATGGAGCAAAACAGATTTAATCATTAGAGATATTTAAAATGCTTATGAAATACTTGATTCTTTTCCACACAAAAGAGAAAATACAGCTTTTTCCTAATGTTAAGGTGAGATTCCTCACTCGTGTTCCTTATAATATATTTTCCAGAAGAATCACATAAATCTACTGTTATGTTAAGGTTAACATTAGGTTCTCTACATGGATGCATTATTACCATAATTATGATGACTACTCACATGGGAATTGTTAAAATAAAACAAACAAAAAGGTTTGAGTTTCTAAGTAGTATAACTCTGTTTCAAAATGAAACGAACATGTTTTCTACCAATGAACATGTGCTTCTAAATGTCCTCGCAAAATAGACTTGAGCCATGTTATAATGTTGTTTAATCTGTTGAACTACCTTTTAAATAAAGCCAACTTAACAGACACTCTGTTGATGATTTAATAACCTTGCATTAAAAAAAAGTCCCAGGTAGTAATATTTAACTTCTAGAATACTAGATAATCCAAAATAAGTATTTAGTCTTGGATAATAAATTGGAATCTGTGTTAGTTATAAATATATATCTTTAAAGTCTCCTGTTGATGTACTTTTGACAAAATGAGGCCACCTTCAAATAAAGCTTAGTCAAAGGAAGATATTTAAATAAGCATGTATTATTGTAATAGCAGGAGAAATACAATTTGGGTAATTATATTTGAGAATTACTAATGTAAAGGCAGCATAAAACAAAAGCATAACATAGATGTTGAAGAAAAGTATGATGTTATTTATTATTTTACCTTTATCCTTCCTTTAAATTGAATATATACACATCAATTCACAGAAGAAAATGAAGTAATTCATGCAGGGATTTACAGAAAATAACATGGTGATATTTAAGTTGAATGGTTGTAAAGTTTCAGGGATTAGAGTTGCAGTGAAATGACAATTCAAATAGATTATCTGTGTTTTAAAAATATATTTTTTTTAGATATTTAGCTCCTCAAATTCCTGCCTAAATGTCATGAAAAATGCTAGAATACATTTTATGATAACTCTGTAATTCCTGGTTAACTTTATATTGTCCTGCATATGTATTTTTTAGGGCTAGATAGTAAAGTTTGCAGTGAATATTCTTATTTTTGATATGTTTATTTTAAAAATTTCAATAAGCATTTCTTATTATATAGAGTTGAAAATGAAACATTTGTATGTGTATATCATTTCAAAAACATTGGGATATTACTTCTGTTCTCCCCAACACTTATGAGAAAGAATATAGTTATTTTATTCCTTAAAACCACTGTATATATTCTATTCTGAGGTTCATTCTCTAGCAGTCTCTTTTTCTTAAGGAATACATTTTGAATAGGGAGACACTGTAAGTCAGATATATTGTACGTATTAAACTAAGGCAGAAACTTTGAAGATAATACAAGGAACACATGACAAGTCAGACACTGAATTTCTTGCTTACCAAGAAGGAGCTGAATGGAATTTCCACTGTTTGGAATAGTACCAGATTGAGAGATTTGGAATTTTAGATTTTTCCATATCGTATTGTTTTTACACTTAGAAAAAGTATACTCCATTTATTAACAAATTTAAAATCCAGTAGAGCAATGGTTTTGTCATGATTGAAGGAGTTCAATATACCTGATGAAACTAATTTAAAAATTAAATGCTATTCAATTTATATAAATAAATGATTTAATCCCCGTATATGTTTTAACAAACATGCTGTATGATGATCATGAGAGTTTACATAATAAAACTAGAGTAAAGGTTAAAGGTACAGAAAAAACTTATTGTAAAATGTACCAGCAATTTGCTATCAGTGGCACACCAAGGCAAACAGGGGCAGTAGAAACAGTCTACACCAGTAGGAAGGTTATTTAGAATTTCTGCAACATGGTGATACTAAAAAGACAATTTATTTTTAGTCAGTACTATTATCCTTTTAAATTCCCTATAGACAGTGTTCCTCCTTATTGCTTGTCCCCAGGGTGAATGGCTCCCACTACACTGCCCTCACCCATAATATGCCACCGCTTGTCACTTCTGCATTTGACATGATGAAATGGAAGGAAAATGTCAATTATTCTTTTAAAACGAATATTATATACAGTGTTTCCTATAGTGAATTTATAATAATGATAATCATACCAGTTTACTACTCTAAATTCTTTATCGTGCTGCCAGATCTCACTTAATTTTAATGACTATGTGGTAAGGTGATATTGTGATTCCCATTTAAATGAGATGCATGGAGCTTAAGTAACTTTTCCAAAACCACACAGATAGTAGGTGACAAACCTGAGACTCACCTCAAAAGTCTGTGCTCTTAACTGCTATGCTCACATGTCCCATTAGATATCTGGTGAGGAAAAAGGTTCGACAAAGAAACACCTACTATGCATAGATAAAATGGTGAGGTAATCCGCAGTGAGGTACTGATCGAGCTATGCTTTCTAATTTAACATAATTAGTATTAATTATTTTGGATAGTTATCATTGATTGTTTGCCTATTATGTGCCAGATATAAGAACTTTTCCTCCAAGATCTCATTTATTCTGCATGACAACCCTGTAAAGTGTTTATTATTACCAGCTTTTCACAATGAGGAAAAGATATCTACAGAGGTCCCAAACTTAAGTGAATAGGGGAGCAGAAATTTAAGTTTAGGCCCTCCTGACTTCATGGCTCATGCTCTTAATTACAGAATTGAAGACTACAAAGTAAAAGCATAAGGAAAAAGAGGCCAAAATGTTTAATATTCCTTATTTGATATACAGCCAATTTTAGATTCACAACATAGAGCTTAACATTAACTCTCATATGACCTAAATTATTAAGCTTAACTCAGAATAGAGAATATCATGTTCAGGAAAACTGTACTTACTCACAAGGAGATGCTAAGGAATAAAAAAAATCACATTTGATATCACCTAGGAAAAGTAAACATAAAAAATGTAAGTTTCAGAGGCAATAGTATAGTATTCAATCTTCTTACAACGTAAGAGAAATTTCTTCAGATAGTATTGTGCTGGTACCATGTTTGTCACTAGAAGTAATGATTGCAGAAATGCAATTTCACAATGTGAGATTTTCTAGAGATGAAGAAATGCAAAATTGTTCCACAGCCACACACAAAAATATATAACAAGATTTTAAAATGGCCAGCTTCCCATTGGAAAGGGTATTATTTTAATGGGGCAGTCTTCAATATCATCTCTTGAATTTGTTTTTTTCAGTCAGGATTTCTCTTTTGTAATATCGTGGAAATAAAAAGGAAAATGGATCCATTTTACAGCCCTCACTTTGGTCACACATGCTGGGCACCCATGACGCTTTTAATAGTTACTTGTTACCAGTTGAAGAAATATTTATGATGTAAAATGTCACAATTTGCAAAGAAAATGGAATCCAAAAAGAAGTTAATACATTTAAAGGGTCTTTTTTCACTCTTTTTTCTGGGAATTTTGTGCTCTGAGTGCAGAAAATCTGATTATACATGATCTAAACTATATATTTTAAATGCCATATTCTAAAGTAAGACTCTTCTTTGCATAGTAATGCAAGGAGCAGAAGCAATAAAGATTTTGATGAGAAGTAATGCTATGGACAAGGGTACAAGGCCGAGAGTAATTATATGATCCATGGCCTTACAGTTGTTATTTCAATCTTTTTGTGAAGATGGAGTTAACCGTTAAGGATCTCATTTTCAATTATAAAGTAAAATGTCCCTTTAATCATCTCTCCCACAGAAGTGGCACAAAATCAATGTAAACTAAGTGGAGGAAGGTATTTCAAAACTGTACTAACCAATTGTAAAGTCTCAAAGATGCATATTGACAGAACTCTTCTCAGGTGAAGCTTTCCCAGGGCTTAATTTAGGAAACGATTAATTTATCATTACAATAGGGTAGTGCAATTTAGTGGTTAATAATATGAATGTATTGTTCAAATCCTCGGCTTACTCATTGGTGTGTGATCTTGTACAACTCATTTAACCCTTCTGTTTCTCAATTTCTGTATCTTAAAATGGAGATAATAATGCTGTATATCTTGAGGAATTATTGAAAAATTTAAATGAATTAATACTTATGAATATGCTTAGGAAACTGCCTAACATTACTGAGTTCAATGCAAGTATACAGATACATGTACATGCATACAGAGAGTGCCTATAAGTATTGGGCATTTTTATGAATTACTCCATCTAAGAATCCAAAAGCTATTAACGTTACATAATAATGATTGTATAATTTACAAAAAGCATTATCTCCATTTTAAAAATAAACCTAAGGCTCGGGGAACCTTGTAGTTTTCTCAAATTCATATAGTTAGAAAATCTAAGCTGAGGGGCTGGCCTGGTGACGTAGTGGCTAAGTTCACGCACTCCGCTTCTGTTGCCCAGGGGTTCACAGGTTCGGATCCTAGGTGCGGACCAACAGCACTTGTCAAGCCATGCTGTGGTGGTGTCCCATATAAAGTAGAGGAAGATTGGCACAGATGTTAGCTCAGCAACAGTCTTCCTCAGGCAGAAAGAGGAAGTTTGGCAGCAGATGTTAACTGAGGGCCAATGTTCCTCAGGAAAAAAAAAAGAGAGAGAAAAAAAAGAAAATCTAAGCTGAGAATAAAACCTAGTTTGCTTATCTCCAAAATATATTTATTTCTCACTAAAGGAGTGGTTTTGAACTTCTTCTCCACAATGTACAGAACAAATAATAAAGAGACATTTTATACTTTGGTGGTGAAAGAGACATCCTTCTAATTGTCCCCACATGTTTGGTGTTGCTAGTATCTTCCCAGTAATGGTCACCAGCCCCTTTGTGTTCTCTCCTTTCTCTGATCCAATCAGTGGACAATTTATCAATCTCATGAAACATGCTATGAAAAGCCAAACTCAGAACCCATCCTTTCTCACCAATAGTAGGTTTTCCATCACAAAAACACTCCCATGTAGAAATGAGTAGCTATTTTTCTAGTTTGTTGCACAATCCTAAAACTTATACAGAGAAGTAAAAACAAAAATAACTGGAAACTCTGCAGTGATTGCTTACTACCCAAACTCTTACATTTTTGAGTGATGATGTCTTACTAAGGCAGCCAGAGGTAAAATAAGCTTTGGATTACAGAATCCAATGAAGCCCCGTTAGTCTTTGATGAGCCCCTTTTCTATCAATATCATTAATATGGGAATAAGGTTTTGTTTTTTGTTTTTTTTTTAAATCAGTACAATCATTTCATCTGTTGTAATTTATATGATAAAAGGAATTAATTTGCAAACCTCAGTACTTTACGTATTAATAGTAACAAATTATTTGCCACACTTCTCTATATTCAACTGAGACCCTCTAATAGGACCGTAGCGTATCATGAGAGCTCTGTTGAGAACTGTTTTGTCCCATTGCCCAAGGTAATGATCTAATGATTAGCGCTTTTGACTCCTAAAGAGAAACACACAGGTTCGCTTTTCATTTTGCCACTAATATTTTTTTCTTTTTTTTACTTCTCTTTTGTCTGATCTCCAGTCTAGCTGTGGGTTAAGTTTTGCTTTATGTATAACTTTGATATCTTTTTTTAATTTAAATAAGACCCAAAGGCCTCTAATTCGAGGAATAAAGGAGTCACATAGGAACAGAAAAGGTGAAGAGAAAAAAAGGGATTGAAGTAAAGTAGAAAGGAATTTGACAAGAAGAGATACAAATCTTTGCTGTTTCCTATGTTACAAATCTGAACAAATCGAAGATTAAAAATCTTCTGTGCAATTTGCCTAAAGTCCCAATTCATCCTCAGATTTTTTAACACAACCAATTTAAACACTTTCTATTATCTCCTAGGATCAAAAGAATCAATCAACATCTTCTGAAGTCTTATGGGTCCTCAATCATGCTTGCCCAAGGCAATGAAAATCAAATCAAAAGCTGCCTCTATGGGTAGGGGGTTATAACTCAATATAACAGAAAAATACCACAGTAGTAAAAAATCTTGCATAAAATAAAATGGAATTCATGCTCATTGAAGACTATCTCCTTTTGGAGATTGTATGGAGATTTTCTCAATCTGTCCTTTTCCTTCAAAGTGAGTTTTTAAAATGTCAACCTGTTATTCTTCCTGAGGCAGAAGATTCATTTTGTAATTAGTCCAACCCCTATGTTCCTGACTTCATAGAGAACTCCATTTTGATAACTTGATGTCATTCAATTTAGATTCTTTTTGAGAAATCAGTATTCATTTTGAAAATAATAGTGATCATGTATAAATATACAAACCTGCATATTTACCAACCTGATTGTGTGTGTGTGTGTGAGAGTGTGTGTGTGTGTGTGTGTGTCTGGGTGATAGATAGCAAATATATTAGGTACAATAATAGGACTGGTCAAAAAGTAGAAATAAAAAAGATAAACTTAAAACAGTCTTTCAATCTGTATTTTAGATGTAGCTAGTCTGATCACAGTAAAGGAAAGCTCTCTAAAATGGTTTGTTTGGGGTGTTGCATTGCATATCAATCTGAACTTGCTGTCTTTATTATTATTGTCTCTACTTTTATCTGCTGAATATAAAATGTATTGGAAATAATTTAATAAGAAAATTTGAGATTTTTGAATCTATCTACTTTTGTGAAATGTAAGGAATCCCATATTTCTGATTGCTTTAGATGAGAAAAACTTTTCCCTCTCCCACCATCAATTCTGTATTCATTCTTTAGCTTTTTGTGATTCAAAATGGTACGCACTAAAATCTTATTATTATTAAGATTTGTTACTACTGCTTGTTATTATTACTACTTGTTGCAGGAAATAGAACAAGTAAAATATTAACTTTTGATCACTTACTAAGTGTCTATAATAATTATTTAAATTATGATAGTGAAAATTATATTTATAGCCATGTCCATGGAGTGGTTTGGGGGAAGGGGGGCTCCCCCACTCTGCTCTCATACTTTGGGGAAAAAAGGAAGCATGCTGTAGTCACATGTGTCTATATTATATGCACATGTTTATTTATGTTCCTCTCAAACTTTTTTTGTAGGGGTGCCACTGTGATTTAAGCATGGACTTTTTATTTTAAGAGTCATATGTCAACCATAGCATCTACTGTCTGTGTACAACTAAAAGGAGATTCAAAATTGTATTTATTTACACTGTTTATATCCACCTCTAGAACTAACTTCAGAAATATTGCAATTGTTAAGTTTAAGAAAGTTTATCTTATTGTCTCACATATATTAATAATAGCATGCGTAGTTTCTTTTAATAGAATTTGTTAATCATTTTACAAAGGGCTATATATTTCCTAACATATCTACAATTATTTGAAGCTGGTGGTGTGTCGATGATGAGGAAGAAAATGAAACAAATGCTTTTGGTAAGGACAATACTGAATCTGAACACACAGATTTAGATTGTAATGGCTAGTCTAGATTCTATCCTGACCTCTGGGATGTAAAAACTGCTTTCAGTGAAATAGGAATAAAAATTGCTTGAATGTGATTTATGAAATATCATCAAAGTTGTGGTAGTTGCTATGCTTTAAGATCTATATTTAAAGCACTGCATGCTTACCTCATGGGAAATCCCTGCTTCTCCTTTGTGAATTTCATTTCTCAAGTTTTGCTTTGAATTGCAATATTTAAACAACAAAGTGAATCTCGAATCAAATTGAATTTAATCTGGAATAACACAAAAGTAATGCTGCTAAATTCCACTTAGCGTAATTCTGGAATGATAAAAGGTCTTCAGCATTTTAAAGGCTGGATCGATTTTATACAATTAGGTGAGCCAAGCTTCAAACTACGAAAACTTACCTAGTTATAGTTTGTGTTTCTTTGTTCTCTACTCTTTTTCTCATTTTGTATTCTCCGGACAAAATCTTCTGTCTCCTCAGCCTGTGCATTCAGGCACTGAGAGACTAACCCAAAATACTAAACATAAAATAAAACCGTGGGGGCCGGCCTGGTGGTGTAGCAGTTAAGTTCACTCACTCCGCTTCGACAGCCCAGGGTTCGCCAGTTCAGATCCCAGGCGTGGACCTACGCACTGCTTATCAAACCATACAGTGGCAAGTATCCCACAAATAAAGTAGAGGAAGATGGGCACAGATGTTAGCTCAGGGCCAATCTTCCTTGGCAAAAAGAGGAAGATTTGGTGGTGGGTATTAGCTCTGGGCTAATCTTCCTAAAAAAATAATAATGAAGTTTTAGGGGTGCAATACTTAAAATTCACACTTGGGGTCACCTAGAACGTTATTTCACACCTTCTTCTCACTTTTCAAACCAAAGCATTTTTTCCCTACCTCTTTCTTAGCTGATTAATCTGCTGCTTCTTTCACTAAGAAACAGAAGCAATCAGAGTATAGTTTCCAGAGGTTTCCACAGCCATGTGAAGTAACATAGTAACAGCTATGCCAATAGCCTTTGCCATCCCTTCTGTTATTATGGATGAGCTGTTTGTGCTCCCAGCTAAGGCTAAACTTTTCACTTACAGATCAAATACCATCTCCTCTGGACTATAAAAGGAAACGGTGCAATTGCCACCTCTCTCTGGCATCATCAAATTCTTCCGCTCTTCTGGATTGTTTTAATAAGCATCCAACCACACTATATATCTTCTATCCAGATTTTTTTTAAAAAGTGAAATTATATGTACTTATAACAAGATTCACGGCTTTTTTCCCCTTTGCTGCCACCCAATCTTGAAAGTAATCTCTGAGCTTCTTCTTGCATAACAAAAAAATTTAAATGTATTGTCATAAATAATAGGCCATACATTCTGGGACCTTTTTGGCAATATAAAAGCACTGACAAAAATTTGGAAATTAAATATTTTATTTAATTCTGTGGCATGGCTTCTTTTTTCCACCAGACTCTAAAGTAGAACATAAACAGTATAAATAGTGTTCTTCAAGATCAAAGCTCATAGAATCCAGACATAGATTTTTATTCATTATGTGATTATTGTTGGTAAATGATTGTAAAGTGTTTAACCTCGTGTCTTGAATTTATCAAGCATGAAATAAATGTTTTATTGATCAGTAAAAAGGAAAACATAGAACCTCATACATAAATAAAATATTGCCCTTTAATCAGGATTTACCATTCCTGAATTGCTCATTTTCACACAATTTTCTCTACATCTCAACCATTTCTTAACACAGTCATTTTTCTTCAAGTTTTAATTTTCCATATAATGACAAAACTCTTATTAGTTTGTAACTTTAATATCTCCAAAATGCTCCCATGATGTGTAAAATTCATTTGATGAACACTTAAAAAAATTGATATATTCTTTTTTGGCTAAATTCATTGAAACAGAGAGGACATTTATTATGCACTGCCTTTTTGTTTCAGATTGTACATGGCTGGATATATTCCCTTAGTTTCATTGGGCTTGGATTTGTTGTTTTTCTTATTAAGGATAGTTATAATTTATTAAGTTGTTGGATATAAGGAAACAATAACAACAAAAAAGCTAATACACCAAACTTATCCTCCAAATTAACAACAACAACAAAATGAGTACTTTTTATTTCATTTTACAAGAGGGATAAAGATTGTTCACTTTTAATGGATGATTTGGGGAAAGAATATTCTCTTCAGCCTCGAATTTATATCATTTCAATTTAAAAATACTTAAATGGATCCATCTTATTCCTCTTTTGCTCATTTCAATTCCCTTCAACATTAGTTGCCCTTTTTAAAATTATCTAGTTATTTCTCAATTAAGGCTAAAAAAATTGTTCCAACTCCTCCAACTCTTGTAAATAGTTTTGTGTAGACACAGCAGTCAAAATCATGGCAGCTGGAGGAGGAGTTGGGGAGGGGCTGGAGTGAAATAGCAGCAACACTAGTGGTCATGCAGGAAACTGGGACATTCCAGTATTGGTGGCAAATTATTGTGTGCATTAGTGGTTTGCAGCATGGGGTCTGGAGCTGACTTATTTCTGTTTAAATCTTGGCTCTCCAGCTTATTAATATAGCAACCTGGGGTAAATTACTTAACTGTTCTGTATCTTGATTTCCTCAACTTTAAAATGGTAATAATAATAGAATCTACCTCATAGAGTGGTTGTAATGATTAAATGACTTAATATATATAAGCACATAAAAGAGATCCTTGCACATAGTGTGAAATAGTTATTAAGGAAGCCAAAATACAACTAGGGATACTAAAACAAAGATGTTAGAGCAATTTGAAACCCCTGGCACCTACAGATACATCAAACATTAAACATAGCCAAAGACCTAGCCAGATTAACAAAAAGCACACTGAAGACCTATTTACCTCAGTTCCAATTACTCAACACATCATGTATGGCTTTCAACAAAAGAAACCACAGAGCATGCTCAAAGGCAAGAACATAATGTGACTAGAAAGAACAAGCATCAGAAACAGCACAGATATGACACAGATTTTGGAACTATCAGACAGGGAATTTAAACTAATTATGATGTTAAGTGTTCTAATAGAAAATGTAAATACTATGTAAAACAGATGGATAATGTATGAGAAAATGGAAACTATAAGAAAGAATCAAAAGGAAATGCTAGAAATTGAAAACACTGTAACATAAATAAAAACTGCTTTTGATGGACTCATTAGCAGCTTGGTTGTAGCCAAGGAAAGAATCAGTGAACTTGAAGATAAGCCAATAGAAATTTTCCAAACTGAAATGCAAAAAGAAAAAAATGAAAACAAAACGAAACATAAAAGAACTGTGAGAAATTTTCAGAAAGTTTAACAGAAGCATAATTGGAATAGCAGAAGGGGAAGAAAGAACAGAAAAAAATATTTGAAGTAATAATGGCTACAAATTTTCCAAAATTAATGGCAGGCACCAAACCAGAGATATAGGAAGTTCAGAGAAAACCAACCAGGAAAAATTCTGAAAAATCTTATCTGTAGGCATGTCATATTCAAACTGTAGAAGACCAAGGAGAAAAATCTTAAAAGGAGTCACTGGAGGGGAACAACACCTTATATGTAGAGAAATAGGATAAGAATTTCTTCAGACTTTACATCAAAAAACATGCAAACTAGAAGAGAGTGGAGTGAAATCTTTAGGGTTGATAGAGGAAAGTACTCACCAACCTAGAATTCTATATCTAGTGAAATTATCCTTCAAAGGTGAAGGAGAAATAAAGACTTTCTCAGACAAATAAAAACTGAGAGATTCATCATCAGCAGATGTGCCCTACAAGAAATCTTAAAGGAAGAGTGTCAGAGAAGGAATAAATGAAGCAAAAATAAAAATTTTTATCTTTATTATTCTTAATCTAAAGTGTAACTAACAGTAACAATGTCTGGGGTGATTATAGCATGTGGATAAGCGAAATGAAAGAACAGCAGTGTCATAAGGGAAGAGAAAAGAGGATTCGGGAATACTCTGTTAGAAGGTAACTATACTACATTTGAACTGAAATAATGTAATTTGAAGCTGGATTTGGATTAGTCAAAAATATATAATGCAAAATCTAGGGAAATTACTAAAACCTTTTAAAATGAAGTACTACTTGTATGCCATGAGAGGAGATAAATGAAGTAAAATAAAATGCTAACATAAAACTAGAGAAGGCATAAAAGAAGAGGAAAACAAAAAAGAAATGAAGACCGAATACAGTGAATAGAGTATAGTTATAAACATGATAGTTATCAATCCACCTATATCAATAATCACTTTAATGTGAATCTTCTAAATACATCAATTGAAAGACAGAAGTTGTCAGAGTGTACACAAGACCCAATTGTATGTTTCTTACAAGAACTTCCCTTTAAATATAAAAACTCAGATGGAGGGCCAGGCCCATGGCTGAGTGGTTAAGTTAGCACCCTCCATTTCAGTGGCCCAGGGTTTTGCTGGTTTGCATCCTGGGCATGGACATGGCACTGCTCATCAGGTCATGCTGGAGTGGCATCCCACATGCCACAACTAGAAGGACCCACAACTAAAAATACACAACTATGTACCAGGGGGCTTTGGGGAGAAAAAGGAAAAATAAAATCTTAAAAAATAAATAAATAAAAATAAATTAAAAAATTTTTTGAAACACAGGTTAAATTTAAAGAACAGTGGAAAGAGATATCATGCTTATACTAATCCAAAGAAAGTAGTAGTAGCTATATATAAATTTCAGCAAAGCATAATTTAGAATAAGGAAAATTATCAGTGATAAAGAGAGCCTTACTTGATGAAACATAAGCCAATTCTCTAAAAGACACAACAGTTCTGTGTACCTAACAACAGAGTATCAAAATACATGGGCAAAAACTGATAGCACTACAATGAGGAATAGAAAAAAATCACTATTATAGTTGGAGACATCACCAACCCTCTTTCAGTAATTGATAGATCAAGTAGAAAAAATCAGTAAAGATGTAGTTGACTTTAATGGCACTATCTATCAACTTGATCTAATTGATATTTATAGAATACTCCATCCAACAAAATACATTTTTCTCAAGCTTGCAGGAAATTTGCCAAGATAAACCAGATTCTGTGCCACAAAATACACCTTAACACATATAAATGATTAGATATGATACAAAATATGCCCTCAGACAAAAATGAAATTAAATTAGAAATTAACGTCTGAAAGATAGCTGGAAAATCCCCCAAATATTTGGACATTAAACAATACACTTCTAATAAGACATGGATCAAAGAAAAAAGTCTCAAGAGAAATTTAAAAATATTTTAACTGGGGAAAAATTAAAATAGAATTTATCAAAATATGTGGGAGGTAATAAAACCAATGCTTAGTTATAAATTTATAGCATTAAATACATAAATTAGAAAACAAGGAAGATAAAAAATCAATTATCTAAGATTTTACCTTAGGAAACTAGAGCAATTGAAGTTAAACAAGCAAAAAGAAAAAAACCCCAAACAATAAAAATTAGAATAGAGGGGCCAGCCCAGTAGTATGGTGGCTTGGTTTGCATGCTCTGCTTCAGTGGCCCAGGGTTTGTGGGTTTGGATCTGGGGCACAAACCTACATACTGTTCATCAAGCCATGCTGTGACAGCATCCCACATACAAAACAGAAGAAGACTGGTATAGATGTTAGCTCAATGACAATCTTCCTCAAGCAAGAAGAGGAAGATTGGCAACAGATGTTAGCTCACGGTCAATTTTCCTCACAAAAAATTTAAAAAAATAAAATGAAAAAACAGAGTAGAAATCAATGAAATTGTAAACAGGAGAACAATATAGGAAATCAACAAAACCAAAAGCTGGTTCTTTGAAAAGATCAATACAATTGATAAATGTCTGAAGGCTAACCAAGAAAAAAAAAGAGAAGACAAATTAACAGCATCAGAAATGAAAGAATTGTTATCACTACTGAGCCCATAGACAATAGAAGCATAACAATAGAATTCTATGAATAACTCTTTGTGCCTAAATTTGATAACTTATATGCAATGGGTCAATTCCTCATAATACACAAGCTACCAATACTCTGACAAAGTGAAACAGGATAATCTGAAAAGTCCTATATATATTAAATAAATTGAATTAATAATTAATAATCTTTCTAAAAAGAAAGTATCATGCCCAGATGTTTTCACTGGTAAATTTTATCAAACATTGAAGGGAGAAACATTGGCCCCTTTTCCACAATCCCTTCCAGAATATAAAACCAGAGGAATCACTTCCTAACTCATTCTACAGAGCAAGCATTGCCTTAATACCAAATCCCATATAAGCATTCCAAGAAAGGAATACTATGGATCAATGTCTCTCCTGAGCATACATACAAAAATCTTCAAAAAAGCTGTCAAATCAAATTGAAAAAAATGTGTAAAATAAAATATACACAGGACCAAGTTGGATTTATTCTTTGTATTCAAAGCTGGATCAACACTTGAAAATAAATTCATTTACTCTACCACATCAATAGGCTAAAGAAAAAAAGTTATATGGTCTAATCAATTCATTCAGAAATAAGCATTTAAAAAATCAACAGACACTTATGATAAAAAGTCTCAGAAAATTAGGAATAGAGGGACCTTCCCCACCTTCATAATGAATATCTTCAAAAAATCAACAGCTAATATTATACTTAATGGTGAGAAACTGGATTTTCTCCCTATTCAGGAATGAGGCAAGAATGCCGTCTCTGAGCATTCCTATTCAACATCATAATGGAAGTCCTACCTAGTCAATCACACAGTAAAATAACATAAAGGGTATACAGATATGAAAGAAAAAAATAATGCTGTCTTTGTTCACAGATGACATGATTGCTTATGTAGAAAATTCCAAAGAACTGAACAGAAATTGTTGGAACTAACAAGTAAATAAGGCAAGGTCAAAGGATACAAGGTTAATATACTAGCAGAAAAAATTGGCATTTGAAATTAGGGAAAAAAACCCTATTTTAATAGCATCAATAAAAGAGAAATATTTATGAGCCAGCCCTGATTGCCTAGTGGTTAAAGTTTGGTGTGCTCTGCTTTGGCAGCTTGTGTTTTGTTCCTGGGTGTGGAACCACACCACTTGTCTGTCAGTCTGCCTGTAGCCATGCTGTGGTGCAGCTCACATAGAAGAACTAGAAGAACTTACAACTAGAATATACAACTATGTACTGGGGCTTTGGGAAGAGGAAGATTGGCAACAGATATTAGCTCAGGGAAAATCTTTCCCAGCAAAGAAAAAAAACACAATATTTAGATATTAATCTAACAAAATATGTACAGGATTGTTATGCAGAAAAGCTGTTAAATTGGTCAAATAAAGAAGATATAAATACGGAGAGATAGTCAGTGTTCTTGGATTGAAAGACAATGTTGTTAAGACTTAATTCCTTCCCAACCTGACCTATAGATCAACATGATCCCACATAAATCCCAGAAACTGTTTTGTAGACACCAACAAACTGATTGTAAAATTTATGTAGAAACACCTAGAATAGCCAACAGAATACTGAAGAAGAAGGAAAAAGTTGGAGGACTCACAATACCTGATTTCAAGATAATACAAAGTGACAGAAATCAAGACAGCATGGCATTGGCAAAAGAATAGAACACAGATCGATGAAACATAATAGACAGCCCAGAAATAGACCCACACAAATAGAGTCAAATTATCTTGACAATGGAGCAAAGACAATTCAGTGGAGAAGGGTAGTCTTTTCATCAAATGGTGCTTGAAATATTGGATTTTCATATATGTCTTAGTCTGCTTGAGTTGCCATAACAAAATATGACATTCTGAATGGCTTAAACAACAGAAATTTATGTCTCTGAATTCTGGAGGTCGGGAAGTCCAAGATCAAGATGCCAGCAAAGTAGACTGAGAGAAAGAAAGAGAGCACAAGCTCTCTGGGGTCTCTTCTTATAAGGGCGCTAATCTCATCAGACCAGGGCCTCACCCTTGTGACCTCATCTAACCCTAATTACCTCCCAAAGGCCCCATCTCCAAATACCATAACATTGGGGGTTAGGGCTTCACAGATGAATTTTGAGAGGACATAAATATTCAGTCAATAACAATATGCCAAAAAATGAACCTAGATACAGACTTTACACCTTTTGTAAAAACAAACTCAAAATGAATCATGAACCAAAACACAAGACACAAAACTGTAGAACTTTTAGAAGAGAGCACAGGAGAAAATAAACCTAGATAACCTTGTCTCTAACGATGGGTTCTTACATACAACACCAAAATCATGGTTCTTAAAAGAAAATTTTGATAATTTAGACTGTGTTAAAATTAAAATTTCTGCTCTGTGAAAAACATTGTTAAAAGAATGAAGAGACAATATAAAGACTGGGAGTAAATATGTGTAAAACAAATCTGTGATGAAGGACTTGTATCCAAAATCTACAAAGAATTCTTAAAACTCACTTAACAATAGAAACACAAGCAACTCATTTAAAAAATGAGTAAAATTGGGAAGACATCTAATCAAAGATGAAATATAGATGGAAAATATGAGCATATGAAAAAAATGCCCAACCTTATTTGTAATTAGGGTATTGCAAATTAAAAGAGCAATGAGATACCAATGAGATTCCCATGGGAGTAAGGATTAACAATTCTGATACTGCTATATATGTATACTTGAATTAGACAATTAAGTAAATGGTTGGCAGATGGTAGGAGCCACGTTCTCATTGTTTGAGTAGGAGCTTACAGATAAGCAAGAGTTTTGAATAATCTATGTGGTAATGGGCTACAATTGAAGATATGAGTACAGACTGATATTTTGTAATATAGATACTGCACATAGAAATAGTTATAGATATATACACAGGTTATGCACACATATATTTCCTTGCTCTGTCACCTGAGAGAACATAGAAGCAATAATACCCCAGTGGCAACAAGCATACTTAGCACCCAGGGTTGGCTTTCTAATACCATTTTCCCAAAAAAAAGGAACCAAGAGTTCTTGGAAAAATAGCCGATACTAGGACTGGAAATATACAAGATGAGGCTGCAGCATCCTATAATTTCAGAAAGTGATGTTCTTAAAAAAGCTACAGTGCAGGTTGTTCATCAAAGGGACACAAGAACCAACTGAAAGAGCTCCCAATGACCAAACCTGGAACAATTTGAACAACAAAAATATGTAGTATTGGATTATAACTCCAAGTATAAAAAAAATCCATAAGTCCATACTTATAGAAGTTACTTATTACATAAGTATATAAGTGGGTGCAAACAAACAAATATGCAGAATTCCAAATATTTGATACAGATACTCTGTAATCAAGGAGGTAGGGCATTACTTCTCTGTAAAGGTAGGCTATGCTGAGTGATTTCCTCCAGAGTTCAGTATGGAAAGTGGGGAGAGGCAAGAGTAACTTTACAGTGGAGAAACATGACAAACTCTATCTCAGCCACGTGCTCAACGTGAACATCGACAGTGATAGGTCATCTTGACGGAAGGTGTCCTTAAAAAGATGTGACGAAATAGCACTTCTGTGATCTTCCTCCTCAATATCCATAACTCTAGTCTAATCATGAGAAATATATCGGACAAATCTCAGTTGTGGAACTTTCTCAAAACAGACCAGTATTCCTCAAAATACCTGATCAGTACTCCTCAAAACTATCAGGGTCATCGAAAGTAAGGAAAGTCTGAGAAAATGTCACAGCCAAGAGGAGTCTAAGGAGACATGATGACGAAATATAATATGGTATCCTGGATGGGATTCTGGAACAGAAAAAAGGCATTAGTTAAAAACTACAGAAATCTGAACAACCTATGGACTTTAGTCAATAATAATATATTGATATTTGTTTATTAGTTGTAACAAATGTACCATACAAATATATGGTGTTAATTCCAGGGGAAACTGGGTGTAGCGTATATGGGAACTCTCTGTTCTATCATTGTCATTTTTCCGTAATTCTAAAATTATTCTTAAAAATAAAGATTTTTCTTTATTTTTAAAAATAAATTTGCTAAGGCCTAACCACTGGAGATGCTGATTCAGTAGGTCTGGAATGAGGTACTACCCATGTCATTTTTCAAAAGCTCCTGGGACACTAGGAAACACAGTCAGCATTAAGTGGTATGGGCTAGATTGTAAGTTCAGTGAAGACAGCCACCTTGTAAATGGAGCTCACTACTTTATCCACACAGCCTACCACAGCACCTAACACCAAGGAGACAGAAAATTAAATATTTCCTGAATAGATGAATTATACAATACTGCAGTGAGAAACGGGAGTAGCTGTTATTATTTAGCGGAGCAAAAACATACTTTTAACTTATTTCTAAAGATTTTTGGTGTAAGCACATTTGTTCAAAATGCGAATACATAATGAAAACATTTTCATTCCACATAACATCTCTGTTGATATGTGCAAAATGTGTATTTGCCATATTGCGCAAATAATTAAGCAATTATCATCTTTTCTATGTCACAATATTAGAATCTCTTTTGTGTTGATGAGAAAAAGATTAAAATTCAAAATGACATTGAGAATATAAACAGAAATAGTATGCTAACAAATAAAGATATTTTAATTTTATAATATTTCCACTATGCAATAGATACTATTTTCTTTGAAAAAGTTTCACGTGTTTATACACAAACTTGTAACTAAACTGTCGTCTTTTTTGCATGCCCATTTATAAAGGCCAGTGCCTAGCATAGTAGAAAGTATAAAAATAAAAGCTTTTGAAAAAAGAAATAAATGAATGAATGCATGCACTGAAGATCTGGAAAGATATTTGTATGCTAGAAATGACATTCCTGCTGAATTCTGATTCGATTCAATTACTGATTATCTCAGTTTAGTATCATCATTCACATTCATTGTATGTACGTTTGTGTATGTATACTATATACATATGTTATATATATTAATATAAACATATATATTTAGGTTTATGTCATAATATTATTTACAAAGGAACCAATAAACAATGGGAATAATTTTAAGTGCTTGCCAATTACAGACTCAAACATATTCTGTTCAACTCTTACAAAGCAACTGGCCAATTCTTTGAAAATACTTGGCCATAATATCTTCCTTGTTCAAATTCTGATTTGGCCATTTTCTTCATATTAATATTTCCACCAGAGGGTGCAAAAGGGAGCAAAATTGAGACTTATCTCATATTTTGTACTAAAAACTAAAAATGAAGAAAATTTGAAATTGTTGGCTAAAATTATTTTTACGTTGCTGAAAATCATGACATTTAATTGGTTCATGCAGAATGTGAAAATAGCTTTATATCCAGTTTGGAGAGGCAGTACTGTATAGTAAAATGGTTAAAGATGGTTAAAGGCAACTAGCTTTATATTTGGCTTTGATTCTCCCTGTTGGGTTTTCATATTGGGCAAGTGGCTTAGGCCTCTCTAATCCTGCTTCCTTATCTATAAAATGTCTCAGGCACCCACTACAAATTCCAGTTTCTGTTCTTCACTATGCAGAATATTATTTTCAATTATAAAATAAATTCTTAAACAGGTCTACCTTTTTAGTTTATAGAGTTAAGTAAGATTTGAATGAGACAAGCTTTTTGTAAGCATTGAATTCAGCCCGTAACACATAGTGGTAAATAAATAGTAGCTGATGTTGCCTCTGTTTTGCCTTAAAAGTGTTCTGCACCCAGTTCCACTGTGGGAAGGGGGAGGTTCCCCACACCAATAAGCAATTATTGGACACTAGCAGGGTGTTCAGGAATTCAATTCAATTTTGACACTATCTACCTGGAGACACATCAGATTACACAGGTTAAGTGTTCAGTCCTGCAAGGCTGCCCCCCGACCTCTACTTCAGACATCAGTTGCAAGCCCAGGTTGTTACCTGGGCTTCTGACCTATTGGCTATGAATTGGAGGTTCCAACAACCCCATCCACCTCAGGATGCCAATCACAAGACCAGGTTGTTATCTGTCCTTCTGACCATAAATAAGAAGTTCCCCTGGCCCCCTCCTCGGTTTTGCTTAATGCTAGAGGAGCTCACAGAACTCAGAGAAACATTTTCCTTACTAGATTACCAGTTTAATATAAAAGGGTATACAACCACATGGAAGAGATGCATTGGGCAAGGTAGGGGGAAAGGATGCAGAGCTTCCATGCTCTCTCTGAGCATGCCACTCTCCCCAAATCTCCACATGTTCGCCAACCCAGAAGGTCTCTGAACCCAGTCTTTTGGTTTTCTTATGGAGGCTTCATTTCATAGGCATGATTGATTAAATCACTGGCCATTATCAATTGATTCAACCTCTAGCCTTTCTCCCCTCCCTCAAGTTTGGGGCTGGGGTGGGACACGGAGTGGGAGGATTGAAAGTTCCAACCCTCTAATCACATGGTTGCTTCTCCTGGCAGCTTGCTCCCATCCTCAGGTGTAGTCCAAAAGTCACCTCATTAACAGTAAAAAAGACACATTTATCTCTCTCAACACTTAGGAAATTCCAAGAGTTTTAGGAGCTCCGTGCCAGAAATGGGACGAAGACTAATATATTTATTATAAATTGCAATATCACAGCCCCCACATTCTCCTCCTCTCCCTCCTCCTTCTCTTCTTCGAGCTCCTCTTCCTTCTCCTTCTTGATAGTGATATTATTAGTTCAAATGGACATGCCCCCCCATTAAGACAGTTTCAGGGAGATTGACAACATCTAAAACGACATCATAGCAAGAGTAGCAGGAAAATGCCTGAATTCAGCTGTAAAGCAAAATCAGATGAGGTTTATAAGGTATATTATGGACAATAGCAGCACATTAGTATTAGCCAGATTAGTGCTCAAAATTCAAAGGTAAACAATGTTGGGGCACATTCGCTAGCCCTTTCAGGTAGGAACTGTGGAGTAGTGATACAACAAGCTAATATGTGGGACCAAACCATGAACAATAATTTTATCCATTGTGAATAGCTTCTAAATATGAGGTATTTAAATGAAGTGTTATTGAACTTGAGTGTCATTTCCTCCCTTTCTGAGCTCAAGTTATAAATCAGTCTCTTATCCCTACCCTGGGAATATAAACAAAGTACACTTTGGGCCTATATTCAGCAAGATACCAGGCATGTCCACTTAGACTCACTAGCCTCACAGAACTATTAGATACCAGGGGCCAGGGAGGAGTCTTGGTGAGGTCCCACTAGAAAATAATCACATTATATATGGCACCTCTGAACTCCTAAATATTTAGCAGGTTTCTTCTCAGGCACCCATTGTAAATCCCAGATGCTTTTTTTTTCACTATCCAGGATGTTATTTTGAATTTCTAACAGACCTAAAATTTTAACTTATGATTCACAATAATTCAGATCAAATTCTCATACCTCATCTCTTATAATTATCCCCAATACTCTTTCAAATGTTTTCAATGGCCTATGCCATCAAAGATTTACTGGAGGATGTGATCCAAACCCTTTGAAAAAATATTAACCATTAATTAATATAAAAATCTTTAGTTTTCTCTCCACGAATCCTGATACTTTCTTTTCACATGTTCCAAATGGTCAAGAGGAAAACAGATATGGCTTCTGATGGCTCCGTGAAACTTGTGTGATGTTCAGTGGACTCTATGCTTATAACTCATTTATTTCATACATGTAAACTTCCTATCTGATATCTAGAAGGATCCACCCATCCTCAGCAATTAATGCAGTTAATTCTTGTTATGAATATTTGACACATGCTAACCATCCAAGTGGAGATTCTCAATAATTGGAATCTACTTGATCTTTTGAGTGTCACATTGGCCCTAAATTCTCTGGATTAATGGCCATTGATGGAGCTAAGGCCAGAATTCCCAGCATCCCATGAACTATCCTTCCACTTCCTATGGAAAAACATAATGTGTATTATGACGGGAAAAACTGCTATGGAGCATGGAGGATGTCAGGCAATCCTCAATATTAAGAAATCAATGTATCTCCTCTCTAGTGGCACAGTGTCATTTAGACAGACTCCCAACACATAGCTACAATAAGGCACTATATTTTGTTTAATGTTTGATCTATGATTAGGAGCAAGGCAGATCCATGTATACTTAAGCTTATCTCAACAAAGGATATTTAGTTGCCCTTTTGCTCCTGCTCAGAATAAAAAGCCAACTCCTTGCCAATCTGCCAGTCATCAGTCATGTTAAAACAAAATTCTTCTATTTTATGTCACAGATATTTATGGTGGGTTTTCCAAAGTCTAAAGAAGGAAGGACCTTCAGATGTGGATTTTAAGAAAACGCAATGCTTTATTAACATTTTCAAAATTCCTTCCACTCCAGACTATAATTATTTAAACAGTATTGTCTGTGAAAATGAAAGATAATGAAAAGTACAACAAACTGTACTGTGTAAATATCTGGACAGTAACCAGAAGGTTAAGAACTAGAACGAGTTTATTATTCTTTGTAATAGATAGTACTTGTTCTCCAAAGTTTATACAAATGTCATTCTCTTTTGGAGAAGTCACAACAATGCAAATATCAACAAATCAGCAGGCATAACCATGTATTCAGGTCAAAGTTACATATAGTTATAGAGATTAAAAACCTATTCTTTTAGCTATTGAAATACTATAGAATATAGTAGTGTTTAGTTATACTACGCTTTACAAACTGCTTGATGCTCTTGAGTAGCAAGGATATTAACTTAACTAATGATCCTTTAAATGGGTATGTAAAATATAATTTAAGCTACTTGCAACATGCAGAAAAGAAGCGTCATTTGTTACTGCCAAAAATCACTGGCATGTGGAAATCAGAAAATCATTAGCCTTGATAGGAATAGCTTAATACAACAGGGAAGAGAACACATTATTTAGAGCAGTTAAATGACAATTGATGCAACCACTGGTGAAATGCAGAAAAAAACTGAGATGATTTAGTGAATGATAAATTCTGCACTTAGTATTTACGTATGCAAAGGAATGGAAATCTTTGCTCATTAACCAGTGCACTTAGTTTGTGAGCCAAAATGCTTCAGGCTGTAGCCCTAATTGTCATAAATGTTAATCTCTGTGCAAGTTTAATTTAGGCTTAAGAAAAAATGTTCTCCTGAATGATGAGTGATTCTACATCTTTTTCATTTTCCTCATCAGCCTTAGTCAGTTTACTTAAATCCCTGCTCATATCTTTCCTCTTCCATGAGGTCTTCATAATACTCCCAGGTAAAATTAATCTCTCCCTCCCCGACACCCCAGGATGCCCCACTATCTTTACATCTATTATAGCAGTATGCCTAATGGCATACCTCATTTAGCATTGCCTTCTAGAGTGCCGATTTTTCATAGCTGTTTAGTACAGTAGGATACTGTGCTTTCCTCAGTTTGAACGGCACTTGCCAATCTGTTTTGTTTATGCTCTTGAATCTCTTTACCATTAACAAACTGTTTTTCAGCTGATGATGATTTCTATTTGATTCTCAGCAAATACATTGAAAGTTTCCCAAAGTATAAAGAAACATGGACCATTTTAATGTCCTTTAAACACAAGGACGGCATGCAGCAACACATGTATGAGTCTTAAATGGATGTGCACTGTGCTGAAGGCCTGCCCACTCCACCGTTTGAACATCTGTAAAGAGTAAGGTGAAGTCAGTCAATTATCTCATACTTTTATGTTAATTTAGTTTTAAATCACTGTGCAGGGATCACATCTCCAAAGGGGCTGTCACGACTTTGATTTACTTACTACTCTCATTTATGGAGCTCTCTTATACTCCATTTCAAAAGGAGTAAATGGGATATGGCTTTATTTGTGTAGGTATCTGTGTACCCTTTAAGACAGAGGATTTCCCAAAACAAGAATCATACCTCAGTAGGGAAATCTTAACTGGGTATAAGGGCCAAGTGAACAACAGAAATATGTGAAGAGGACAAAGTTAGCATTAGAAACAGAGAATCACGTTAAGTATTAGCGACTGAAGAGTGCCTACCTGCCTAAAGCGGGCAATAGCTATTAAGGTATAATTGACAGTTTCCACCAAATAACAGAAATATAGTTTTTCCATGCCTTAAAATATTTCAAGAGAAACCAAAAATGATTTTCAAGAGATTTAAATATATCAACCATTTAATTTAAATTATAGTTATTTTTGATATTGCACAGTTCAAATAAAACACTTCTGTGGATGAGATCCAGTTCATGGGCTACCTGTTTATGACCTCTGCCATAACTATTCTTCTCTTTTTCTCTCCCTTCCTGACTTTCTTCTTGCTTTTACTTCTTTTTCTTATTCCGTCTGTCCTTCTCTTCCTCCGTATATGTGTTTGTGTGTGTAAACTGTATAATCAGTGACACGCAATCAAGTAGAACATCAGTCAGGAAATACACACACAAACAGAAGGAAATGACAATATGAAAGAAAGAGTAAATTAGGACAAATATAGATGTGGTCTTGGAGTATTGACCAATGTCATAGCAGGATCATAAGTTTACCTTTAACCTCTCCAATGGCAAATCAAAATGACAAATACAGCCAGTAATAAGACTTACAAAGCTACCATCACCACAATACACACACACAAACAAAAAAACCTTAAAAACTCTACCAACTTCTGAGGGGAAACATGGATTTTCCTGGTACTGAATTCTGAGATAAAATAAATTTCCTGTACAATATCATACACAATGTCCTCAAGAACATCTCTACAATAAATATGAGTTTTGTAGGATCAGTTTTTGTCATGTTCCTCTTTGGAAGACAAATCGTATTAAATACCAAGCAATTTTTGCTGTGATTTCAATGAGACGACAAAATGATGAAAGTCAGGTACAGACCTGATAACTTGATTTGATCGTAGGAGAAATGAATAGAGTACATCTAACTCAAAAGACATTTTATTCATTTTTGAATCCTTAGAGCCCATAACAAAGTTTTCTGTTTGTAGAAGATGCTTCATGAAAGTGTGACGGGAAGACATGAATTGAATCAAGTACATATTTGGTGATGGGGACAAAAAAGCATCACAAATACAAGACACCGAACTTAAGAAAAAAGCATTTACACTCTATTTGTTACAGTACAATTGCAATTTAACTTAAAAAGTGTTTTGATAGCTCATGGACTTTTTATTTACACAGTTAGAAATATAGGCATACTACGTATGCCGACAATTATCAGTTGTAACTGAAAAAATGATAATGTTTCATAGCAGAATGCATCAGATCATTTTTTGTCATTTTTTTTTTAAAGAAAAGAACCTACCCTAGAGCATCTTTTTATTTTACATTTTTGGAGTGACAAAACAGTCTACCCTCAGATCTCTGATACATGGCCCGATCCTAGCACCTACAGAATGAAGGAAAGGCACAACTAGTTGTGTTTAAACTACACAGGCTCATCCTCAGCGTCCCAAGTAGTTGAAGCTAAGGTTATACTTGCCCAAGGAGGAAACAGCCCTTTCACTGACTAGCTGTCCAATGATACATTGAACTTTTCCTTTCTCAAGTGTGGAACTAACAGTGAGAAGGACATTTAAGCTAGAAACTCCCATTTTCAGACAATGCTGATGCATACCCAAAGAAAGCTAATCTTCAAGGAGAAGCAAGAGAATGGAGCAAATGGTATAAAGAGGAGTGAGGGGCTAGGACACTTTTGAAAAATGGAGAAAACTAGTTCTTGCCTTTAGTAGCTCAAAGCCAACAAGCATATCTAGAAAATTGTCCGGGAACACACCCACTCCCCAACTCCCGCCATACACACACACACTTATATACTCACTCACACAATTTCAGTTGCTTGGGAAGCTTGAGTGGATATCACTTTCTTGCTATTAATTAAACTAGGATGAACTTGATGCAACTATTTAAAAGAAAAATTGAAATGATATATAAAGTAGTGGACTAAAAATAATGTATGCATGTTTTTTTCAGAACAATAATTATGAGTAATGCCTACTTGTTAAAATACACAGTTTACTTATTCTTAGCACTCAAGGAAGTTGATTATGAGGTCATGGCGCTCTGCCTGAGATCAGAGGAGAGCTGCATTTATAGTTGGCTTGCTCAGCACCTGTCCTCTCTGAGCATGGAAGCCCTTCTTCATAGAATTTGTTTCAAGACTGTAGCTTTTCTAATGTCTTCAGTTTTGTAGTGTTCCTCTTCGTGTTCAGAAATTTGAAAAAGTCAGCAGTGTTTTTGTTCAACCATCTTAGGGCTATTTCCCCATTCTTAGTTCATTTTGATGTAATTCTCAGCTGAAATTAATTTTTATGATATACGTCTTTCCATTACTTTCATACTTAAACAATACTCTAGGTAGCATTAAACCTGGAATTTCCCATAAATGTTGGTAGAGATTCTTCATTGCCTGGTTTATAAAGAAGTAAATTTTTTTGTTTTGCAGAGGAAAAGTCTGAGGCAAGATTCATTTTGTCATGTTTAGAGATTATCTGCATTCCTTTTTGGATCTTTGAAATTCATATATTTTCTAAGGACATAATTTATATGATGGCCTCTTTACATTAACTTTGGCTAGTAAAGATCTTTTTGATCTATCTACTCAAATATTTCATCAGGTGTAGAAATAGTCATTCTATCAACACATTTCTCCAATTCTAAGAAAGTGGTATATTTTCATATTTCAAAGATTATAAAATTAGCATTTGCTTTGCAACTGGTGTCTACAAATCTTGCGACACCTTCAGGCACAACAGTCAATTGTGGCAAATTTGTCATTACCTATGCAGATATGAATTACACATGGAAGGAAGCTGGTGAGCACTATTTTTTTCTTTGGGTCAGCTGTTTGGTAGCTAGATCAACAATATAGTTACATTTTAGGGGAAATTTGACTTTTTTATTATTTCAGATATGTCTTTATGGATTTTACACAATGTTGTAGCTGAAATGAAAAGTTAACATATGTCCAGCAGATTATCTCTCATGTGCCAAGCAATGCTACTAAAGTTGCTATTGATTTCCAAATATAACATAGATCAGGGGGTGGGAAACTTCCTGTAACGGCCAGATAGTAGATATTTTGGGCTTTGAGACCATATTGTCTCTCTAACAACTACTTAACCCTGTTCTTAGAAGAAGAAAGAAGGCAAAGACAATATGGTAACAAGGGGATATGTCTGTGTTCCAACAAAACTTTATTTACAAAAACAGGTGGCAAGCCAGATATGAGCCTGAGGCCATAGTTGCTAACCCCTGAAATATATCATAAAATTTCTAGAATGAGGAGAAGTTGTTATAACCAATGGTTTATGAAGAACTCTTACTCAGGCATTGGGTATCACTCTATCAAAAGTTTCCAGCTGAATTTCAAATGATATTAGTGTTGAAAATAACATAATTCAGTTACATAATTAATTATACTATTTCTTAGAGGACTCATTTTTCTCTGTTTGACCAAGTATCTTCTTTTGTTTTGATGTTATTATTTTCTCTTTTAGTCTTGTTTTTTAAAGATTGGCACCTGAGCTAACATCTGTTGCCAATCTTTTTTTTTTCTCCTCTTCTTCTTCTCCCGAAAGCCCGCCAGTACATAGTTATATATTCTAGTTGTAGGTCCTTCTGGTTGCACTATGTGGGACGCCACCTCAGCATGGCTTGATGAGCAGTGCCATGTCCGTGCTCAGGATCCAAACCGGTGAAACCCTGGGCCGCAGAAGGGGAGCGCATGAACTTAACCATTCAGCCACGGGACCAGCCCCTCTCCTTTTAGTCTTAAGTGAGAAGAGATCAATGTAAATATTTTTGCAAAAACAAGACATGCAAATTCTCTTCATTTCCTCTCAATATCCTTTAGATGCTACAATTATAGCATGCTAATGCATTGTTTGATATTCAAAGCCCTACATAACTTCTATTAAATTGTGTATCTTTTTAACCTCATGAAGCTGTTCATGGTCCCACTACTCAATTCATGATTTCACTGCTCATTCACTTTACCATCAATAACATATTTTATTCTTACGAAAACTAATACATTTCTTTTACTTCCCAGAAATCATAATTGAAATATTTCAATCTTGAGGATAGGCTACTCTGTGATTCATGTCTTGAAATCTGCTTAGCTTGCTCAGGACCTGTTGACTCTGAACATGGAAGCTCTTCTTCATGGAACTTTTTCCCGTTAACTATTTTCTAATATCTTGAGTTTTGTATTGTTCTTCTTCATCTTCAGAAAGTTGACCACTCCTGACAAATAAAATATCACTAAAAATTGAGAGTTACATACATGTCAATAAGTTGTAAAATCTATGATAAAAATAACGTGTATAAATATATTTAGGATAGTAAAATTTTAAAGAAAAGTTAAATTGGTATTGTTGAGATTCTCAGTTCCCTTGACACCGCTGGTGAGATTTAAAATAATGTGTTAAAATGATATGTCCTTGCTTTACAAAACTAGGAAATAGAGACTACATTATGAATCCCTTTCCTAGCTTGTATTCTTATGATCTAAACATTAGTTATAATAGATAAAATCATTTATTTAAAAGGATGCATATTTTAAATTCAGACCTGCCAATCTTATATTTGTTGTTCTATATAATCTTCATATTTGATATTTATTGATTCTTGGATTCCTCATGCGATGCTGGGTTAAGGAGATTATTTTCCACGATGTTCAGTTGCTCCATAGTCACTGGTAATTATGGCTCTCTAGGCCAATAAACATCTGTAGGAGAGATACAGAATGGGATCACCCTAGAAAATCATGCCTTACTAAATTCCAATCCTATTAAGTTCATATCAAGCTTCACCTCTTTTGAATTGCATGATTTAGGAAGATACAGATGGAATTTCAATATCCACCTGCAAAATCTACTCTATTAGTTAGGACTCTGATTTGATTGGCACAAAAACATAGCTGAAATTGGCTTATTCTAAAAGGTAAATATACCGTAAGATGTCTTGATCTTTTATGATATTTAAGGATAGCAATATTGCTGTGCTGTGAAATGAGAGAATGAAAACTTTCTGCTTTGTCTCTCAACTTTGCTTGTCTAGATATGTTTTATTTCTATCCTGTCACTTTACTCTGCAGATGCTTCCAACATCATCTGAGATTTTGATCTTACAAGTCAAGCTCTTAGGAAGAGACCAGCTTGCTCTGAGTCTCAAGTCCAAAAATATCAGGAAAGAGAATCTTTGTCCCAGCTTAGGTCAAGTGTTGACACCTGAACCAATCAAGAGCTACCAGGGGTAGATCACGTTGTAAAATAACGGCTTCCGTTGCAGCCATGGATGGTGTCAGGAGAAGCAGTTCACAATGGAAGGATGAGATAAATACTTGAAGAAAGAGTAGGTACTATTGGGCAGAAAAGTATGTATGTGACACCATATTATTCTGTATCTTTAATGACAAAGGTATCTAGTATTAGCAAAAGGTAAAGCAGCCAATAATCTACTTACTTTGAATTGGAAGAGACTAAGAGACTTTCCTATACAATACTATATTCCCTGACAGCTAGAGAAAAATAGTATTATTAGGAGACCCAAAATTCAAAACATTATCCTTAGACCTCAATCTAGTTGAATACCCATGGTTTTATATGACAAAGCTAAGAATCAAGGTCATAAAGTGATTTTTCAAGATCACATTATTTGTAAGTGCCAGAAACCTCTAAGTTATCCAACAATAAATCCACATCTTTAATTATTCTTTTTGGGACTGGAGACTTGTACTCATTCAAATATTCCCCGTGACAGGCTTTTCAAAGTTTGATGTCCTGATTACTGTATCAGAATAATTAAAAATACAGATTCTACTTCCCCTTTCCTTCCCTCAACACTAAATCAGAGACTTCATTGATTATAATCTGTGAAATTGCATTCTTAACCAAGTCCTCTGGTGATTTTTATGCATGCTGAAGTTTGAAAACTACTGCAGTTTGGTACTCCCAAGTTCTTGACAGAAAAAGATTAGTTGACAAATAATTGAAAATAATATAGCTACAAGGACAACAAAGAATACCCGAAAAGTTACTGAAAAGGTAGAAAGGACCTTCTTGATCTACTTCAGATTTTCCCCATAAACTGACCTCAATATTATTTTTTTTTCCTTATTGAAATCTTTAAACTGCTCTTTCTATATACCGAACAAGGTGGTGTTAATTTTGAAAGGTGTCATGTTAAATGGGAACCTCGAGTAATATTCATGTATCGGGTCCACACATCGCCATTTAGGTAATATCAGTGTTATTTACAAAATGCTTTTCCATAGCCCTGTTTTTCCTAACTACTGTTGCATGCATTTGGGTCATCCCATTGGACTATGTTTTATATGCGTCTTAACGTTTTATGAATATACTCTAACATTACTGAAAATAAAATACATAAACTTGTATAAATCCTGTAGATGATTTTCTTTCCAAGTTTTAAAGGATTGGTCTTTGTTGTCTAATTACAGAGGTATAAAAATTTAATAGCAATTCACATGCACATTATCATGGTGTTACTTGCACTTCTGTAACTCATTCTTTCTGGAGGAGTTTAAAGATTAACTTGATATTTTAAAGTTTATTGATAGATTTCTTTATGCTATAAAGGCAATTCTTTGTGTGCTTGTTCTTTGATGCGACAATCTAGAATAAAATGAAGTAATCTTCAACTCCAAAAACATAAAACAATAAAATGCTTGAATTACTAAATCTTCAACGTTGTTTTACATCTGAAAATTATATTGTAATTTACTTTTTAATGGTACCGTACAGCTTTCTGTATCTATATATCTTTAAGATTTATAAATATAGTAAGGTAAAAGTCTGTATTTCAAATTTGATGCCTAATAAAATATTTAAAAAGCATTAATAATACATTACCCTGAAATGTCTTGATTTTTATGCTTTATGTAACAATTCATTTTTTAAAAAGCTTTAGAATACTGATTTGTGGCATTAAATACATCTTTTTTCATGCTTTAAAAAATACTTGTCTATTCACAAACACATGAATGCAACTCTGTGAATATGTAATCAACCTTTGAAATCCACATCATTGCAATGGGAAAATTGGCTAACTCACATCTCTGTTTACATTTTATATTTGGGAAAGATTGTAAAGCGTTTTATTCTCCAGAAGATCTCAAAGTCTAAAAGCAAATTAGCAGTTGTCAATTGTGCCATCAAATGACTGTTACCCATTTTGTTTAATTATATCAATGAGAACTCAAAAATAAAATTTAAGTAATAAAAACTTGCCTAAGCAGTCCAAGTTCTTAAGACATAGGATATAATTGAAGTGATTTATGTCAAAACTAAAATGTTGTGACATGTGAAATGTTAAATGTAAATTCTATAGGTTGCTTTATGTTTGAAATTGTATTCTTAGAGTAGTTCAGCCTATTGTGATGGATGAGTGAAGATTTTTGGATCTGTCCCTTGGGAAGAGGATATATTGACTATCTGAAGAGATTGCAGGGAAACTGAGAATGATTGATTGAGAAAATACCACACATTTACTACTTGATTAATCCTTGCTTTATAAGTCCATATCTGAGGGAATATTAGTCTAATTTTTTTTTGCTTCTTTTATGGTTTTCCAATATAATCTCAAAGGCACATCCACATATCTTCATCACATTTGGAGCTTTAGAATATCTCTTTAGGACTCCAGGAATATATATATAATTTTTAATATCATGGGTTATGAATAGTTTATTAATTTTTAATGTCCAGGTTAATGTTCTTTTGCATTTCAAAAATAACATGATTATTTTGACCTTTGAAATTTCATATTCAAGTGGCATTGCAGAACATTTTTAATGTTTTAAATCATTTCCTAGTTAAATGATTTTCTCAAGACTTTGAACCTTTTAACCTACTCTGTTATAAGATAGTTTTAAGATTGTATTCAGATGCATGTTGGAGATCTCTCATAGAAAGCCATAATAGAATAAAAAAGCAGTAGCCGCCTCTCCTAGAACACCTTTCCTATCCTAGAACATCTTTTATCACATTTATATTCCCCATCAGTTGTATCCTATTAGGGGCATATGCCAAATATAGGAAAGTTTCCAAGCACAGTTCATCTTTAAAATGTGATTCACACTCTTCCTGCCTCTCATTGGCTAGTCCAGGCAGGAGTGCTTCTCCCAATAACAGTTCAGTCAGCAGTCCAATACGTGCTCTTGAACCTGTGTTCTGTCCTAGACAACTCCAGTAGAGACAGTAATTTTTGAAAGAGGTATTCACAGCCAACAACTCAGTTTCCAAGACAGATTATATATGTATATGTGTACACATGTGCACGCGCGCACACACGCACAGAGAGTCTTTGACACCATTCATCACTGAAATATTCTTCTAATAGAAGTAGATTGGTTTTCTTACATAATCACGTTCTGCTGTGAAGTAATGAGAATAAGTTGAAAGTGTAAATATATCACGCAGCATGGGGAATTGATACCTGTATGCTAACTAGTTTTGCTACTGTTGTTGCTGAAAATCAGGAGATTCTAGTGTATTTGTTCCTGTTTAACTGTGTCATCTGTTCCCCTTATCTTTCAAGGAAGATAGTATAAAATTGAGACCTTATTTAGAAATGATACTTAAGATCGATTCAACTAATTTCTAATTATGGTGGAATGATACAGGTTCAGCATAGAGATCATAGTGTCTGAGTGAAATGCAGAAGGTGTGGAAGTCAGGCTGAAAAGTCTTAATATCCCAGCAATGGCCCTTAACAAGCTATATGATATTGATTAGTTCAACTAACCTCTTTCAGCTTAATAATAATATGTAATATGAGGTATGTTTTGAAAAATGAAGAAAAATGCTGTACATAAAGTGCTGAGCATGGTGTTGGCTCATGGTTTGTATTCCTTATGTGTAGGTTTCTTTCTCCCATCTCTTCCTCAAAATAATGTGCAAAAATGTAGATGCTTGGCATGTCATAAATTCCTGGCATTAAATGTATACTACCTTGGAATAATTAGCACCTTCTCACACTTTAAAGTACAAATCTAAACCTAATTAGATCAGTTTTACCTTGTGAAATATAGATTTAAAATTTTATCCTTTAGTTGCTGCATTAATTGACTAATTGACTGATCTGAAGTATAGATTTCTCCAAATTCTTACAAAATTATACTGGTATAGCATTTGTGATCATCAACTTTAAATGATTTTCCCCTCCTCCTAAAATGATAACTGAATTAGCAGCCATAATTTGAAAATTAGAGGAAAGCATATTTGATGCATTTTTTCTGAGTGGAAATTATAATTTCTCCCACATATATGTTGGAATGCCACCACAAATTTCTAAGGAGGGTTGGTGTTTGAAAAGTTATATAATCTTTCTCCTTACTGTTTCCTGTATGGCTTCCTCTCCTTAATGAAGGAAGAGATCTCACATCCCCTCCTTTTAGCACAGGGTCACATATCATACTCTGGCATGTAATAATGTCATTTGAAATTCTAAGGCAATATTTTACATGTTTTTAAAACATATACCTGCTTTTATATTCTTTAAAATAGGTTATATAGTATTTGAACTTCCAATTTATCTTAGTAGCATAAATACAAACATAAAAAAAATTGAAAGCAGTTACAGTATTTTACATTCTGATATGCCCCACTTTGTCCTTTGCCTTGAAACATTTTTTTTCCCTTTGAGAATCACTACTCTAGGGCTTGTAGTTTGAATATGACACCTCCAACACATTTATGAATCTATCATTTCTTCCTGAACATTACAATATGGATAATGGTCTCTGAAAAGATATTTAAAGAGAAAACTACTATGGTAATTAAGGAAAATTTTATACATAACCTCTAAATGTAACTATAAGTATATTTCTTGAATGGTGCAATATTAACATGCAGTCTTGTTTTAGAAAGGACATTTCCTGTTATTTTGATTTTGAGGAACTCTGATGGATTCATCTCCTTTTCAGAAAAGAGCTCTTCTTTCATGTGTGCAAAAATTCCATATTTAATGTAATTCCTTCTTTCAATATACACAAGACTCATATGTATAATGTAGTAGCATCTATGCCATTCTATCAGAATTTATTCTTTAAAGGCTCAGCTGGAAGATTGCTGAGTATCATTTTCTTTCTATTGTATGTTTTTATTCACATTAAACATTAAGATAAGTCTTTGGGCTTTTTAATTTCTTGTCATATTTTGCAACTATTGAGTATATAACATAGGAATTAAGCTGATTTATTACTATACTTTAAAAGATTATTTTATTTGTGATAGAATTATCAGTCAGGACAACCTTAATAATATTTCAACCCTAATGTAATATCTATTAAGTTATGACGAGATAATTTATAGCCCCTGAGTATCAGGAAAATAACTTTCAGATATTTTACCAGTAAAATGTATTCATTTGCCGCAAACTAATCTTTTCATTAGTGATGGGATTCATGTTTGAAAGAGAATGTAGAAATCTTCAATAACATCCGGGTGGCAAAATGTGATTGAAAGTCGCATCAACACACATTGCAATTGGTAATCTCCATGATAAAAACACAACTAAAGTGAGAAAGAAATCAACATAATGATAACATATTTCTTCCTGATAATTTCTCTTTTCTATGAACAATGATCAGTTAGACCAATTGAATAGAAAACAGTGGTTTTCTACTTCTGTTACTCATCAGATTGCTCCCGATTGAAAAATACATATATTTATACAAATCTAGACTTCCACTCCTCATGAAAGAGGGCCAGGAACATTTATTTTTTTAAAAAAACTTCATAAAAGAGTCTCACGTTCGACAAGGACCGAAAATCACTGAACATTAGTTGGGTGAATGCAAGGTGTAGCTGGGCGTTGGGTGGCCTCATGGAAGCATTTTGAGAAGCATGTCCTCTCTATATCAGTAAAAATGTGGAGATGGAATTTGGATTAAACTTTTTACTTTTACATTTACTCTCCTGTGCCCAGACATTTGATTCAGCGCACTGTAATGATCTGGCCCCATTCTACCTCTCTACTCTGTTCTCCTGTCGTGTCCCTATGGCTTAGAGCACTCCCATTGCCCCAGCCCTGCTCTTCCTCCGATTGGGCAAACTCATTCTGGCTTCAAGGCTTCGCACTGTTCTACCCTCGCCTGCTGTGCCCTTCCTGCGATTTCACTTGATTTGCTCCTTTGTATTGTTCAGGGCACTAATCAGATGCTCTTGCTCAGAGAGGCCACCCTGGCCACCACCCCATTACACTATGATTTTCTGTCATCTTTACAGACCTTATCAATATCTGAAGTAATTTTGTTTGTTAATATGTTTATCTGTTTATTATCTATTATGATGTCTCCTTAAAAGGCCCTGTTTTTTAGTAGAGTTGTGGTACAGGAATGCACAAGTCAATGAAACAGAAACACGTGGTTCAGAAGCAGACAAGATAATTTTATAAATTTTGTATATTATGAAGCTGGCATTTCAAATGAGGGGAAAAAATTTGTACTTTTTTTGCCATTTTCTTGGTTAAAAAAAGGAAAGTTTGGGGGCCGCCCCGGTGGTGCAGTAGTTAAGTGCGCACGTTCCGCTTTGGCAGCCCGGGGTTCGCTGGTTCGGATCCCCGATGCGGACATGGCACCGCTTGGCAAGCCATGCTGTGGCAGGCGCCCCACATATAAAGTAGAGGAAGATGGACACGGATGTTAGCTCTGGGCCAGTCTTCCTCAGCAAAAAGAGCAGGATTGGCAGCAGATGTCAGCTCAGGGCTAAACTTCCTCAAAAAAAAAATTAAAAAAAGGGAAGTTTGCCACTTTACTTCATACTCATATGCTAGATTGTTAAAGATCATTTCAGTTTGGAGGTGACATTTATTGAGCACTTATTAAGTGAAAGGAATTGTTCCATTAATGTAATCTTCTCAACAACCCAAGCCCTATTATTATCCCTATTTTGCTGATAAATAAATTGAGATGGAGAATGATTCACCAGACTTGTAAAGGTTATAATTCTGAAGACGTGAACATTTCCGGTACAGAGCTCCACATTTTTTTAAAAATAAATTTTGATTTTTGGGGGGGATGGGGTGGGAGGGGAAGGTGTGGTGAAAGAAATGAGAATATCTTTTTAAACTGCATAAAACTCTAGAAATAATCTTACAATCAGGCATATACATAAGTATATTTATTGCAGCCTTATTTTTTAGAGTGAAACAATGAAGCGTATGGAAGACTCTAGGGCTATTAAGATGAATGAGGATAATCCATATATGCCCATGATAGATATTTTGGGGAAACAAAAAAATTATAAAACAATATATAGTATGATCCTCTTTTGAAAGAAAATGCATATAATACATATGTATATAGAAATGTATTTTATAGAACTATGTAATAATATGCACTACATAAAAATGTTCTGAAATAATATATGCTAGTGATTAAACATGAGAAACGAGAGCTGGGGGGAATGACAGTAATACTGCTTCTTAAAACTTACTTTTTGGGGCTGGCCCCGTGGCGGAGTGGTTAGGTTTGAGCGCTCCGCTGCAGGCGGCCCAGTGTTTCGTAGGTTCGGATCCTGGGTGCAGACGTGGCGCTGCTCTTCGGGCTACGCTGGGGCGGCGTCCCACGTGCCACAGCTAGAAGGACCCACAACGAAGAATATACAACTATGTACCGGCCGGCTTTGGGGAGAAAAAAGGAAAAAATAAAATCTTTAAAAAAAACCAAAAAACTTTCTTTTCTATTTTTACTTAATCGTTTTTTCTAGGTAATTATTCACTTTAAATTTTAAAAAGTAAGGTGTGTTGTTTGGATTATTTAGAAAGAAAAATTAAATGTTGATTTCTAACTTTGTCTTTAAATTTGTAAGCAAAATATATCCATTGTTCAAGTAACTTGAAATACAATACACAAAATATTGCATATAACCAAATGAGTCCATGCTGTTCATTGAGCAATTTCATAATGTTCTCGTCTACCAGGACTTTGCATCAATAGTAATATTGATAATGAATTTATTTCTGAAATATTCACGCCTTTTCCCTATCCTAACTCAAATAGGAGCTAATAATGAATTAGGAAATTGTAAGCTTGTGTTCATATTCTGTCACTATGTGATAGCAGGAGAATCACGTTGCATCTTTCCATCTCCAAGATCAGTAATATAATACAGCCAATTACCATTTTAATCAAATGCATTTAAAAAAAGATATCAATTTCTGTGGTATGAAAATGCTTGTGGTGATTTGTAATATCAAATTCACCCAACTCTGTGCAGTTCTCAGTGCCTCAGCAAATATTTGCATGTGACAATATGCTTGAAACCCCAGTGTGCTTTCCTGGAGCAGTATTTGAATTTGGTGTGTAAGAATTTCTTTAATATCAAATAGGCCAAATTACAATCCTTCTTCTGACATTGAATTTCTCGTGTTGCAGAGTCTCCTTTTCCTCATCAGCAAAACAGTGATAATACTATTGCCTCATGGGGTGGTTTTAAGAATTAAACTGATTTATGTCTTACAATATTAGTACAGATTCAATATTTGGTAAGTTTTAAATAACTATTAGTTCCCTTCCCAACCCCCATGAAAAGAAACTAAGCAAGGAAACCTATACCAATTTCATTGATGTGGAGTACATATGTCTTATTCAATGTCTACCTGATGCATATTCTATAACTCACAGCTTCTCATAATCAAAGATAATAAAAGATAACAAAAATAGCTCACCCACGAGAACAGAAAATTGGTGCCCATCAATGCTGTAAGACAATATTGTAGGATTTTACTCAACGAACTTCAGTTCAAATCCTGACTTGAAACTTAATAGCTCTGACTCTTAGATTTCTTATTTGCAAGACAGATTTGAAAGGAACTAGCCAACTCAGCTAACAGGGAGGTGACATAATCTCTTGTTTGAGATCATGGATTCAAGAGCTGAATTTCTTGGGTTCAAATCCTGGAACCTCCACTTCCCAGCTGTGTGACCTTGAGAAAATTCCTGAAACTCACTGCATGAATTTTCTTCTTTGTCAAACACAGATAATAATGTACCCTTATCATAATGTTATTCTGAGGGATAAAGAAGACAATATGCAGAAAGTACTTACAACTGCATAAAGCAATCACTATAGAAGCGTTTGTCTTTCTATTATTTTTTTATCATTATCAGACTGTTCTGAGAATTAAAGTGAACACACAATACTCATAATAGTATGTTTATGGTGCAAAGGGTAACTTAGGGTCATTAATTTTGGGCGTCATTCTCTTATTATCTATCCGTGCTCATAAACATTACATAAATTCAAGTGGAGCTCAGAAAATTAGGGATTTTGTGCACTGAGAAGAAACAAAATGTTTTCTCAAATATTCACATGGAACAAATTATTGACTTAAATTGTTGAAATCATACTGATTTCAAGTACGTTATTGGGAATTTCTTAAGCAGAAAATATTTCCAGGAATTCTCTGACAATAGAATAATAAATATGTCAAATAACTATTGTTAACCAGGCAAAATTACTTAACAAAAATGCAAAGTGTAGATTCCCTTTTTAAACAATTATATAGATTTTGAAGACTATTTCAAAGAGAAAAATAAAAGTTATTTTTTCCATACCATTATTTCATTGCTCTATGAAGTTAGCACATAATAATTTTTGTTTCCTTTCTACTTTATATAGAACAGAACATCAATTTTCAGAAATTTTGATAATTAGTAAATCTATCGTGCTAAGATGAAGTGTGAACAATTAGACAAAGATATGCATGCATAAATGGAAACTTTAGTTTGTCATCATTTTTCTAGATTATAGAGAGATGCCATTTAATCTTTATTAAAATTTAAACTTTTAGGACAAAGAGAAAACAATATAATCATAACTGTGACCTTTCTGACATAGAGATATTCTAATTTGCAATTCATATAACCAGCATAATTTTTACTTGTCTTTTTATAAACTTATTTAAATGTGAGTTTTCATGCCTGGCATGATCCTAGCTGCAAGTGATATTAGACAAATAAATCAACTAAAGATGATAATGAACCAAATTATTAGATATCAGAGGGTTGTGCATTAATTATATCTTTGACACTGATTCCTGATGTAGAACTATAAAGCTGTATTGTTAAACCTCAACTCTTGTCCAGTGGAGTTGGATATGTGGATAATAATCCTTTACTGATTATGTCCATCTGAACATGTAGAGAAGTATTCTTTTTCCAAATCCTTAGCTCTTACTGTTATGCCATCCTACAGTCTTTCCATAATTTTGGTAGGATCAGCTTTTATAGAACTTCTTATGACTTCTAGGATGAAAAAGTTATGGAAGTACAAGTCTAATAGATATGATAAATTGTATTTCTGTAGAATTAAAGAAGGCCAATATTCTTCTTGATGTAAGCAAAGGCAATGAAAAAGACTTCTACTGTATATTCTTACTAAACCTCAGAAATCTTATTTTTTTCATGCGATAGGATTGCATCTTATTATGTATTACTGATCATCATTCACAGAACTCTTGACTTTTCATGACTATATGATAAAAGCAAAATACAAATTATTGCTCGACATTAATGACCATCTTACCAGCTTTCTAGTTTTCCAGTCTTACCTATCACAGAACTTTTCATCTTACCATACTGAGACAGAAGTATAGCTAATATACAATATCCCTTTCTCCCCAGCAATTCCCAAAAGTCATTCCATAAAACCCTAGTTTCACATAGAGATCAGAAGTAGTTTCTATGGTCAAATAATTTATGGAGGTACTATCTGCTATGTTCCGCTCTATGCAGTAATATTTCAAAGAGTCGGAGAGGTCAAATATAAGGGAAGCCATTTAATTATCTTTCAGCAATGTTATTCACTTTATTAGAAATAGGAATGGTTATTTTTCAATAGTCCACAAGCTTTATTGGACCACCCACTGGGAAATATTTCCTTACCTATTTTATTTGACTTAGAAATGTACTTATTTCTTTTTTAGATATGTACTTATTATTTTTGCTGTATTCCAGCCTGATATGTTTTCCAATTCTTCACCTTATTCATTAATTTCATCTCTCAAATCAGTGACTAATTATAGTCATTCATTGACTTAGCAAAATATTTATCGATGACTGCATGTCAGGTACCCTTCTAGGCACTAAGGAGATACTAACAAAAATTGCTATCCTATAGATTTACCTTTCTACAAGTATTAAGAGAACACAAAGAAATAAAAAATTACTAACTAAATATATGATATGTTACATGATAATTACAGTAAAGAAAAAGTTTCAAAGGGGGCTAGGAAGTGTGGTAGTGATTTTCAATTTTACATAGCGTAGTGAACACTGTGGAAGGCGAGAGAGGTAGAGTGAGTCATATGGCTATCCGAGAGATGAGTTTCCTAAATACAGGTAAAAGAAAGTACAGATGCCTAGAACTAGGTGCCTCCCTGATCCATTCAAAAAATAGCAAGGAGGCCATAAAGCTACAAATAAATGGGTGAGGAAAAGTAGAAGACAAGTTCAAATATGTAACAGGGATCTTTAAGGATTTTATAGGCCAATGTAAGGATATAAGTTTTTACTCTAGATGCATTGACAAGCCACTGGAGGGTTATGGGCAGAAGAACAACATGATCTGACTTATTTTTTATCAGAATTATTTTGACTGCTGTATTGGGACTAGATTGAAGGGGCAGGGAGTGGAGGAGCAGAAACAGGGAGACCACTTCACATGCTTTTACTCTGACTAAGGTGAGAGAGGATTTTCACTTGGACAAGATTATAGCAGTGGAGGCCATGGGGCAGGGTCAGATTCCTCATATTTTCTGAAGATATATTTACCAAGATTTCATGAAAGAATCAAGACTTTCTTGAAAGTTTGAGGCTTTAATCAATTGGAAGGAGAGAATTGCAATTTTCTAGGTTGTAGAGCACATTTTGCTGGGGAAAATGATGGCCTCAATTTTTACCATGTGAAGTTTGACAGTATAACATTGAGTAGGCAGCTGAATATAAAGCCTGGAGTACAACATAGGTAGCCAGGCTAAGAGTCTTTAGCATAGCGATGATATTGAAAGCAATGGTATTGCATGAGATCTCTTGGGGTGTTCAAATAAAGGTAAGAGATGCAAAGGCAAATCTTAGTCTTGGGCTATTCCAGCACCGAAAGGTCCAAATATAGGGAGGAATCCATAAAGCAGACTGAGAACAAAAAGCCAGTAAGTCAAGAAGAAATCCATGACATTAGTGGGTACTCAAAGCCAAGTGAAGAAAGTATTTCACAGAGGAGGAAGTGATAATGCTTCTGGTATTTTTAACTGTATTTCTGAATATTGTCTTTTTATTTTCAGTAGTTTTTGGCCATCCCCACTATTTTTATTCATAATATTTTAGAACCATACCTTACTTAATGAACAATTTAAATAAATATAATTGAGGGTCTGCTATGAATGACATGTTGGCATCTACCCATTATAGACATTCCTAATAATGAAACCTTTAGAGATCTCATGGTCTACCCAAACAGACCAACAATTTGACTTTACAAAGTGCTGTAGGTGAGATTCAGAACCTGAGTTCTGCGTAGAAGAGGAGAGTGAAAGAAAGTATGAGAAAAATACACCAAAAAATGAGATGTTGCTTTTGAAGTCTTAAACTATTATGAGTTTTTCAAGAAATAAGAAAGGCTGACATGATTCCAGGTAGAGCAAAGAGCATATACAGTGGATTTTGGAGGCATGAGACAGCATATCACATTTTGGGGACAACGGCTACCTTGACGTAGCCAGGGTTCAGGGATATGAAATAGGTGCAGAAATTGAACTAAGAAGATAAGGAGGAGCCACAAAATGGGCCTCACGTGTGTACTAGGGGACTTTTGAAAGTCCCCGTAAGTGATGAGACTCATTAAAGAATTTCAAGTAATACAAATGAAGTTTGTGTTTAAGAAAAAGGGTATTGGTAGCCTTTTTGGCGTTAAACTGATGGTAAGTAAGATGAGTTACTAAGCAGTAGGAGTGTTTCTGGGAGACTAAATACAAGCAGGGGAAGTAGGCATCTGGAGAGAGGACTGAGTATATATATATATATATATGTACTATATATACAGGAAGCAGAATGAGCATGGTTTAGTGACCTATTGGAAAGGGTATAAGATAGATAAATCTAGAAGATTATCAGGTCTTTGTTAGTGAGAAGTAAAACAAAGAAGGAAAAGCTTACGCATGCATGTGCATTTGTTTTATAAATGGAGTTCTAGAAAAAAGAGTAGTTCAGTATTACAAAAATCTGTGTGCGGGTCAATGGGGCATGCAGAAAATAAAACGAAATAGAAGTCTAGAATTTAAATGAAAAACTCTCTCTGGAGGTATAGAATGTGACACTCTCCGTATATAGGTGATATGTGAAGCTATGAGAACAGACTGGAACACTCAAAAGAGCATTTAAAGTGACATAAGAAAAGAGTCAATGATGAAACACAGGGCAAAACACTGTTTGAGGAGTAGTAGAAGGAGAGAAAGCCAGAAATACACCTGAGGAAGCGTAGTATAGGAGGATGAAGAACAGGGAGAGATTTTTGTAGTAGGACTGAGGGATTGTGTTTCCAAATTAAAGAATACTCGTTAGTATTGTGGGGGATCAGAATTTGCCATCCCAAAATATATCTCTTTGGCTTGATTATTTTTAAGAATTAAAAAACTCAGAAAGAGACTTTGACCTTTCCCTTAACTGCCTGAAAGAATTTAAGATAGAAGGCTTGTCCCAGGAAGGAGCTAAGTGGTTTCCGCCACTTTGGCAAGTGACTCAGTTTTCCTGGGTTTCTCCCATGTGTACATGATATTAACATTTTCTCTTGTTATTCTGTGTCATGTCAGTTTAATTCTTAGACCAGCCAGAAGAACCTAGAGGGGAGAGGAATAGTTCTTGCTCTCCTATAGTATCAAATATTCTCAAGAAATCCAGGGTCAAAGAGATGAGAATGTGAAAAAATGACTACAGGCTTTTGAAATTAGGGAAGTCATGGTGACTTGAGAAATTGGTGATATAATAGCTTTTCATTATTGATAGCATTTGTGAATAAATATTAAATAAACATGTTCTTATATAGTCACTGAGAATTGCATGGCAGTTGTATTTGAGTTATGAGAGTATTTCAAGCCTGACAAACTTTGAAAAGCCTTAGTCATCCACACGCAAGAATTTAGACTGCCAAAGCCCTGGCAAGTTTTGTTATACTGAGATATCATTTAAAGGCATAATTATAGATTTTGAAAATTAAGTTACCTCAAGTGAATTCTACATGGTACATTGCCATTGAACTGGTAGTTTGAATAATTCTTTCCTTGTTAATGAGAGTCAATCTGATGTAAAGTTAAAGTGTTTATAATTGTTATTTCATAATTTGAAAAAAAAAATTTCTTAAAATAATACATGCTTAAATGTAAAGAAAGTGCACTTGAAACAATATGAAGTTATGTAAAGTACAAGTCAATCACCTTCGACAAACTGTCCATTCTTCATCCTATCCTCTCCACCCCACTCATTGACTAACAATATGAATGAACAGTCTTTTGTCCCTACAAATCTTTCTTTAAGGACGTATCTATTATCACTATCCAACAGAATTTTCTGAGATGATAGAAATATTTTAATCTGTGTTGTCCAATATGAGAGGCACTAGGCACATGTGGCTATGGAGCACTTGAAATATGACTCACGACATTTTAAATTTTTTGTGATTTTAATTAATTTGAATTTGGCTGCGTGTGGCTAGAGGCTACTAATGATTAATTTATCAATATTTTGAGGTTTCATTATACATCAGGCACTGTGATAAGAAATTTAGATGTATTAATCCATCTAATTCTCACAGCAAATATATCAGATGGGTAATATTATTATCTTCATTTTAGAGATGAGGAAATGGTTATAAGAAGTTAAATAAGTGATTTAATAACAGCACAGATAATAAATTCTGTGTTGTATATTCAGCACTTACTAGTACCAGTCACTGGGCTAAGTGATTGGAACTAGTCACTATTCTAGTACTAGCACTGGTTCTAGTCAATAATCGCATCCCCCCAGTAGTGTGTGTTAGGTTACTATCTCCACTTTTCATGTTAAAGACAAGGCTTGTTAGAGGTTAAGTAACTTGCCTAAGGTCATAGTCAGTAAGTAGTAGGACCTGGACACAACAGACTGTCAGACCTCCAAACTTTCTTTCTTCACTTGCTTTTAAATATTAATGCTTTCCTGATAAGCAACAGGAAAGTCAGTATTCTGGCTGGGTCAGAATAATCACAAACTCATTTTCTTGGACTGCCTTTCATCCCTTCCCCATCGCCAACAGCAACAAATAGCACCTTGGCTTCTAAGAAAACTTCCATCCGTTGGCTCCCCCTTCCCTTTCCTACCAACAGGGAGAGAAAAATTCTGCCTCTTAATAAGTTCCATAAATAGTCTTACATTTTAAAGAGTGTCTCCATCTACACGTGAACAGAGCAGTAGAAGAGAAAGGCTATTTGGAATGTAAGTGATTGATCCAAGCTCCCTTAGGGCCCTTGTAGCTATTAGAGCGCCTTTGCCTTCCCTACTTCTTTGTTGAGGCCACACCTGCCCTGGGCTGATGGAGGAGATTACTTCTACTTTTAGAAGAAACGTTCCCACTTTGCGCCAAGGAGGGAAATGTCTCATAATCTTTATGTAGGAAATTTGGCCGTATTACTCCACTGACATTCTCAGTCTTCCTGACTAAATATCGCTCTTATCATAACTTTTGGCAGAGCCGTGAGTTACAGACTTGGTATTTTAATGTGAAGTTTTCTTCAATAACTTAATAGATGACATTTTACAAACTAAAAAATGTAGGGTTTTTTTTTTTGCCTTCACACACTAATCTTGAATCTCTAAAAATCTATAATTATACCAATTAAAATCTAAACGTTATTGCCTTAAGAACACAATATACTGTGATTAGCTGTCATAATTCTAAAATTCACTGAGTTCAAGTCATGATTTATTAGAGTCGAACTCATTTCTTATCTGAGTTATCCTTTTTTTTATTTGATTGATTGGCCATGTTGTTATTTAGGCTGTGACAGAGCATGGAGGAAAATTGTGCATGAGACATTAATCAGGAAATTATGCATTGCTTTCACAACTGGACTTTGCTTTGTAATATTGTATTAGCTCTTAACATGCAAATTATTTTAGGTAATTACCTCATTTTTCAGTGGCCGTTTGATGGATAGAAGTTTCATGCAGATTCTTCAGTGTAATTTAAAATCTGGCGATTTGTTTCTTTTCTTGTTTATAAAAATCCCAGTTTGAATTGTCATACATCAGACTCATGGGGCCAGCTACAGAAAACCCTAGTTGTAGAAGCTCATTCTCCCAGTTTCTTTCAACTCTAATTCAAGCAGGCAACTTGAGCAAGTGTTAGAAAAAATTTTTTAAGTGTCGTCTCCTCCCATATCTAAAACGGTGCCCATGATTTGTGTTTTCGTATCATTTAAATAAAAGCTGAGATACCTCCTAGCCCACGGATAGATCACGATGCATAATTATAGTGGAATTTATTGTCTTTCTAGCCAGTTCAACTAGCAAAGTTGTTGTTTTCCTTTTTAAAAAAATACAGCCTTAAACACTGAGTATTGCACGTGACAAATGCATATCTCTATTCTCCAATTTTAATACTAAATAGTTTAGCTAATATTCCAAACAGAATAGCTTCAATTAATATTGTAATATGGTAAATAAAAATAGGTAGACTATTATTATATATGTCATAATGGTAGTTGTCAAACACATATAACATATTAGAAGACCTCTGATTCAGAATTATATTAGATATATTCATATATGTGAACTGCCCAGAATATTTAGATCATTCTTTCCCCATATTTTTCAATCCAGCATGTCAGGTAATCATGAATATTTGTTGTGATCTTGTCTCTTCAGAAACCTGCTGCTGTAAAATAGCTTCCCCATAAATGTCAAGTAATGTAAAATTGAATGCCTATATTTAAATAGATTTTAACAGATAATAAAACTCTTGAGATTAAAATGGTTTCATTCAGGGAGGCAGACAATTCTTTCCACAGTGTGCAATTTATGTGTCATGTTATGTAAAATACAATTTTAAAAATACTTTTTAAAAAGCACAAATGAAAAGTGTCTATTGAATAAAAAAAAAAAAGGAAGCTAGTGTCTCATTGCAGGTCTAGTTGAAAATGTGAAATATAATGACAAGGTACAAACTTCTATTTTCTAAACACTGCTTTGACTAGATTTGCTTCCTGCTAATTCCTTTGGGGGTTATTCCAGAGATTCAAGCTATCAAAACAGAATTTTACTCACAACCTAACCTTTCTTTATTTAAGACAAAACAAAAGAATTAGAGAATTTTGACACACTATTATATGAAACATAAGAGAAAATTGCTTTTCCATTTACAGGTATTCATTTGGCACTTTATCTCTGAACACCCAGATATATCACAGCATACAATTGGTTCACCAGCACAAAGGATGTATCTTGCCTCTTGAGAGAACAGCTACTGACAGTCTTTCACTCACTAAGTATTAAAATGGACATGTACAATTAGATGTCTGATAAATAGTATTTTTTTTTGGAAGAGAATTTTTTGTACTAATAAATATTCAGCAATCTCTAGTGTGGTCTGGAGATAGGAAAGGGAGGGGCAGAAACCCCAATTAGATTGCCAAAATAGTTTATGTGTGAGTGAAAACAGATCTTAAATGTAAGGAGGTGACAGATGGCTTCTAAAAGAGGGGCCACATATGAGAGATGCCAATGCTCCCAAGCCAAAGACAACAAAGGGCATATCTGAGGTCAAAGTTGCACTTATTGACTTATTGCAAAGAGGGACATTGCACACACTAGGCTGCTGGACGTCTATTAAGAGGGGTTAGAAGAGTTTTATGTTAGGATTTGAGCTTGCGTTAGGTGATTTGGGGAAGGATTCAAGGAGATGGAGATAATTCTGTGATTAGGTATCCTAATAATTCTTGTTTAAAAAGCAGGAGATATGAAGAAATTCTAAAGCTGTAGTTCGAACAGAAGCAGCAATCACTAATATTAGCAAAGATTGGGGGATGTTAGGTCACTTGTTATTTGAACAACATTCTAGTTTTTATCTGAATTCAGACAATATTATGGAGTTTTTTGTTTGGTTTGGTTTTGTTTTTCTTGATTCATCATAGTCACAGAGTAATCAAGACAGTGCGTTACTGGCAAAAGAATAGATAAATTGAACAATGGAACAGAATAGAAAGCCCAGAAATAGACCCACATAAATATAGTCAACTTATCTTTGACGAAGGAGCAAAGGCAATACAATAGAGCAAAGATAGCTTTTTCAACAAATAGTGCTGGAACAAGTGGATGTCCACATAAAAAGAATGAATCTAGGCCCAGTCCTTACACATGTCACAAAAATTACTCAGATGGATCATAGACCCAAACATAAAATGCAAAACTATAAAATCCTGTGAAACAACATGGGAGAAAATTTTGATGACCTTGATGTGGTGGTGCCTTTTTAGATATAACATCAAGCCATCATCCATGAAAAATATAATCGATAAGCTGGACTTCAGTAAAATTAAAAACTTCTGCTCTGTGGAAGACAATATCAAGACAATTAGAAGACAAGCCACAAACTGGGAGAAATATTTCCAAAAGACATATCTGATGTGAGACTGTTACCCCAAATTAGGAAGAATTCTTAAAACTCAACAGTATGAGAACAAATAGCCCATTTGAAAAATGGGCTAAAGACCTTAACAGACACCTCACCAAAGAAGACATACAGGTATAAAATAAGCATATGAAAAGATGCTGCACATCATTTGTCATCAGGGATACGTAAATTAAAACAATGAGATACCACTATACACCTATTACAATGGCCAAAATCTGCAACACTGACAATACCAAATGCTAGCAAGGAGGTGGAGCAATAGGAATACTGGTGGGAATGCAAAATGGTACACTCTGGAAGACAGTTTGGCCATTTTTTATGAAACTAAACGTACTCTTACCATACGATCCAGCAGTTGTCCTCCTTGGTACTTACCCAAAGGATCTGAAAACTTATGTCCACTCAGAAAACTGCATGCATATGTTTATAGCAGCTTTATTCATAATCACCAAAACTTGGAAGCAACCAAAATGTCCTTCAGTCAGTGAATGGATAAGTATACTGTGGTACATCCAGATAATGGAATATTATTCAGTGCTAAAATGAAATGAGGTATCAAGTTGTGAAGGAAACGTAAATGCATATTACTCAGTGAAAGAAGTCAATCTGAAAAGGCTACATACTGTATGATTCCAATTATGTGGCATTCTGGATAAGGCAAGATCTGTGGTTGCCGACAGTTAGTGGGGAGAAATGGATGAATCAGTGGATCACAGAGGATTTATAGGGCAGGAAATTTACTCTGTATGATATTATAATGATAGATATATGTCATTTTGCGTTTGTCCAGGCCCATGCAATGTACAATACCAAGAGTGAAGCCCAAGGTAAACTATGGACTTTGGATGATAATGATGTGTTGATGTAGTTCATCCTTGGTAAAAAAGCAAAAAGTACCATTCTGTTGAGTGATGTTGATAACAGGGGACACTGTGCATGTGTAAGGGCAGGAGTTATATGGGATATCTCTGTATCTTCCTCTAAATTTTGTTGTAAGCCTAAAATTGCTCTAAAAAATAAAATCTTAAGAAAAAAGAATAGCTTTTGGTTTCACTGACTTTCCTGAATGATTTTTCTGGTTTTGTTAATTTCTGCACTTTATTGTTTCCTCTTGGCTATTTGCTTTGGTATTAGTTGCCTATTATTTTTCTAAATTTCATAAGGTGGAAGCAGAGGGAATTGATTTGAAACTTCTGTTATTTTCTGGTATAAGCATTTAATGCTATGCATGTTCTTCTAAGAGATGTTTTGGCTGCATCCCACACATTTTTATGTATTGTAGTTTTATTTTTCCTTCAATTCAAAATATTCCCTACTGTCCTTTGTGTTTACTTTTTTGACTCATGGATTTTTTTTTTTTACAAGTATGTTATACTCTGAATTGTACAATAGAAATGCAGTTATTTGATCTAGTACAAACAACAGAGTGCTTGGACTACATAGAATGAGGCAATAATTATTACTAATGTGTAGTATTAATCACAGGACCAACACTAAAAGTAATTTATAGTGAGTCCTCTGACCCCTGGTTCAGAAGGGAAAATTAGTGTAGGAATTATGTAAATGTTAGATTTATGATGCCTACAACAAGTCTTTCTACATTTTAAGTCCTTAAATGCTTTTCTTTTCTACCAACTCTTCCTCCCTACTTTATTTTGCAGTGCCAGCATCTTGTACCACACTTTGATGCAGGGAGGAAAGTTTCTAATATTTTATAAAAAGTAATATGTTCTTAAATAAATGCTTAAAAAAATAAAATCATGCACTCGTTTGTGGTAACCTCTTTGCATTATTTACACCAGGCAAACAAAATTTAAAAAGGAAAAAATACTAACACTAGGAAAGTACATTATACATTCTTTTCGAACAGTGTGGTAACTGTCTGAATATTGTCTTTAAAAGAAAGGATTTCTTAGTGTGTTGATATTTCACAAATCAATTAGATATTGGCTAATTGCAGAATATGAGTGGGAGTCACTTTTTGTCTTTGTTAATGATTAAATGGAATTACTTGTGAGCACCTTTGCTCTTTCATACGTAGTCAATATATTGACAAGCATATTGGTTGCTATATATTTTTATATCCTACATAAATTCCTAGGAATATTCTTGAGCTTTGTTCAAGACATGGTTAATTTTATTGGAAAAAGCTTGATCCTTTTGGGTCTTGCTTTTGATCTTTGTTAGATGGGACAAGAACTACCTTTGCTCTAGGATTAATTTTCTTTCCTACTGAGGCAAGACCTTTCTTTGTATTCTAATCAACATTCCTTGAATTATGAAACTTTCCACTCTGGATAATGGAAATAGGCACTCCTCTTAGTCTTGCATGAACATCTGGTACCGTTCCTTCTTAACTTTCAGGTGTTTCTTTTCCTGGTGGTGCACAATTTCTTCACAGGCATGCATTGATCAGTATTCAACGGAATACTCAAAGGGAACACTCTGAAGATATCTGGAATTCTGTCTCTGTGCATCTCTCTCCTCTGTAGTACTCTTCCCTGCAAACTCTAGCCACCCTTGTTCGCCCAAACTTCCAGCTCTGTCTCCTCAACTTGGCAAGACCACCAGGATCTGACTGAATGTCCTCTCCCTGCACCACAGCCTGGTAACTTTCTCCAGCTGAGGCAATCTTAGGGCTTACTACATCTGTTTCCTCTCAGGGCTTGCTATCCTTTTTCAGCAAAATGTTTTTCTAGGTGCCTGTACCTCTCACTGTGTTTTTATAAAAATCAAATCACAAAATGTATGAACATGCTTTGTAAACCACAAAGGTCTATGTAATCATTACATTATTTTGCTGCTATATAAGAATCAATTGAAACTTAACAGCTGAATGCTATAGAATATCTTACATTTTCCAAGATTAGCGTTATAAATTATATCTAAAAGTTATGTTTTAAAATAAGGAAGCAAAGGTGAATATTATTATATGATATGGATATATGGAAAGTCAAGCTAATCTTGATGGTAAGAAAAATTACTTTGTGCTATAGATTATCCTGTACCACATATCTGAAACTCATCTTAGAGGCTCAGATTAGTTTATGTTGCATGTCTAGATGTTTCCATCTCATGACTACCCTAATCATTATCATCAACTTATCATTCTTTTATTCATTTTATTTTTAATCAAACAGAACAACTCTGTGATGAAACTTCTTTCTGTTTTTTCCACTAGCAACAGATCTCTGCTGAGAAGACAGTGCAGTGTCTCAGTTTTTGCTTACTTGAAGAATACTGCTTTTTACATAATGTAAATAAATATCGAATGTCTTTTTTTTTTATGTTGCAGACATATGATGTCTGGGCGTAAGACCTGCAGTAATTTGCCTTAAGGTAGGAACACTTTCATTTTTTTGTGTTTCCATTTGTTCAGAGCTACCTCCACAAAACACAATGAAGGGCTTCTTCTGAGAAAATTGACCTTATCAAAATGTAAATTATGATGAAAAAACCCAGTCACCTTGAGAGAAACTTTTGAAAGACAATTAGATATATCCCTTCTCCAAAGCTTTCTTTGGTATCACCTTAAATCATAAATTACTAAGATTTTGCATAATTTTCACTTATGTTCATTCAGTTGGGTTTCTTCTTCATCTGCTCCATCTTCAGACACTTAATGAGTACAGTCTAATGCCAAAAAAAAATCAAGGATTGATTTTTTAATGCAAAATAGTGCAAATTATGTGATTTACTTGCTTAATATTAGATATTTCATAAAGATATTCCTAACAAAGTCTATGCAGACAATAATAGGAAGACTAGCATGCGAAGAAGGGTTTGAACAGCTTTACATTACCCATCAGGGGCACCTAGTAAGTGAGGAATGTAACTAGGAAGTGGAGTTAAAAATAAGCTATCATAATTCAAAATATGGAGAGTTGAATTGAAACTGAGGGAGAAGATGGTCTTAGGCAGACATGTTTATTGTATTTTATGCCAGAACATGCATTCCTCCCATGCAGATTTAGATGGGTAAGAACTAATTGGGAACAAATGATGGGACATGCTGACTACATGAAATGAAAATTGATATTGGCTAAGGGTCAACTGAGCACATCCAGATCATGTTGGTTGCTTCTATTCCAGTCCAGAACAATTGGCTATTCTGTTTATTCAAGCAATTTAGCTGTGTAGGGGGTGGGCCTGTGTTAGTTTTTTGACCATGTTGACTGGATTTTTAAAAGTGATTAAGATAGTCTTTGTAAATGATACCAAACATTAAGTTGCTTTAGTATTTGCATAATGGCAAATATTTCCTTTTTGTATTTGTTTTTATATGTAGCAAATTAAATGCCAAGTCAATCAAGTGAAATAATCTCTCTTTAGAAAATTAAAAACAAATTTGAAGAGCTCTCAAAGCGTGAAACTAAATGTCCAAGGGCTATGAAGGGAGAGTCCATGCAAAAGCATGTTTGAATAGGTGTAGATTGTCTCATTAATGTTGCACGTGTCCTATTGTAAACCGTGCAGCTCAATACAGCAGGTATTGCACATCTGCGCAAAAACAGGTAAACTGGTCGAAATCAGTAACAAACTGTGGCATCTCTTCATTTAAATTGGAAAACTTTTTTCTCTCTTTATAATCCTCTTCAATAAGTTATTAAATTTTTTTTTAAGATAGATGAGTTAAAAATATGTGACTAGGAGATGAAGATTTCAATCTAAATTATAATTATTTCCTACATTTGTTCTGATACATTTAGAATGGTTTGTGCTTGTAAATTAGGTGTTAATGAAATAAAAATGTTGTAACCATGTGGAACATCAGAATTGCAATTGACTGAAGAAGATTCTGTAAATTCTCCAAGGATGCTGTACTGCAATGAAAGCTGTTGTGAGCTACCCACTATACACAAAATTATGTCTTTATACACTTAACTATTAAATTTAAAGTAAAGACCTAGAAATTGCCAAAGGGAAGCGTTACTAAGACCTGCCTGATGAAGGCAAACACTCTACTTTTCTTACTTTGTGTTTACTTTGTTTCTGAACCAGTCAGCTGCACATTGTATAAAAGGCAGCGTTTTATAGCCTTTTAATCCACTCCATAGGGATGCAGACTGAGAAATGAGCCACTGGTCCTTAGAAGATGAGCTGGTAGCAGTGATGATCAGCCTGGCTTGCCTATCATTCTTCTTAATATCCTAATCACACTCTGTGGGCTGTTGTCATGCAATAAATTCTACTTCTGACCAGAGGATATTGCAGTTATATTTTTGTTCAACCAAATGCCTAATTCAACAAAATTTATATCTAAATGAGATATATTTCCATCAAAGAGATGAATAAACCCACAGTGACTCATTCCAAAGAAAGTCTTCCAACACTGACAGTTTGATATTAGTTTTATTAAATTAACGTGAAGTATTGGAAAGCAGAATTTTAAGGAATATGCTGTATAGTACATATACCCGGTGGCTCAGCGGTTAAGTTCGCACGTTCCGCTTCTCGGCGGCCCAGGGTTCACAAGTTCGGATCCCTGGTGCGGACATGGCACTTTGAAAATTTCAAGTAAATATTATAAAATTACTTTATACATCACTAAAATTTAATTCCAGTTTTGTTCTCGTAGTCAAAAACATCTAATTCGTGTTATGTGTAACTATTTTTCAGTGCTTCAATCTTCTTAATTGAAGGTTGCTGATTAAAATAAAAGACTAAATTTGCAAAACTTATAAAAGAGCTTACATTTGCAAGATAACTTATTTTACCCAAGACAATTTAATTTGAAAATTATGGTTATAGTGAAAATTCCAAAATAACATGCTAATATTTATTTAGATGCAACACCAATATAATTTTGGATTATTAGAAATTTTGAGTAATCTTTCTTGAACTTTAGTCCAGGTTGTGCATGTGTGCAGTTTTGCAAATAAAAATGTCCTATTTAAGTAGATTAAATAAAAATAAAATATTTTCGGTGATGCATCAGATAAGAGCAAGTTGTTGCTAATTCTCATCATGATTCATGAGTTATTTTACTGAGTAGTTTTCTCCAGTGGGGTAAAAACTTCCAAGTATATCTCCTTTTACTGCTGGACTTGTCATTTGTTCTCTATGTTCTTATTTATTTTCTTATATGCTTCATATTTTCATTTGTTTCTGTTTTTGAAGAGAATAAACATTTTATCAAAAGTAAGTCTCCAAATAACTATCCTTGTGAGATTATTACACATTTTTTTAAATGTTACATTTTTCTATTTGTTTCTGTACTGCTATTGAAAAAAGAAAAAGTGAAAAAGAAGAAGAATTCAGAGAGAAATTATTGACTAATAAATTGAATATTGATATACGGACAGACCACACAAGTGAAAAAAATATTAAAGGCAAAGCTTATGGCAATGCTTGCTTGATTATTCTATTGTTTTGATATATGAAAACCGACTTTGATAATCTTTTTCAAGCACTTAAAGCTAAATGGAAGGATTTTAAATTATATTTCCAAACAAAGTATTTTAGAAGTGTTAATTTACCAGGGTTTTTGTGTTTCTTTCAGCTTGTGCAAGATAAAGAGATGCTTTTGCCAATGAAATATATGTAAAAATTAATGATAGCTAGAATAAAGACTATTTAATTATAGTGTTCCTTCTTTTAAGGAATTGCTAACGTATTTGTGTTGCAAAATAAAAATTGGTGCAAGTACTTAGTTTTTGACAACTTTGAGTCTTACCAAATAACAAAAATATGTTTATTGGTTTATCTGAGGGCTTTAAATGTGTAGCCCAATATTCAAATTTTCTGTCAGATGAACATTTATTTTTCCCCTTGCATGTTTTTTTTTTCTTTTGGAATTTGAGCCTAGAATTGAGGAGCTAGAATAAAAACAATTTATCACTTATGAGAAATTCTCACCCTAAATCTTAGAAATCTCATTTTATGATTATTTGATTTATCAAGCCATTAAAAACAAATTCACTTCACCCCCAAAGCATTTATCCTCATTATATTTTCTTAAATATATCAGAGCATAAGAGATAATAAAAGTTGCAAGTTTTGAAGCACATAGGTCAGTTAATCTCCATTGTCTTTTTTTTTTTTTGAGGATGATTAGCCCTGAGCTAACTACTGCCAATCCTCCTCTTTTTGCTGAGAAAGACTGGCCCTGAGCTAACATCCGTGCCTATCTTTCTCTACTTTATATGTGGGAAGCCTGGCACAGCATGGCTTGCCAAGTGGTGCCATGTCCACACCAGAGATGAACCAGCGAACCCCGGGCCTTGAAGTGGAACATGCGCACTTAACTGCTGTGCCAGCGGACTGGCCCTCCCATTGGCTTTCTTTCTCATCAGTGTTTGCTAACTTCACATATGAATCAGGTTTTCTTACTTGATACAGATTTCTTTTACTTGTGCTGTTCTTTCAGATATTACCCTATGGCTAATAAATAGATTTGAGAGGTTTTTTTACATGTAAATAAAATCAATTATATTATTTTATACAAAAAATGACTACAATGCTTTTGCTTGCAAGTTGTTGGCTTAAAATATGTTGGAACTTAGAATCAATTTATTTGCTCTTCAAATTCAAAATGATTCCAGTTGAAAAGATAATTTGAAAATTCTGAACAATGCAGTGATATCATTCACATATGTATTTCTCCAAAAATTAACTTGGCTATGAGAAAAAGAAAACCCCTTTTCTACGAAGATTTATTCTTTTCATTTATGCTTTTTTACTATACCTGACTACCACACCCTTTCATCACTCATTCAAATTCAAAATTCTTATTCTCTAAGAGCTTTACTGTGTTTTCAAAGTTGATTTGAACAAAATGCAACTTTTATGACTCATCTAAATGTAGCACTTCCGGAATAGAGAACCATCAGAGATTTACCTCTTCAAGAAAGTTTAACAATATAAACAGGTCACTCAAACAACAACAGAAAAGCAAACAAAAAATACTTAACCACTACAGAAATACTTTTTTGGCATGCTATACGTATTCCAAGCATTATTATATGAATGTCTCTTAAAAATGTATTTATTAAATTAAGAATTCACTCTGAAAGGCTCTTGAAAGACATTTTTAATTAGTTGTGGCATAATGACGGAACTGATACTTAATCATTTTTTTCACAAGTAAACATTAGACAATAATTTAATTGGCTGATTCCAAGCAAATCATTCAGTATATTTCATGTTATTTTTTTGTAAGAGTAATGGAAGTTTTCTTTGTGTATAAAATGAATCTTTGAAAAAATGTGTTCCACAATATTTAGGAAGCACTTTCTTTATGTGTATTTTAATTTTACAGAGGATGAACAACAAGTAACAGGCATTAATCAAAACAAGTGAGGGGCCGGCCAGGTGGCAGAGCACTTAAGTTCGCATGTTCTGCTTCTTGGGTGGCCCAGGGCTTGCCAGTCCGGATCTCGGTGCGGACATGGCACTGCTTGGCACGCCATGCTGTGGTAGGCGTCCCACATATAAAGTAGAGGAAGATGGGCACCCATGTTAGCTCAGGGCCAGGCTTCCTCAGCAAAAAAGAGAAGGATTGGCAGTAGTTAGCTCAGGGCTAATCTTCCTCAAAAAAAAAAAAAAAGTGAAAGTTATGGCTACTGAAGCAGAAATTAGTAAATTTTCATGATTCAGATATAATGCATCTAGATTAGAAAGTATAAAAATAAAAAATAAAGAAAAATAGGACTGAAAGAAAAGGATTGGTCTAGATGCAGAATTATCTTCCAATTTGAGATGACTGTCTATAAATTTCTTAAATATCTCCCAAGAGACTTTGTATGTACCTTAGTAACCTGTTGTCGTCTTGAAAGATAGAAACTTCTCCATAAATATAATTCAGCATTCTCTTTTTCCCAATGTACATTAAACATTTTTTGCTTGTTATCTATTCCTTATGGTTGAGAAGTCATGTGTCTTCCATATAGTGGAGAAACGTTTGTCGTCTTGAAGATGGCTTTCTACTGTTCTTCTAAACTGTTTAAATAAGCATTACAGCATTTTCCTCTTCTTTCTTTTTTCAGTTATTTATCACTACTTCTCTAAGCATCTACTTACTTATTAAATAAACGTATGTAAACACAATACAAAAATGCTAGAAAATTCTAACGACATCCATGTTACATACAAGTTATTTTCCCAATGTGTATTTATTAGATTGATATTTGGACCTTAGAACATATTGACTAGAAAATGAGTGGTTTATTTATTTATTTATTTGGAAGAAGATTAGCCCTGAGCTAACATCTGCCACCAATCCTCCTCTTTTTGCTGAGGAAGACTGGCCCTGAGCTAACATCAGTGCCCATCTTCCTCTACTTTATATGTGGGACGTCTGCCACAGCATGGCTTGCCAAGTGGTGCCATGTCCGCACCAGGGATCCGAACCAGTGAACCCCAGGCCGCTGAAGCAGAACATGCAAACTTAATTGCTGCGCCACTAGGCGGGCCCCCAAAATGAATGGTTTAAATTTGTTGTTGACTCAGGTTATATGGCAAAACATTTAAGTCGTAGTGTACTGAAATAGATTCTAGATTTGGATTTTATGTTTCAAAAAAAAAGAAGGTAAAATGTTTTATTTTTCTTCCAAGTACTAAATGGAATGTTTATATTCATTTTTAAAAAGATATCACTGAATATTATGCAAGTAATGAAATTCTAGAATTTGTCGTTAACAAAATGAGGTCAAATTTCATTAGATTTTAGGTGGTGAACTAGGCAAGTAAAGGTAAACAATCCTGTACTTTTCACTTTAGGCTGCCGCTCTGTTGTTGACTACGCTGGAGGGTTTCCTACTTTGGGTCCTACTAAGTCATTTGAAAAACCAAATCATGGTTTCAGGCCTTCAATTTGTCATCATGTTTGTAATTTGTTACCCCAGGGAGAAAGTTCAACCAGTGTTCTGTGGCTTCTCTTTTCAACTGTAAGCCATTGAAAACGCTCAGGAACTCACAGTTTTAGTCCATGCATGCACAGAAAAAGGGTCTCCTTGCGAAGATAGTTATTTTTGTTTTGTTTTAAAGGCCCCATTGATTCTTTCAGTTTGTTCATTTCCTTTACAAAAAGAATTGTGGCAGAATAGTGCCCTATGGTGAGATCAACATCTGTCTTTTTTTGTCTCTCTAACTTAGTGAAGTAGATTGGCCAACCTCCAAAGTACTCACATCACTTATAATTGTAAGATTAGCACTGAGTCCACATGAGAGGTTTAAAAACGTCATAGTAATTTCATTCCTGTAGTAATAAATATGCTATCAAACAAAAGCAGCCATGAAATCATGCCAAATAATTTTGTCATATATTAGTATTATTTCTTTTATTTGTATAATCCATATTCAGTCATCTCTATTTCTGGCATTAGATTTGGGGTGTTGTACAATGTAGATGAAAATATTTTTCTTCAACCCAAAGTCAAAATAATAGCTCCTCATTCCATAAAGCCTCTCTGGGCAATTACCATTCTGCACTTTTTTGTTTGTTTGCGGTCACCCCTAGGTTATTTTTTCCCCTTATGATATTCCTAATATTCCTAAAATAGTGTGGTTGCGAATTTTAGGTATGGGAATTTCAATCTTGCACAGGCTTGTTTGACGCCTTAGATAGCTGCCGTGGATACTGTCTTCTTCCTTTTCTCGTCTAGACATTAGCTTTATCTCCTGCTCCTTGAAAATGTTTCACTGCCCATCACCATTCTAACAGCTTTGCCATGCATGTGCTTTGATTGGCAAATGCCCTCTTAGTTTACATGCAGTGTTTATTACTTTTCCCCTTTTAATTCTGGTGTATTTATTGCACTTTTATCACATATATAATTTCTCTTAAGAATTAGTAACTAAAAACAAAGCTAAAGATAATATATAATGTAAATAAATTTTCAGATTAATTGCAGTTTACTCATTAATATTTGATTTGATTCTTAATATCAAGAAATAATTTCAAATATGGGATTTATGAAATAGTATCTAAGCCATGGGGTATACAACTATAATGTCATATACGGCATATACAAACTGGAATGTGGATAACAACCAAATATTTTAGAAAAACCTTTAAAAAATCTCTTAATGATAAGTAACTATTGGGGCCGGCCTGGTGGCGCAGTGGTTAAGTGCGCACATTCTGCTTCTCGCTGTCCTGGGGTTCGCCGGTTTGGATCCCAGGTGCGGACACAGCACCACTTGGCAAACCATGCTGTGGCAGGCATCCCACACATAAAGAAGAGGAAGATGGTCACAGATGTTAGCTCAGGGCCAGGCTTCCTCAGCAAAGAGAGGAGGATTGGCAGATGTTAGCTCAGGGCTAATCCTCCTCCTCAAAAAAAAAGACTATTATTTACTTCAAGTTTTGAAAACAGTACTAGATGATTATAAGTTCCAATGTTCATTAACTAAAAAGAATACATATTATTATATATAAGTGACCAAGAAAAACAGTTTAAGTTTTCTACTGTTTCATTATCCTTTTTTAGTTTGTATCCTGCTTTCCTTCAAAATTTTGGAGCAACCCAGTGTTTATTTCTGGACCCCCCTTTTTTTTTCAGCCAAACTCTCTTACTAAGTGTCTCACTCAATTCCATGGCTTCTACACACGATCTATTTGTTACATTGCCAGACCTGATCTATCTCATGATTTTAAGATTGTACATCTGACTTAGCATCTCTACTTGGATGCCATCTCCATTAGTGTATCCTGTAAGTTCTGTTTGAAGAATAGAGCTGTCCATTTTGATCCGTCTCTATGGCTCGTGTCCTGGTTCAAGCGAGCACGATTTCTTCTGGCAGCAGCTCTTTGACTGACCTGTTTGCTCTCACTCTTGCCCCTTTACATGTTTGCACTTTCTCTTCTCTTTGCACGAAAGTTCTTACCCTGGCTCTGCCCTTGAATCTCACCCTTAATTGGGATGATGGAAAGAACAGCTCAGATAATATGTAGGGAATCATGTTTTAAATGGCAAAATCCTCTCTAAATATTAGGCTTTATTTTTCTTAACATGACATTTTGTACACACCCAGTGTGGTCCACAAATAAATTCATATTTCTCCCCAAATCTATTCTGTCTGCAGTACTCCCTGTCCGTGACGACAACATTGTCCACTCAGTTATCAGGAGAGAAAGCTTTGGAGTCATCTGTGACACCTTGTTCATTCTCATCCTTCATTGTAAATCAATCACCAGGTCCTCAAATTAACTTCTTTAATATATTTCAAACCAATCATTTCTAATGACAACCCTGTACTCTGTAGTTACATTATCTTTCAATGAATTGAACATTTACTTGACTTTGCTGAATACACACTTCTTCCTACCTCCTACCAAATCTGTGGTCCACATAGCTACAATGTTTAAGATCTAAATTGGGTGAGGTTACTCCATTCCTTAAATCCTTTAATAGTGTTTTTTAAACTTTAATGTGCACTGAAATCACTTGGGAAGATTGATAAAAAGATTTTGATTAGTAACTCTGGAATGGAGAGTCTGAGAGTCTGTATTTCTAGTAAGTTCCCAGTTGATGCCAGTGCTCTGTGGATGATACTTTGAGTAGCAAGGATTAGATGACTCTTAGCTATACTTAGAATAAAAACTAAAACCCATCTATGGTCTATTAATTCATACATGATTGATCTCCTTCTTGCCTTCTTTAACAGCCTCATATCATCTCTTACCAGTTTCCTCCTCAATCTCAACATTCTGCACTGCCTTTCAGTTCCTTGAAGGGATGATGCTAATTTTTGCCACAGGGTATTTATACAAGCTCTTCCATCTTTTTGGAACAGCTCTTACCCAATATTCACCCTTTTCCGGGCAATTCCTACTCAGTTCAGATGTCTCAGCTTAAATTTCACTACTTCAAGGAAGTCTTATTGGACTCTAAATATGCTTCAATGCTTCTTCTTTTACTTCTTTATTATATCCTGTGTTTCCCCCCATCGCACATATCATAGCTGTGATTAAGTAATCAATTACGTTATCAACGTTTGAATATCTGTAACCCCCACAGGTGTAAGTTCATTGAAGGAAGTTTCTTTTCTCTGGTTCGGTGCTATATCCCCTGTATGTAGCACAGTGGGTGCTATATTTCCTGCCTTTAGCCACATAGGTGGATATTCTACAAATTGTTGTTACCTGTGATTATTTAGGAAGCTTATTTTCTTGGTAGGAGGGCAGGTTTTACCAGATTTAGAATTTTGAATCCTAATGAAGGTCAAGATATAGATGCTAATGGTTTTAGCTGCTATCTGATGAAGAAAGCAAAGAACTACCTGATAGTCACACCCATCAGTGGAGAACACAATGACAGATGGGAGAGAGAACAGTTAATTCTTGGGAAATGAGCTGGCACTTGGTCTAGTAACAAATAGTAACTAGTTACTAACAGTAGTATGATGAGAGTAGATAGGATGAACAGGGCTGCGAAAGTTAGAGTATGAAACTAAGTGGAGAAGGTAAGAGAAGAATGACATCTGGGCTGTGCTTTATTGGCTGCAATGGAGTTGTCATTATCATTCAGAAAAGGAAATTGTCATAGTTCTGAGGACCAAGGAGCCAGGAGCAGAGTGAAAGTATCAATTAACCATGGGCTGAAGGAATGAGGAAGAGGGAATGGGGGAGTTTGAGTTCAGAGTCAAACTAGGAGAGAATTACTGTTGAATGCCAAATGAACACACAGTGAGACCAGAAGTATAATAGCCTAAAGGTAGGATAGTTATGAAAATTGAAGATTGGATGATAGACCAGGGATTAAGGCGCACAAGACCAGGCATCTGAGATGAAGTCCTAGGACACTGCATGACTGCAGCTGAGTATTCTGATAACCACATCACATCTCCTTGGCAACTTCACTTTGCGCAACATGTGATCTTTCTCATGGAGGGCAGAGTAAAATGGGTAAGAAGCCAAAGTGGGGAGATGTAGTGTAGGCACAAAGCACCCACACTCGGTGCTCAGAAGCAGAGGTGGCTTTTATGTCAGAGCGCTCTATTCGTCTCAATTAACCTACTTTGCTCCTAGACGAATCTCAAAAGAGAACATTGCATGGTATGCTGCGATATGCCAATGCCCTAATAAATCCTTGGACAATTTTTGAAATAAGGGAAGTTGGCCATGGGGACCTTTCTTTTCCGCTTTCTGTATTTATTACCTGTCTCCTAATAGTTTCCTTTCCAAGTCTATTGGGTCTCTCCAGCTGTCCTAAACCAGGGCTTTTCAAAAATAAGCATTTGTCAGAATCACCTGGAAGCCACGTTAAATTCAGATTGCTGCTCCCTCCCAACCCCCACTCAGAATTTCTGATTCACTAGGAATGGGTGGAGTCCAGTAATTTGCATTTATCTAGCAAGTTCCCAGTGGATGCTGATGCAGCTGGCCCAGAGCCACACTTTGAGAACAATTGCCTTAAACTTTCTACCTTGCTACTTTACCCAAATTTGTCATTCCCTGAGGCAAGAAGCCTATTAACTAAAATCACGTGATTCCCCAGATCTGAAACATATCAACTAAAATCAAAACTGTTTCAGGGCATATAAACTCGGCAAAATTTAGTCATCTGATGAAATGATGTATACAAATGTGTGAATGACTAATATCCACAACAATTTCTCAAGCTTCATTAGATTTTTGTTAATTGAGATGGGTCTCTAATGAGAAGAACCTTAGGCAATGTGACCAAATGAAGGGGAAACCTTTTAAATTTTGAGGAAGGATTTTCCTGGGCAGAGTTAATATATTTGGTACGACCAAATTGCTACTTGTGTTCTAGTTCCTTCCTTCACTTCCAAATCCAGATCCTCTACAAATCTGCAAGTCCCTTTTGTCTTATTCCAACTTTACCATTTCATTTCCAGCAGTTCTAGTACAGGTGCTGGAATGAGAATTGTGTGCCAGTGGAGAGGAAGATCCAGTGACATGCAAGTGAGTACTTTGTAAGTTGGAAACCACCTGTGCCACGTATTTTGGTCATCAGCAAAAATATTTCAATGTTGGTTAGGATTCATCTTTCTTCAAATATTTCCCCACGTTTGAGCATATTACCTTGTTTAAAGTGTCTGTGAAAGAATTATTTATTTTTGTCAAGGAACGTTGTTCAGCATGTCCCTTGTGAAAAAGGTAAATTAGACTATAGAATATTACAAAATTACTTTCTCTTACGTCACATGGCATTTCAATGAAAACATAAGAGAATCTCCCATTTGCAGGGGTTATATTTTTTAGTGGTGTCCTATTAGGTGATTTTTATCATAACAGTAGAAGTGCTGATTGCTGGCGTGACCTCAAAAGTGAAATCTTATCTCAAATTCCCTGGCTTGATTTTGTATCTTCACCTCAGCCTTAGGTCAAATGGCCTAAAGCTGAAAATGATAATAGACTTTAATTTTGCAGTTTAGCCTAAATCAGGGAGACAAAACAGAGTCCACTGGAAGGAGAGCTAGAAACACTCTCAAAAGCTGTCAGTTATATGTTCCTATTGACTTTGTTAAAAGACACCTTGTATTTTTAAGAGAGTAAATGTGTTTTTAGAATTCAGAGCTCCTCAGTTTTCTTATTCAAAAGGTGTTTTTAAGTACTTAAGATACAGTAAGCGTTCAATGTTTTTCCCACGTTTGTTTTCTCTTTTCTTTTTTTTTTAATCTGCCAGATTTGCTTTGTGTTTCTCCTTCCCTTTAATCACAGATAGAAAAGAGATTCTGTGTGTCACTTAGTAATTCTTTTGCCAAGATATCCTCAAGCATATTACAATGGACAGGGTAATTTCTTGGATTTTACCAGTTTAATAGCTCGACCACAGTTGGTATTTGGAAAATAGAAAGGATATTCAAATTGCTGCCATAAATTCAAACTATATTTCCTCTTATATATCAGTTTTGAGGATATTTCCTGAAACATATTAGAAGTAAGTGAGCTTTTGAAATTAAGGTTCATTGTCATTTAATATTATCTTGGTTCATGTGAATAAAAATAGGAAAACTAGGCCTTTTATTCTATTTCAAATTTACAATTTGATTACTATGATAATGGATTTCCTTAGCAGTTTGGTTTTGTCTCCGTCATATTGGGCCCTATTGCATAAGCCTTCTTTACATTGTTCTAACAGTTTATTAAATCATGTTAAAAAATCACACTCACCAAAATATTAAAATAGACTCATAGCGAATGTATATAATAGTGAATAAGCTTGAGCCTGCATACAAGGAGCTTATAGTCTTGGTAGGTTGAATTGCAATAAAGACTTTTCAGATGACGGAATTGAGTTCATTTAAAACCAAGCATAAAAAGTTTCAGATCGCTATGTTAAAAAAGGAAACCCCTTCTCTATTTTTTGACCCCTAAAATTCACTTTTCTAAAATGACTCCTAGGCAACTGCTACAACTATTCCAGGTACTCCCGCAGCTATTCAAATTGATCAAGTTTCTCTTCCTGCTGCTCTAGCTACTTTCCCCGGCTCAGCTTCTCTAACCAGCTATTCTGTCTTTCCAAGCTACTCTGACTACTCCCACTTCCCTCCAGTTGGCCTAGCTATTTCAATTAGACAAGATACTAGGATTGAGCAAGCTTATCCTTCAAGTGAGTTTCTTATTTGTGTTTCTGACTTCACCCTATTCAGGTCCCTAAGATCCTTTTCTCCTTTCAGAACTGTGGTGTTCCTGTTACTGCACAAAATTGGAGTTCTCTTGCCCCATGCACATAAACAGACAATTAATTATGGCACCAGCCATTGGGAAAAGAGATCAGCTTCATTCTGCAAGATCAATCTGCAGGGAGAACAGGGCACGTGCCCTCAGATCTGTTTCTCTGATTCAGGGTTTGGTGCAAAATTTAAGAGGCTAGGGAGAATAGGCTGGCACGCCAAAACGCTAGCAGGACAGGTTTTGCTTGGTGGGCTTCAAGCATTTATGGTAAGGTTCAAACATTTATGACAGTGTTCTAAACACTTATGACGAGGCGGGGAAGGAACACTGAATCTTCCTGAATGAGGGACCCTTTGCTTCCGATAAGAGTCTGACTTTCAAGTTCCGGTCTTGTCCGGCTCCTTGGGATCCCTGGGAAGGGGGATCTTTGATTCTGTGGTCATTTCAGGTCAAGATTCTTATTTTGCACTTGCTCTGGCTACATGACTTTGCAGATTTTCTGAAAGGCAATTCTTAATCACTGTGTCGATAAGAGATGGAGTCAGTTGAACTGGTCCTGGAGGGCCCAAGGTTGCATTCCCCTCCCCTTCAAAAAAGAGTAATAGAAAAAAATTAGCCCTGGAACTCTATTTCCACATGCACCTACCAAATAAAAAAAAGTAAAAAGTGATAATACTCTGATATGGAATCTTACCCTCTTCACTTCTGATTTGGCCCCAAGTTAGTGCCTAGGGAAGAAATACAGACTATGATTTGGCAATCAGTAATTTAGGACAGGGCTTTGCAAACTATAGGCTATGGTTCAGATTCAGCCCACTGCCTGTTTTTGTACAGCTCTTGAGCCATATATGGATGGTTTTTAACATTTTTAAGTGTTAAAATTTAAACACTGGAAAAATGTTTGGGAAAAAACATTGGTTGGAAAAAAATCAAAAGAAGATTATTTCTTGACCTGTGAAAAGTATATTAAACTAAAACTTTAATGTCTGTAGATGAAGATGTGTTGAAATACAGTCAGGCTCATTTATTTATGTCTGACTTACCACGTTGAAGCTGAATAGTTACAACAGATACCCTATGACCTACAAAACCTAAAAACATTTACTATCTGTCCCTTTATAGAAAAATGTTGCCAATTACTAATGTGGAATATGGGTTCTCACTGTCATTCACTCCTGGAAATCATTTTGTACTTAGAGAAACACAATAAAATACAACTATATTCAACCTCCAATAACTAAAAAAAATTGAGAGTGAAATTATGTATTCTAATACATGTAAGCATTGAGTACCAAAGGCTTAAAAAATATCTGTGGGGGAAGAAAGCTTAAAGCTAAGAAAAATACATATTTTTTAATTCAGAGGAGAAAGCACCGTTATTTAATTTTACCAGCAGAATACTTTAGATGGTTCACTGAACATCTGTATCTTGAAGGAGCATCATTTCAGAAATTCTGAACCTGAGGCTCCTGGTATCGACCTTCAACCAGTTTCCTGACTCAGCTCTAATAAGGGCTAACAAAAGATCCCAACTCATTTCACCTGTCAACTCAATCTCGCCTAAGGCTGACAGAACAGTTACACTATGTGTTAATCCGTACCGTCTTTGAATCAGTGCATGGTAATTTTATGAGAGAAATATGACAAAAATGAAATATACGTTAGAAATTTATTTAACTCATCTAAAATAATTCTATTGAGATAATGTTTGAAATGATCTTTGAAGAATGGGAGGTATTTTGACAGGTGGAAATGGGAATTGGAGTAATATTTTAGATGGAGGATATAGGTTGTACAGAAAGCCATTGATGGGAGGGTATGGTATGTATTTGAGAAATACAAGTATTTCCAAGTGATTAGAACACATGGTACATATATAAAAACTAGTTAGGAAAGATAGGTTGGAATCATAGCGTGGACTATCTCGAATGTGAAAATAATATGGTAAAGCAGTAGAGAGTCCCTCAAAATTTCAGGAAGTAGAGGGATATGATCAGACCTGTGCTTTAGAATTGCAGTCTCTAAGGTGGTGTGTGCATAAGCAGGGCTTGGCCATCACATTGCAATGGGATAGTGAAGAAAATATTAGAACTTCTCTTATTTGTTTTTAATCTACAATATTAAAATAATGAGCTTTGTAATACTTAATATCTGCATTGCTCTTGCACTGATGTTTAGTTTGTCATATGGTCCTATGTCACATATGGTCAGTAAAGCATCCTTAGGGAAGTGTGGAGATTTCAAACCAGTGGGGATGACAGTGCACCCCTTATTCCTTCTAGCTTTCAATTCACTGTTACTTATTGACATTTATGTCTACTTGGTTAGTGGATTTACGTATTATGTTATCCAATTTTAACTAAGCTTAACTTTACAAAATGAATGAATGTTTTGAGAAAAAAGTTGAAGATCATTCTAATAATTCAAGCACAAGCCATCATCAAGGAAATGGCAGTGATGCCACAAATTTAATTATAAACATTGGTCATTCACATAATAAGGTCAAACAGGATCTAATCTGTCCACAAGTTGGCTAAAAACAAATTATTAAGAGGACAATTTGGTGTATACATAAATATGTGCTATTATTAGTGATATAAATTAGTAACCATGCTTAGGAGGCAATTTAAAATAATATTTTATCTTTATCTCACACTTCAAACATATCTATTATATTTCATTGTTTCACCATGTGAAAAATTTATTAGCCCAGTGGTTAATACACAGTGCTATAAATAAATACTATTATACAGATTAGGGGCAGTCCTCACAAACCTTTTACTCTTAGGTGTGATTAATGGAAAAACTTTGGAATGTAGTAGAGTAAAAATGATAAATCTTCAAGAAGTGACTCGAAATAAAGAGAGTAGTTGAAAGATGGTTTCAGTGGCCCTGGTATGAACTGGGATTGTGGCAATTATAAAAGGAAAGGAAGTAACATTTGCCAGAGATGTTACAGGATGACATGGATGAGATGGAGAAGTCAGAGAGCACAGTGAAGCTTAATGCACGAGTGACTGATGCCTTGATATCCCTGCAGTGATGTCAAGTAGAGAAGAAAAGGTGAAGTTAGGTGCACAGTAAAGTTCTTTTTTTGTCTTTATTTTTAACAGAGAATTATTCAAAAATAGATTTCCTTGTTTTCATTAATGAATTTCTTGAATAGAATGTGGCAGTCTAAGTGAGCCCTGCAAACTGAAAAGCTAACAGAGGAAATTAATTGACCTATATTTTCAGTAATGATCTCCACATGAAGTATAGAGAGAACAGATGTTTTCTGTTTCAAGTTGTGTGTGTCCCCTTTATTTCTCACTTGTCATGCTGTAGTAAGCATTGTTTTAGCAAATTTTTAATTTTGAGAAACATAATACACACTTTTGGAGGTTGTCATTTCATGGTACTTCGTATTGCAAGATTCCCACTCTGGACTGTATTTAAAAACTTGCAAGTTCTAAGAGTTATTTTTTAGTTAGTATGTAATCAAATCAATCGCTGTACCATATATTCGATAACTGGAATAGTTTCAAACTTCAACACAAATTAACTACACACTTTGATTTTTTTAATTTCTGTTAGTTGTGTGTACTTTGCCTGTTTGGTTTGCTGTTCATATGCATACAAATAAGATCGTTTGCCTGTATGATTATGAACTCTAGTACAATATTTTAGTGTAAAACTATTTCAAAATTTCTCTACAAGATGGAGAAGTGCCTTTATTAGCAGGAAAGAAATGATAATAATTGGCCATCAGGGTTGTTTTCATATGCTACTGATTGAGATCATTGGACACTCAGTGACCTCTCAGCTCCTTTCCATAGTGGCGTCCTTTAGAGCCTGTGAATGGAGTAACTGATGTTGTTTTCCTCTTTGCTCTACTTGCAAAGAAGCTTACAATGAAATGTGTAACCCCCCTCTTTTATTAACTGAGAAGTGTCAGGTGTCACGTGTGCTTCTTTACTCAGCCTTATACTTTCCTGAACATATTTTAACTTTTTTTCCCTGAATATGTTTGCTATATTTATTATGTAAGCCATCTAAAACCAATTGTGCAAATTTTTTATATAAATGATATTAATACTTCAAACATACAAAAATATATAGATGATCCTAGAATATTTTTTAGTTCTTGTGTAATTTTGTCAATTATACTGTGGCAAATACTGATCTTTTATAGAAACGCATAAACAATAGACATAATCCAAATTTCACGTAAAAGTATTATTCTTTCAATTTTTAGAAAAAATAAAATGTGCTTTTCCTTTATTATAAGTAAAGCAAGTAATTATAGGACATTTTCAGAAGAGATAATAGAAAATAAATAGCCAGCCTTCTCAGTGATATGTTGACATACTCCTTTTTATTCCTTTGTGTATGTGTACGTGTGTGAACTTAAAGATACCTGAAAATCCGAGTACACCATTCTTCAAGATGTTTACAATATCCTTGCTGAACTTTCACAGTTTTGTCACCCACACTTAATTCTTTAGCACTTTTTTAAAGCAACTTATATCCATCACACTTTCCCATAGGGCCAGCTTAGTTTTCATAGTAACAGTTTTATTTTTGCATTCATGTTTAATTGTTTTAAATAATCTTCAATTAAAACTTATAATAACACCTTGTGCAGATAATTTTAGGAAATACATAGTTGAATCTTTGTAAGAAATCAACTCAACCAGTGGAACAGATGTCAGTGGGCTTATTAGAAAAAGCCTAAGATCCGTGATGATTGAGCAGCTATGGGGTATCAGTAGGTGAATTTTCAGTGTAATTTTGTCTGTGTTTAACTGGAGAAGTAAATATTAAAATAAAATGTGAAGATCTATTGTATATCAAGATTCACCTTTATTCAGATATTTGCCCTAGAATTTACTTTAAGTTACGAACACAACTTGAAAAGCTGTCATTGATGTGAAAAATAGGAGAACAAAAATAGGTTACCAAGTTCAATTGCATTGGGGGAAGGAGGTCTACCCTTTTCTATCAACTTCTGTATTTGAAAAAGTTTACTTAATACATTTCTTAGAAGAAATTATGGAAACTACTTATTTTTCAACATGAAATATTTTAAAACAAATTGCTGTTTAGTTTTCTTTAAGAATTTGAAAATTAAATGACAAAGAAATATTTTAGATCTACAGTAGAAGGTACGTTTTATTCTTTAGCTAATATACAGTTTTGAAACTCTGCTTCATAAATTTCTAAATCTCTTAGTTTATGTATACATCTTAGGTTATTTATCTTCATCTTTCAATTGAGCATTGTTATTAACATATTATAGTTAGGGTATTTATATGGTGAATTTCTATATTCTTGCCCTGTGTCATTTACAATCTAAACATCATATAAATAGGTTATCTCTAATAGGAGAAGTCAATAGGAAACATTTCCATTTATGATCTTAAGATGACATAATTTAAAATGAACGTTAATTTGACAGTGATAGAAATACCGAAGCATATTATGTAATAATCACATAGATGAGCATATTGTTATGCAAAGGAGTCACAGATATATACCACAAATGCCAGGCAAGGTTTATTGGAAAAAACCTAGAAGCAGAGAAATAGAGTCCATGTATCACATGAACTGTAATTATTTCACCATTTAGTTCAGGCATAGATGGCCAATGTGCCAGTAGATAGGGACCCTGCCCATGTGATGCTTTACATATTTATAGTTTGGGGGCAATGGGAGCCTTATGATTAGAGAGGGGTCTTATTAGAAAGAGACAGCCTCTGGATCCCAGTGGCTGGCATCCATGTGTTCTTCTGTTGAGATAATTCAGACCTCCTGAGCCAGTTCTTTATTAAGACACAAAAAGTGGAAAGGAAGTAACCCCATTCCCTAGTCCAGTCAGTGTACATTCTTCATGGTATTCCGATACCGTCTTTTCCTCTTCTAGTCCAGAAAAAATCTATTCGTGTTCTAGATTGTCAAATATGTCATTCCTGGATAATTTCATATCTCTCACTGAGAGGAAAATGTAGCAATGCTGTTATCACTCCCAATGCTATGGTTCTTCAGAACCTCTTTGTACTGAAACAATATAAAAACAGTATAAATCTTCTTATTTCCAAAGTTACCTGATATCATTTATATAATTAAGGTTAAATCATTTGTCATGACAGTGCATCATCCATTATGCAGCACACGAATACTGGCTTCTAATAACTCTCTCAAAGGCTCTAAGTGTGTTTTGTTGATGATGATCACAAATGCAAGTCTGACCTAGAGTATATAGGAAAATGTGAATGATATTTTTTTCTTGTCATGTTACATTCACTATTTAGAATTTTGTAGCACAAAGATAAACAATACACTTTTCAACTATGTGTTCTCTTGGGCTCTTTAGGCTCTAATCACTGAATTTTTAGAGTATTGCCAACACTCTTGACTTCCACATTACCACCACCAAGGAGGATTGGGAAGGGGCCTGTGGACAGAGTGAGAAAAGCCATTCTGTTCACACAAGGAATGTCCATCTTTTGTCCAACATGGGAAAACCAAACTAAGAGAGTAAAGCCTCACTGTATAAAACAGAGGCAAAAGAAAACATTAATTGGAAAGGCCCACTGGATTGTGGAGCAATGGTCTGAAAAGTTTTACGAGGAGATAGGGACACACACTCTTGGAAGACCACCTACCATGTGGTGTAGATTCTATAGAGCTGTTGATGACACCGGCAAAGTGTGAAAAAAGAACACCTACTCCCACCCCACCATCACTGGGAGCCGTAGAACAGAGGTAGTACTGTGCTGGGAATATGGACAGGCAACAAGCAACACATGAGCCCAAGCTTACAGGTCAGTGATTAGACCAATAAAAGAAATACTTTGGTGAGTGATTCATTTACCAGGCTGCCCTACTGGAATTGGCGCCAGCCATGAGGCCCTGGGACAACTCTATAGATTTGAGTCCTGGATTTTCTTGGGATATCTGGTTGACCTCACATAGGTGGGGTGAAGAAAGTGCCCCAATATGGAGAAATAGAGTATAGGTCCAAGGTCCGGCTCAGGACCCTGCCCACCCCCAAACTGGCCAGGACGGTGCTTCTGGCCCCCGTCAGTCCAAAGCATGAGAGGGGCACGTCTGCTGAAGAAGGCATTCTAAGGCAGAGGAGCCGCTCAGAACACTGGCACTCATATCTCCTCTACCCCAAAGAATAATATTGTTCTGTTCCTCTCCGTGGAAGCTGAGAAGTCCCATATAAAAGATATTCAGATGCCAAAGCTTGAGGGATTCCCAACAAAGTTGTCATGCCCACTCTGTGAAGCCCCACCAGTAAACAAGGCTTGCTCCTGCGCCTAGAACAATCAACCTTTCATATAGTTTCTCACTGTTAAGTGTGAATAAACAGTCAATAATCAAAATCGATTTGAGGAAACCTTCTATTTTGGAAAAAAAATGGGAAAATTAATTCAAAGAATTTGAAGGGAACAAATAATGAGAGAAAGCTGAATACTTCAAAATCACTATATTGACTTTACTCAGAAAAACACACACAGAAATTGTTGCATATGGGTAACCACAAAAAATATATATGTAAAAATAGAACATTCTGAAGACAAAGAAGAGCTCATATAAATAAAAAATAATAGCATAAACATAATAAAAGGAAGATAGAAAAGTTAGAATAAAAATGGGTAATATTTCTTAGAAAATAGAGCTCCAAAGACAAAGAGAAAATAAAAGAGAACAAAAGGGATAAAAATGCTATGAAATGAGAAGATTAACAAGGAGAGCCAGTGGCCAATTAAAGGGAATTTCTAGGGGCCAGCCAGTGGCGCAGCGGTTAAGTGTGCACGTTATGCTTCTCCGCAGCCCGGGGTTTGCCGGTTCAGATCCTGGGTGCGGACGTGGCACTGCTTGGCACGCCATACTGTGGTAGGTGTCCCACATATAAAGTGGAGGAAGATGGGCACGGATGTTAGCTCAGGGCCAGGCTTCCTCAGCAAAAAAAAAAAAAAAAAAAAAGAGGACTAGGCAGTAGTTAGCTCAGGGCTAATCTTCCTCAAAAAAAAAAATAAATAAAGGGAATTTCTATTAGAAAATAGAATGAAGTTAAATGAACAAATAATAATAAAATCTAATTTGTCAGTACCAAAGGACATCTTTTCTAGATTGAATGGAAAAAGACTGCTGCCAAAACATATTACCAGGAAATATCAGAAGAAGCAGCATAAAGAAAAACTCTAAAATTTTCCAGACTGTGAGCAAACAAAAGGTAACAAATAAAAAATACGATATTGAAAGGATTGTATATGAGAGTAATACCAGAGAGTTCTATTTCCAGCAATGTTGGATTAATTTTTTGAGGAGCAAGCCCCTTATCCAGAACTATGAGAAAAGCTACACACACACACACACACACACACACACACACACACACATCTATTTAAAGACGTTAGGATAACATGAGAGCAGCCCCAGGTTTCCAATAAGACCCAGAAGAGCTACCTACTAGGAGAAAGAGCAAACAGGAAATAAATCCTCATAAGACTAAAAGCTCTGATCTAGTTAAAAGCCAGACAAAACAAATATGGTCTGCCCCTACAATAACCACCTGCCACAAAGCAAAATTAACTCCTTCCTGGAGGAAGATATCCAGAATCTCAAATTACCTCTATAGTTTTTATATGCAATGGCCCATATTCAATGAGAAATTATCATTCATGACAGAAGGCAATGAAACAATAATCAAAAATCAGAGAAAAAAGTAAATGGCAATAGCAATAGGCCCACAGGTGTTGCATATATTGAAATTATCAGAAATGGGATTTAAAGTAACCATGATTCACATTTTCAAGAAAAATGGCTGACAGAAATCAACAGAAAGAAAAAAATCGAACAAATTCTAGTACAGAAAAATATAGCTGAAATCAAGAATTTGATAAAACAGGAGATTAGACTTGCAGAAGAGAGAATTAGTGAATTGGGATAATGATTTTGAAGCAAAGAAAGGAAAAAGAGATCTATGAAACCTAGTGAAAATTCCTAGCACACATGTAATTGTCCTAGAAAGAGAATAGAAAGAATGGGACTAATGAAATGCTTGATGTTTTATTTATTTCACAAGCATTTTCCAAGAAGTTAAAGATAAGAGCTAATGATCAGGATGATATTTAAAGGGACTACCAGAAGAACAGCTGTGGAGAAGCCCTAGAAACAACCACTCCAGATTGCAGCAGGAAGACAGATCAGTTTCATAGTCAATGCTTCCGAGAAAAATAAAAAGTGAACTCGTACATTGTACTGAATGTATACGTAATGTGTCTATATTGACAGTACATTTATTCTAGAATTTTTGGAATAGAATTGGAGAAATGAATATACAAAACTAAGCAAATTAAATGAGTCAATCTTTTACTCCATGGAAAAAGAACTAGGGGCCAGCCCGGTGGCACAGTGGTTAAGTTCGCACGTTCTGCTTTGGTGGCCCAGGGTTTGCCAGTTCGGATCCCGGGTTTGGACATGGCATGCTGTGGTAGGCGTCTCACACATAAAGTAGAGGAAGATGGGCATGGATATTAGCTCAGGGCCAGGCTTCCTTAGCAAAAAGAGGAGGATTGGCAGCAGTTAGCTCAGGGCTAATCTTTCGTAAAAAAAAAAGAATTATATAAAGAAAGAAATGTCACCATCTATGAACCACTGCTTTTTCTGGAAGAAGGGGGAGAGAAGTGTGTTTGAGGACCTGATATACGAAAAGTTAACTCCTTATATTCCTTAGTAAATAGTCCACATTGAATGTCTAAAAATAAATAATAGCTATATAAGTACACTGTTTTAAAGTATGGAAGAAAATGTGAGAAAAAGGAAAATACTTGATTTTTGTTTTATTTTAGTGAAAAGGAAACAAGAGGGAAAAAGATACAAATGGAGTATGCTGGGGAAACAAGATCTCGGTTGCTCTTTAAGCTTTGTAATATACATACAGCTCCTTTATAAATAGTAGTATATGTTTATGTAATGTATATATATATAATATAGCATATATAGTATATATTATAAACTGAACTACAGTTTATATTTATATATAAATAGTATATATATATAACATATATAAATAGTATTCTCATAAAATAAAAAGTAAAGTAAGAAGAAATAGTATTTCGAGTTCTATGCATTGGTAACAGGTAAATGTAGGATTGCACGCCAGCTGTTTCACTTTCTGACTGTATGACCTGGGCAGGTTAATTAACTTCTCTAAGTGTCCGTCTTCTCCTCGTAAGTAAATAATAGTAGCCCTTGCCTTGTCTGTTTTTCTGAGGCTCAACTTATACAAAAATATTAGCACCTTGTCAGGCACATAGTGAGTGCTCAATAAGTGCTAGTTATTATAATTAGTAGATTAATAGAAGCAAAATAGAAGTGATTGTGGTAATATTAGGAGATAGAGTTTATTTCACCTGTTTAACATTAACTGTGTGCTTTGCAAGCAAGTTGGCAAATTAATATCTAGTAAAAACTGTAAATATGGTTCATGGCCGATGACTTTCTTTACTTTCCTCTTTATGCCTCCTTTCTCTCAATTAATGGCACATAATCTTGACTTTGTCTACATTTCAACCTTGAGCATTCTTTAAACTGGCAATGCCGTGTCCAGCTGTCCCCTGATGTCTATCCTCCGGAATTTCTAAGTGGGCTGACATCTTTTGTCTTAGGATTGGGAGAAAAATTAAAGAGCTGTACCAGTCTGTATCTGTAACATCACTGATTTTCAACTCACATGTAGCTACTTTCCACACCCATTTTCTCTTTCAGCCACATTTCTTTGGTTAATAGCGATTAATGTAAAGTAATTTTAAATAAAAGTTTAAGCAAAACCCACAATATCAAAGAAGCGCTTGAAGTAATGTAATTGTTTCCTTTATTGCAAATTTTATTTTAAACCCTCCCAATTATCATCTTCATTGACAATATAATCAGGACTTAATGCTGAGTTGCTGTTAATTTTTAATGCTACTTATGTTGTTTAATACAGTGTATAATTTGGCACTGAATCTTCTAGTAGGACTAAGCTTTGACATCCTCTGCAATCATCCACTGAAAACGAACATCTTTAATCAATTAACCCCCTCCTGCATTTCATCTTAGAATGTATATAGCACTGCAGATTGTTTAAAATTTTGGAAAATTTATAAATGAGACTTCACTTTTAGAAAAACAAAAACAGAGGCCAGCCCAGTGGCGCAGCAGTTAAGTTCACATGTGCTGCTTCTCGGAGGCCCAGGGTTCACTGGTTTGGATCCCGGGTGCAGACATGGCACCACTTGGCAAGCCATGCTGTGGTAGGCATCCCACATATAAAGTAGAGGAAGATGGGCACGGATGTTAGCTCAGGGCCAGGCTTCCTCAGCAAAAAGAGGAGCACTGGCAGTAGTTAGCTCAGGACTAATCTTCCTCAAAAAAGAAAAACGACAAAAATGTTAGAAAGATACTAAAATTTTCTCCAAAGATTAAAAATATATAGTTATAAAATATTATATTTCTGAGAAGTCATTATAAAGTAATCACTTCTTAGCAAATTTTCAACTGTGGACTTTTTCTGTTAATCAAATGATGTTACTGGCGTCTAATTGCTCTAAATGAAGCTGAATATTTAGAATAAGAGTGTGCCCCTTTAGAGAAAAACATATGTCATGGTGAAATCATAGTTCATTTAAATCCTCAGGAGAGTTTTTACCAACATGGTGGCTGGGAACTAGCTTTCCTGGGACTTTGACCTTGAGTTAAGGATACATTTAAAGCTTAGCTTATTAAGACAAGCTATTGTTTTCAAATGGGTACGCAGCTCCCATTCCCTTGGGAATATGTAGGTGCCTGTCTAGTCTGGATTTCAAATACCAATAGAGAATCATAATTAGAGTATAGCTGCAGTTTCATGAATATTCAATCACTCCATAAAAAGAATTAACTTGAACCATAGATCAATTACATGAAAGTTGATAAGCTCCTTTAGCAGGTACGATATTTTCAGGGAACAAATTCAGGTGCAAAAGAAATGTCATTTTCTTTATTTTTTTCTATAATTCAAATTAATCATTCTGTATGATAGCAGAAAATTTAATATAGTGCAGTTTTTCTCAGTCATTTTAGTTTTAAACTCCATCATAGCCTGCTCTCATCTTTTCTTCTCTCATCTTCTTTTCCGTGAGATGGCATGTGCAATCCAGGGTCGGTGGGTGGGGTGGTTTCCATGACTTGCACAATGCTATGGCCTGAAAGAAGTCCCCAGTACCACTTTTTCATCCTCTGTGGTGTGACTCACCCACTGGGTCCTTGTCTTATCTAATTATGAATGGTTGATATCTGCCGCCAAGAAGTCCATGTCGCCATTTGGTCACTAACTCTACTGTCCACTCTAGCATCAGAGGATCAATCTCGTGGTCCCAACTTAAGATCTGTTTGATATAATGCAATCTTCCAAGCTGTTCATAACCATACAGGAAGAAAAGATGACTGCTCATTGCAATATATTGAGTTTATATGTAGGTTATGAAAGACTCTCTCAGACTCTTTGGATGGCAATTCTGCTATTTTCTCTTATATTCTGAATTCATGGGGGACTCTGTGGCTTGTGTGCCTGACAAAAAGTGAAGTACAATTCATCTCTACTCTTTATTTTATTTTATTTTATTTTATTTATTTATTTATTTATTTATTTATTTTTGAGGAAGATTAGCCCTGAGCTAACTACTACCAATCCTCCTCTTTTTTCTGAGGAAGACTGGCCCTGAGCTAACATCCGTGCCCATCTTCCTCTACTTTATATGTGGGACGCCTGCCACAGCATGGCTTGACAAGCGGTGCCATGTCTGAACCTAGATCCGAACCTGAGAACCCCGGGCCCTGAAGCGGAACATGTGCACTTAACCGCTGTGCCACCGGGTCAGCCCCGCATCTCTACTCTTAAGTCCCCAAACCCATCTGGAAGTTTTCTCCCACTCCCTAGCTACGCCTAGATGCCCTATAGGATGCATAGCTTCCCATCGATGTTTAACCCTTTACGTTCTGCTCCAACTCCATTCCCTCTCTTGTAGGAGTTTGTTTAGATGGAAGACGGCAGTGTCAAGCAGAGTAAGAGGAGAAAAGAAAACCAACAAACAAACCCCACAAGTCTGCCTTGTGTCTCCCTATATCGCAGAGCAACACTTCTTTGAAAGTTATGCTCAGGACTAATATCCTAGGAGTGTGATGAGCTTTGATTGAGTGTTTTAATTAGAAATTTCCCCATAATACCATCACTGATGGAAATTATTATTTAAAAGCGAATACAACATTCTAATACTGCCAATAATTGTAATCCATTCAACCTTAAGGACATCAAATGTCATAGCAATTGAAAGTCAGGAAAGTGAGGAGAAAGAAAAGAAAGTGAGGGATAAAGGAATGCTGGAGCCTCACATCTTATACTATTTAGGCCCTGGTCTCTTCTGGTTCTATTTAACCAACATTCATACAATCCACAGTCGTCCTTCCGCTATGACCAATCCTGTTTCTTCATATCTATTTACTTGCACTGTCCCCTTAACTCGTTTACCTGTGTTCCGCTTTTTAAAGCTCAAGCATGGTGCTTTGTATATACAGGTCTGTTAATACATGTCTGTATCATCGTATAAGTGAATATTGTATAAGTGTCTGCTCAATATTGTATAAGTGAAATTTTATTTATTTAAATGTTTTATTATTTAAAATACAGGTTGCAAAGTTTAAAAGCAATTAGCTTGCTGGTGTGTTTCAGGTGAAGAACCTGGTTGGAGTCCTTTTGGCAAAAGTACAAGGTGTAAAGGGTGGTTTGGATTTGAGAGGCAAGAACAGAACACAAGTAAGACTGAGATTAAGATGGTTCATAAGTCAAGATTAAAGCCAGGAAGCAGGTTCAAGAAAGAAGGATTTAAGGTGAGAGTCAATAACTCAGGGGGGCTCTGTTTCTGATTAGACTGGGCTTGAGGAGATCACTGGTTTGGCTCTGTTGAGCAGTGTAACATGGTGATTAAAAATATTCCAGGGGCCCGCCCAGTGACACAGTGGTTAAGTGCACATGTTCCGCGTCGGGGGCCTGGGGTTCACAGGTTCAGATCCAGGTGCGGACATGGCACTGCTTGGCATGCCATGCTGTGGTAGGCTTCCCACATATAAAGTAGAGGAAGATGGGCATGGATGTTAGCTCAGAGCCAGTCTTCCTCAGAAAAAAAAAAAAAAGAGGAGGATTGGCAGATGTTAGCTCAGGGCTAATCTTTCTCGGGGGGGAAAAGTATTATATCTGTTCGTTCTGAGGTCAGCCTGTCCTGTACACAAATCCTCATTTACCCCTTCTGACTTCGTAAACTTTTCCCAGGTTCCCTTTCTGTAAAATAGCAATGTTAATAGCACTTACATAGTAGGATTCATAGTGAAGCTCATGAGGTACATCAGAAAACAAATTGATTCTCCTTCTCTCTCATGGTTTATTTTGTGGGATCTTTGGACATACTGTGAAGTGGGTGACTAAATCTTGACCAGCTGATTATAATTTCTCCCTCAGGCTGCTCACCTGAGGTTCTAGCTCCAATGGATGTTTCCTAAATGGAACTTAAACTCAGGGACCTACACATGCACAAGCTCTATCCAAAGCCGTGAGAGCGAACTTAACAATATGTTTACATGGTCATGTTTTTATTAATTTTCAAAACTAAGATATCTTTCATATTGTTTTCTTTTTTTAAAGATTGGCACCTGAGCCAACAACTGTTGCTAATCTTTTTTTTTTTTTCTTTTCCTCCCCAAATCCCTCCAGTACATAGTTCTATATTCTAGTTGTGGGTCCTTCTAGTTGTGGCATGTGGGACACTGTCTCAGTGTGGCCTAATGAGCGGTGTCATGTCTATGCCCAGGATCCGAACCAGTGAAACCCCGGGCCCAGGAAGCGGAGAGTGTGAACTTAACCACTCGGCCATGGGGCCGGCCCCATTTCATATTGTTTTTCACAAATCCCCCTACCCCAACAAATTCCATGTTTCAGGACCTGTGTAATCTAATTCTGCCCTTGCACCAGGCTCTTTTTGCTGAGGTCACTTTACTCTTCAAGATATCCCTCCAGACCACAATCTTGGACAGCCATAGGCTGATATTATTCCAAGAGCAGGTCCATACACTTCAAGTGTGATGTGACATTGGGCCACCATTTTCTCAAACTCTAGAGTAGGCATGTCATCTTATCTGATCAGTTCCTTCTCCTCAATCCCACTCAATTGTATTGAGCCCGTGAATCAGATGATCTCACTGGGAACGGTCTTCTGAAAGCTATCCCTCACTAGGCTTTTACTCCCCATGGATTGGGGAATCAGGATTCATAACACACTATCAATTCTTTCCAAAGAAATGTTCTTGTGAATTTCCAACTTCTTCTGAGTATGTCCAAAATTTTTGTATAGTCTGGAGGTGGAGGTCAACTAAAAATCACACAACAGGTTCCTGGACACCTCATTTGTAAGTCCTGTTTTGGACAGGTAGCATATCACATTGGGAAGTGGAAGGCACTGAGGATCTTAGTGCCTCAGACGAACCGAGTGAGGATGCAGATGTTTTAGCAACTGATCCACATGTACAAAATTTGAAGAATATTTAGAAAGTTGTGAGAATTCAAAAAAAATAGCTATTATCATTGTCAGAATGCCTGGCAGAACTGGCCCTCCATCCAGAAATGACTCTATACCCTTGAAATGATGTCTGGCTCATTGAAACAATTCCTATGGGAAACTGGAGGGAAAAGGTAGGAAGAATGGAAAGAGAGCTGACACCTGTACAACACTAATTTTTAAAAGACTATTTTAAAAGACTATTGCTTGAATAACATGAAAATAATATTGTAAGCAGAAACAGTCATATTTCTAATTTTGAGGTATATAATGTGCAATTTTTTAAGATTCGGGAATTCTATGTTCCAAAGTGGAGTCACGAGTTATTTTTAGAATGTTTTTTACATGTTCTTTCTGGTAAGGATCAGAGTCACGTAATTTAATTGCACTAAACTATTCAATTTGCATCTTCCCTCTAATAAAAATAGGGCTTCAATAAAAAATAAGTAAGATGGCTCTGCATAGGCACCACATTTAATTTTCTATTGTTTCCACTTCAGGTAAAATGTAAAGCTGTAGTTTTTCTTTGCAAAAGTAATTGTACAAAGCTAAGAACATTTAAATTCATGGAAACAATTTTTATAGAACAAAAGAAATAGAGGCAACTAGAATATAAGAGTAGGTAGATTAGACTGAATAAGCGTTAATAATTTTTATTTGACCCTCCTTGTTCTTTAGCATAATATTCTTTAACATAAAACAAAAGATGTAGGTGGGTTGTTTACTTGTTTTATATTTCATGTTCTAAGGAGAAATGCATGCAGCTAATTATCATGCTCAGAAAAGAAAACCATTCACACGGAAAATGAAACTTGAAAAACAGTATGCATATATTTCAGCTCTAATAGTGCAAGAAAGAAGTTACACAGCATTTTTCTTAAGGTGTGAAATACAGATTCTTGAGAGTTCATATTCTTCATAAGTTATGTTGTCTACTGTGTATGTGGATCTCTTTAAATGTTTGAAAAATACTGTATTTTATTTTGCATTTTAAATAATGGTGCACACTTTCTCCACTTGTATCTTATATACATTTTCCTCTCATTTTGTGATATTTAAGTAAGAGAGAGACAAGAGAGCTAAGTAAAAGAAGTTTGTACTAAGGCAAAAATTATAGGAATCAAACTGTAGCTGAGGGTATGAATTTCTAGGTGAAATAAAAATGATGATAATAATCATAATATAAAAAATAATAACAATAACCATAATAGATATATTTGGGATTTTGTTCAACTTTCTTTCCTTTAAGATACCACAGCTCTTTCTAAGTATCTTGCTCTGTCCATGTAATTTGGCTGGGTGAGATTACAGGTCCTGCCCTAGAAGAAACATAACTTAGACCTTATCAATTATGCATTCCAGCTCCTTGGGTACTGGTATTGGTTCAGGATGTATGTCCCGAAAGTCCAGAATTCCCTAGTTCTTTTGTAAAGCTTACAAAAAATTATGTTATCATCTGGACATTTCCCGCTAGAAGGGCAAAATAGTCACAAGCTGCTGGAGATCAATGTTCCTAACATGTGAAGAAAACCCACTTAATGAAGCCAACACAGAAGAAAATAGAGAAAAAGAGCTGGAGACAAAGAGACACTCTAATAAGAATTAGAGATTTAGATTCAGCAGAGCCTAAAACTAATTCTATTCTTTGGTCTTTTAATTGATTTGAATAAATCAATTCGTTTTTTGCTTAACATATTTTGAGTTGAGTTTCTTACACTTGCAACTAAAAGGTGGTCCTGAATGGGAGACAGTTAATTTGGGTCTAGAATTGTGTTAAGGGCTTACACAGATTGTCATATTGAATTTTACAAGTCTTGACTTTTTAGAACTGGGTAAATGTAAAGAAACAAAGTGACTTATTCAAAGGTACAACTGATCAAAGAAGGAATGAAGTCAGACAAGTGAAAAGATAGTCTTAACAGTTGGATGGAATGAGTAAACTGTGGATGAATGACAGCCTCTGTGACTTTTTCTCTCTCCATTTCTATAATACCTAGTTGATATAACTATATGATATTTCCTGCATCCTGCAGCTGTCCTTTTCATCATCTTCCTTTCTCCATTTTAGTTGATGGGAATTTTCACTATCCTTACCTTAAAAAACTCTAAGTTATTTTACTACTCTTGTGTCTATTCTATTTTCTCTACCAATCAATTTGTGGTGAAGAAATTCTAAAAAAGTCTAATATTTTAAAATAGATTACATTTGACTAAAATATCAAATATTACGATACAGGATGTTTTCCCAAAAATCTGTTTGTATCAGTGTGATCATTTCATATAAATGCAAAAGCTATGTCTTTTTCTTTGTACTGTTCTTTATCCAAGTGATTATAAGGTCTTTAGTGGCTAAACGTTCGTAAGTAATGATTATCATAATAACTTTTTTAATTTATAGTTTTTTGAACTTTCTTTTTTGAAATAATTTTAGACCTATAGAAAAGTTTATTTCTGGTACACACATCACTCAGCTTCTCCTAATGTCAACATCTAACATTACTATGGGACATTTGTCAAAACTAAAAAATTAAAATTCATACTCACTATTAATTAAACTATAGGTATTGTTCAGATTTTACAAGTTTTTCTGCTAGTGTGCTTTTTTCTCTTCCAGAATTCCACTTTGTACTTAGTTATCATGTCTCACCTTAGGATCCTCTAAAGTGCGAGAGTTCCTCAGTTTTCCTTATCTTTCATGATTTGACACTTTTGAAGAATTTTGGTTACTTACTCTGCAGAATGTTCTGAAATTTGGGTTGGTCTCATATTTTCTCATGCTCAGAGTGCCAAAAACGCATAATTGGGCAAGAGTAGCATAAAAGTGATGTGCCTTTCTCAGAACATCCATCTTGTTGATTGTAGGTGAAATTAACCAGATAGCTTGTTTAAAGTGAAGTCTGCTGGGTTTTTCCAGTTTAAAGCTACCATCTTTCCTTTTGTAATTGATAAATATCTTGGGCGAGAGAATTTGAGAAAATTCAAATTTCCTGTTTTTCTTCAGGCTTTGGTCTACGTTCTCAGACTTGTTTTGACTTTTCTAGTTTGCTTACTTTTCCACACAAATGTTACAATCAGCTTGTCCCTATCTATGAAAATGCCTGCTGGGATCTTGATTGATATTGAATTGAATCTCTATACCTCTTTGTGGAGAAATGACATCTTAACAATATCAAGATTTCGAATACATGGATATATTTCTCCATTAATTTAGATTTTCTTTTATTTATTTCATCACTGCTTTTTAGTGTTTAGCACAGAAATCTTGTACATATTTTTAGATTATACCTAAATATTTCATTACTTTTGTGATGCTATTGTAAATGGTACCTTTTTATTTCAAATTTTAATTGCTCCTTGCTAGTTTATATAAATGTAATTGATTTTTCTACATTGACTTTATCATATACTTTTGCCAAAACTCAATTATTAATTCTAGAAGGTTTTTTTGGTAAATTCTTTGGAATTTTCTATGTAGATAATCATGGCCTATGAATAGATGCAATTTCAATTCTTACTTCCTAATCAGTATGTCTTTTATTTGCTTTTTGGCTTTATTGCACTGTCTAGGGCTTCCGGTACATGTTGAATAGGAGCGGTGAGAGAGGATCTACTTGCTTTGTTCTTGAACTTAGAGGAAAATCACTCATTAATTCATCATTAAGTATTATATTATCTCTATGATTTTTTTAAATTTATTTTTCATTTTTACATGCCCATTACAGGGTTAAGTTCCTCTTTATTAGAAGGTTGCTGAGAGTTTATATTATGAATGGATGTTAAAAATTTTCAAGTTCTTTTCTGCATCAAGATAATTATATGTATTTTCTTCTTTACTATGAAAATATGTTGAATTACCTTAATTCACTTTTACATATTGAGTTAGCTTTGCATTCATAAGTTAAACCTCACTTGATATAGCTATATTATTCTTTTTATATATTGCTAAATTTGATTTTGCTAATATTTTGTTGAGAAGATTTGTGTCTATGTTCATTTCTGCCCCCTCTCTCCTGCCTTTCTCTAGGTAAATTGAGACACCACACCCTCAACCCGGTAGTTGTCCTAATGTATAAAACAAACACCTTTATTAACCAGAGTGTATCTTCGAATAGCCTTACGCTGCTTCACAGGAAGTATAATGAAATTAAAACACGTATTTCTAATTCCCCTTCCCATTCTTTGTGCTATGGAGGTAGTAAATTTTACTTTTACGTATCCTATAAACATACATTACATTGTTACTAATTTTGCCATATATAGTTAATTATCTGTAAGAGAAGTGAAAAATAAGAAGTAAGTGAACTTTATCTTTATTCCATTTGCAGTATTCTTAATTTATCTATGTATATTCAATCTTTCTCTGGCATATTTCTTCTTTTTGAAAAGTTTCTTTAACATTTCTTGTAATTTAGGTACTTTGGCAATGACTTCTCTATTCTCGTTTGTCTGCGAGAGCCTTTATTTCTCCTTCATTTTTAGTGATTGTGAATTACTTTGTTTTAATAAACATAAATGTTAGAATAGTTTTAGATTTACAGAAAAATTGCAAAGCTAATAGAGAATTCCCATATACTCTTATACTTGTCTACTCCTATTATTAACATCTAACATTAATATCATACATTTTTCACAATTACCGAACCCATATTGATACATTTTTTTAACTAAAGTCCATAAATTATTCAGATTTTCTTAGTTTTTACCCAATGTCCTTTTTCTGTTTCATGATCACCACATTACATTTAATTGTCATGTTTTCTTAGCTATCTCTTGGCTGTGACAGTTTCTTAGTCTTTCCTTGTTTTTGATGACCTTGACAGTTTTGAAGAGTACTGGCCAGGTATTTTGTAAAATGTCTATTAGTTGTAATCTTCTTATGCTTTTCTCATTATTTCACTGAGATTATGGCTTTTTGGGAGTAAGTCCACAGAAGTAAATTGCCATTCCCATCACATCATATTAAGAGTACATACTATCAACGTGAATTTTCACCATTTATATATCCTTGATCACTAGACTGAGGAAGTGTTTTTCAAATTTCTCCACTGTAAATTCACTCTTTCTTGTCCCTTCTCTGTATTCTCCGTATTCTTTGGAGGGAAGTGTCTATGTGTAGCTGTCACTTCAGTAGTTGAGAGTAATGCCACACCTCCTTGAGGGGGAATAATATACACATGTATTTGCAATTCTGCATGAGATATTTGTCTATTTTCCCTCATTTATGTATTTATTCCCTCATTATTTATAGCAGTATGAACTCAGGGGTATTTATTTTGTGCTTAAGTTATAACCCAATATTACTTCATTTTGCTCAAATTTTCCAGCATTCCCATTGAGAGCTCTTTCAGTTGGCTCCTATATCCCTTTGATATATCCCTGTTATTGTAGGTTTTAAGTATTCCTTTATTTTGGCACTAAAATATACTGCAGGCCCATTTTATATATTTCTTGCCTGTGCTAGAAACAGCCATTTCTACAAAGAGTCCTTTTATCAGAAAAATGCATTAGAAAACAAAATCTAGGTGTTAGGTGTGCTCTGTGCTTCCAGGGTATTATTGCTTCTGGGCTTCTCAGTTTATAGATTAAGAAAATTTAAAGATTCGTCTATGTCCTTACCTGCATTAGTGACCATTCATTTTTGTTTCCTAATAGCATTCCATAGTGTGGATATACCACATATGTTTATCATTTCACTTACTGAAGGAAATCTTGGTTGTTTCCAGTTTTGCATAATTATGAATAAGACTTCTATAAACATTTGTGGGCATTTTTTATGTGTGTGTGTGTACATAAGTTTCCAGATAAGTTTGTCAAATATCTAGGAAAACAATTGCTGGTTATATGGTAAGATTGTGTTCACCTTGTAAGAAACTTATGAACTGTTGTCCAAAGTGGCTATACCATTTTGCAATCCCACCAGAAATGACTATGAGTTCTGTTGTTCTGCCTTCTCACCAGCAATTAGTATTGTTAGTTGTGTGGATTTTAGCCATTCTAGTATATGTATAATGATATCTCTTTGTTGTTTTAATTTGCAATTTCCTAAGACAAATAATGTTGAGTATCTTCTCATATACTTATTTGCCATCTGCATACAGTCATGTGCCACATAATGACATTTCAGTCAACCATTGACTGGTCCCATAAGCTTAGTACCATATAGCCTAGGTGTGTAGCAGGCTATACTATCTACGTTTGTGTAAGTACACTCTATGATGTCTGCATGATGAAATCACCTAATGACGTATTTCTCAGAATGTATCCCTATTGTTAAGTGACTCATGATTGTATCTTTGCTGGTAAATTATCTCTATAGATCTTTTGCCCATTTTTTAATTGAGTCTCTTGTTTTCTTATTGTTAGTTTTAAATGTTCTTTGCATGTTTGGGATACCAGTCCTTTATCAGATATATGTTTTGCAAATATTTTATCCTTCTCTGTAGGTTGATTTTCATTATCTTAACAGTCTTTGGCAGAGCAGTAGTTTTTAGTTTAAGTCCAATTATTTAATTGTAATAAAGTTTTTGTTTTTTCATTGGTAGCTTTTAATATAATTTTTTTATGGAGCATGCTTTTGATGTTGTAGGTAGAAACTCATCACCAAACTAAGGATATGTAGATCTTCTTTTTGTTTTCTTCTAGAAGTTTTACATTATATAGGGTTTGGCCTTTTATGTTGAGCTCTGTTATCCATTTTTAGTTAATTTCGTGAAAGGTATATGGACTGTGTCTAGCTTGATTTATTTTTTAACCCATAGATCTCCAATTGTTCTAGCAACATTTATTGAAAGGTGTATTCTTTCTCTATTGACATCCTTTGCACTTCCATCAAAATCAATTGACTCTATATGTGTTGAGTGTATTTCTGAGCTCTCTATTCCTTTCCGTTGATCTATGTGTATTCTTTTGCCAATACCATGCTGTCTTGATTATGGTAACTTTATAGTAAGTGTTGAAATTGAGTAGTGTGATTCCTCCAAATTTGCCCTTTTTATTCTATATTGTATTGTTTATTCTAGGTCTTTTTCCTTTCCATATACACATTAGAATCAATTTGTAGATGTCTACAAAATAGCTTGCTGGGCATTTGATTGAAATTACATTGAAACTATAGATCAATTGGGAAATAACTAATATCTTAATAATATTGAATCTTCCAGTCCATGAACATGGAGTATCTCTCCATTTATTTGGCACTTCTTTCTTAGATTTTTTTTCATTGGTGTTATATATGTCGCATACAAATCCTGCAGACATTTTTGTTAGATTTCTACCTAAGTATTTCCTTTCTCGGGTACTATTTTAATTAGTACTTTTTAAATTTCAAATTCCAGTTGTTCATTGCTGGTATATAGGAAAGCAGTCAACTTTTATATGTTGATTTTTATGTATCACATGTATCCTGTGACCTTTATTAGCTCCAGGTGTTTTTGTAGCTTCTTTGAGATATTCTACATTCACAATCATGTCATCTATGAATAAAGAATGCTTGGTTTATTCCTTTCCAATATGTATACCCTTTGTTTCTTTTTCTTGCCTTATTGCAATAGCAGGACTTCCAATACAACACTGAATAGGAGTGGTGAGAGAGGACATTCTGCCTTGATTCCAGTCTCAAGAGGAAAAGCTCTAGTCTCTCACCGCTAAGCATGATGCTAGCTGTAGGTTTTGTAAATGTTCCTTATCAAGTTGAGGAACTTCCCTTCTATTCATTGTCTGCTGAGGGTTTTTATCATGAATGGATACTAAATTTTAATGTCAGTTGATCTTATCATATGATTTTTCTTCTTTAGCCTGTGGATATGGTGCTTTACTTTGATTGGTTTTAGAATGTTGAACTAATCCTGAATATCTGGGTAAAATCCCACTAGATCATGGTATATGATTTTTTTAGACATTACTGGAATGGATTTGCTAATATTTTGTTAAAGATTTTTGTGTCTATGTTCATGAGAGATATCAGTGTGTAGTTTTCCTTTCATGTAATGTCTTTACGTGGTTTGGGTATTAGAGTAATGCTGGTCTCATAGAATGAGTTAGGAAGTTGTGTAGAGAAAAGTTAACATAGCAGAGATAACTGCTTATCCTTGGAAAGATCTGCTTATAAGTCTGGCCCTTGGTTGGCATCTGGGAAGTTGGATTTGGGGAGCTTTCCACTCCTCCTAACTGATAAGAATGGCTCGTTCTGCCTAATTGTTTGTATAATGTGGCTTATGCTAAACACCTGCTTTCCTTCTGGGAGTTTGGAATTTTGGTACATGCTTGGTAGAGAGTGCCTACTTGATCAGCACTCAGTGAAAACTTTGAGTCTCTAATGAGCTTCCTTAGTTGGCAACATTTCACATAAGTTGTCACAACTCATTGCTGGGTTGAATTAAGCATGTCCTGTGTGACTCCACTGGGAGAGGACCTTTGGAAGATTGCACCTGGTTTCCCTTGGACTTCACCTCGTGCACCTTTCCCCTTTGATGATTGTGCTTGGTATTCTTTCAAAGTAATAAATCATAGCCATGAGTACTAATATATGTTGAGTCCTATGATTTCCTCCTAGTGAATCATCAAACCTGGGGGTTGTATTGAGGACTTCCTACACATAAATGTTTTTTCTTTCCATTTTCTGGAAGAGGTTTTAGACAACTGGTATTATTGCTGTCTTAAATGTTTGGGAAAGTTCACCAAATAAACCATCTAGGCCAAGTGCTTTGGCTATTAATATGGTCAGAACATCCTCTGGAATGTTATTAATTATTGATTCAATTTTCTTTTGGTAAATAAGGAAGTATTCATATAGTTAGTTTCTCCTTATGTTAGTTTTGGTAGTGTGTGTTTTTCAAAGAAGTGGTCCATTTTCTATGTCACTTTTTAATATTTTTTCTGGATATGTAATTTTTGTTTCACAGGTTTTTTTCCCTTTCAATACTTTCATGATACCATTCTATTGTCTTCTTACTTCCTTAGTTTCTGATAAGAACTCTGCTGTAATTTGCTTTATCTGTATATGTCCTTTCCCCCATCTGCCTGTTAGATTTTCTCTTTACTTTTGATTTTTAGCATCTAGAATATGATATGCCTAGGTTTCTCAAAAATAAATTACTTATCTGTTTGGTATTCTCTGAGCTTCTTTTCTCTGTGGTTTAGTTTTTGTCAGTAATTTGGAAAAATATCAGACTGTTTCTTCCGCCTCATTCTTTTTTCCTTTTTCTAAGATTCCTATTAAGCATATGTTAGACTGTTTACTGTTTTCCCACACGTATTAGATGTTCTATACTTTCTTCTTCTTCTTTTAATCCTTTACTCTTTGCATTTCAGTTTGGGTAATTTTCAAGTTCATTGATTTTTTCCCTAGGCTATCTTGAGCTACTGATGAGCCATAAGCATTCTTTATCTACGTTACTGCATTTTTCATTGTTAGCTTTTCCATTTGACTCATCCTTATAATTTCTAAATTTACTGAAATTACTTTGCTGAAATCATTCATTTAATTTTGCATATTGTCCATCTTTTCCATTAGAGCTTTTAACTTATTAATCTCAGTTATTTTACATGCCCTGTCAGATAGTTCCAATGTTTGTTCCATATCTGAGTCCAGTTCTGTGGATTGCTTATCTCTTGCCAATGTGTTGTTTTATAATGAGGTTACTCTCATTGTACCACGGGTCCCAAATTCCTCTAGTGATGTCTTATGCTAGGGTGGAGGCTAGTTTGCCAGAGGGTTTTTCTCCATGTCTGTCTCACTCTCAGTTTTAGGTCTTACACTTGCACTTGCCATGCTCTTACAACACTCTCAGAAATATTACACGGTTACTTGTTATTCATTGTTTGTTAGCCTTGTTGTGGGGAGAGGGCAGTTCTCTGTTCTGATTTAGCCTCAGGCTTAAGCAGACACTGTGTTCCCAGGTCTCAGGCGTGTGGCCTTGTAATGTTCCTGCCTTTCTCCCAGCTATAGATTTAGGCCTAATGCATATTCCTGTCCCTGTTTCTAGTGGTAGAGAGATGTTTCTATTTCCTTCTCTTAGATGCATTGGGTTTTCACCAGTGACTCCAGATAACCAGTATTTTTGCTCTCCACCACCCCCCAGATTAATATTTATTAATTGTTTTGTTCCACAGAGGAATTAGAGTGGGAGGATCCAAGTGGAGTTTTGTGCCTCTCCTAGGCCTGCACCAGATTCTTCCTAGTTACTTTTGTGAGTACATAGTAGGGCCTTGGAGGAAAAAAATCGCAATATGTTTTTGACCACTTGGGCTTCAGACTCTCTTGCTGGCCTGTATTTTGCCGCCTTCAATTTCTTAACTAAACTGGCTGAATGCTTCTGACCAGTTTTCTGCTGTATCTGCTCTAGGAAAACAAGTTCTTGTGTCTTTTCTCTCCCTCTAGGCACATTATCTCTGTTTAGATTTTGGAGTAATTAGTTGCCCTGTGATGCCAGCTCTATGCTAATTGAAGAAAAATTGTAATCATTCAGTCTGTCTGGCTTTAAAAAAATTTTTTTTTAAATGTTGGGATGGGGACTAGCTCTCTATATCTCTTAGTGGTCACCAACTTACATCACTTTTATGAGAGGAAACTCCAGATATTTTTGGTTCCATTGTAGTGGAGTAATTTTGTGGTAAACAATGTATCATTTCACAAATGGAACGAAAGACATAGTCTAGGCCTCTGATGCCAAATTAAACAGAATATGACCTACTCTCCATGTGAGTCCTAACTTATAACAGTAAGAGAGCCGTAGGAAATCCAAAACTACTATTTCTCATTACACTGCTCATAGGAGATAGACATGCTCTCACCAGAGCTCTGAGTTTATTATGTGCCTGATACTGTTCGTGTATTGTCTTATTTAATCCTCATAGCAATTATGAGGTAGGCAACAGGAAAATGAGTCTTAGAATAACTAAGAAATTTGCCTAGAGTTGCACATCTAGCAAATAGCGTGGATGAGATTTGAATCAAAGCAACTTAACTTCAGAGCCTAACTCTTAATCGCTGAACTCCTCTTCGTTTCCAGAGGAAAGGAATTAACCTTCAAACAGCCATATACTGGTGAATGAAAAATTACATCATCTACGTTCTGAGTCACTTGACCACTCTTTTGGAAGGTGCATAGGGGATGGTTTTGTCAGTTTGGTAAACTCAGAAAAAAACCACCTCTGTGAAATTTTTGAAATCACTCTTTGTTCATCTTTGTACTGGCCCAGCTAAAAAATTATTACTGTTTTGGTGTACTTAAATAGAATGTGTGTGTCAATCTAAAATATATACTTAGATTCTATTTTTAGATCCAAGCTAGCTACTAAGCTTTTCATTGTATGGTGAATGACTTTTTCACAATTAATTACTAATGTGATCCTCACTTGTGTAGAAAAATACTCTGGATAAAACTTCAAAATTTTAATGAGTAAAAGTGACCAACGTTTGACCTCTTTTCGTAGAATCTTAATTGAACAATAAGTAGTTATCCTAAAATAATCATGGACTCCAAAGGGACGGTGGTCAAGATGATAATTGCTATATTAGGCTGATTGATTAAGGTTATGGAAAGTTATTATTGTGAGGGTGAAGGGTCACAAATTTACCTTGTCCTTAGTTTAATTTGAATTCTGTCAATAAAAGGGGAAATAATTGTGCTACTCATATTTTATTAAAAAAATCATTTTCTCTTACAATTAATGCCTTTTCATTCTGTACGCAATTAATCCAAAAATAAATTTTTGCCCACAGCCATCATAGAGAGCATTATATTACAACATTTTCTAGGGTTTTTTTCCCTAGTAAATTAGTCTGTTGGTATAAACTACTACCAACTAAATGCTAAGAAATGTAATGCCCAGGATTGTCTTCATGTAATTACTTATTCAAACTTGATTAAAAGTTGGTAAAACGGAGGAATTAACATTTATTCATCATTTTTTGTACACTATCGAATGTTCTAGATATTTTACATATATTTTATTTTACTATAATAAAATTGCATAAGACAAATTCTATTATTCCCATTTTATAGATAAGGAAACCAAATCTCAAGAGAAGCTGTGAAACTTGGGCAAGTTCACACAGATTTTTTAAGTGGCAGTGAACAGGGTCTAACCTGCTCTGCTTCATATTCATTCACTAAGAAAATCAGTCTAGCCAAAGGATGTTCCAAAATTACTTTTCAAAATTATCGGTGTAATTTTAAAAACCTGTTAATTTCTTCAAGGTTCCTAATCAATATGTAATCAAATAGTTATTGTATGGAGCACATTATCATGCAAAATTGTTCAGAAAAAAAAGAGATTAATACTTTTTCAGATGCCTCAAGTAACAGGGTGGTTACTCTGTTATCTCTTACTCTCTCTTGGCAAAACTATTAGCTTTGAAAACGTGTGACATTCATGACTGGAGGTGTTAATAAGGTCTCTTCAGAGATTTCAACCATAATTAGCCATAATTATTCAGCAAAATCAGACCAAACAATTAAAAAAAAAAAGAGAGAGAGCTAGAGAAAGAAAAATAGTAAAAATACAAATGGAGATAGAAAGAAAGGAGCACTTCAGAGCCAGGCAGACCCAACTTGAAGTTTGGGCTCCAACACTCCCCAGCCATTTGCCCTTGAGCAACCAACTTAACCTCTGAGCTCACTCTTCTAAGTTGTGAAGAGAAGATAATGATGTCTGCCCTATAACATTATTGGAACATTTAATTACGCAAATATTCCTAGCACAGCTCCAGCATCAAATGAAGATTCAAGAGCTGCTAATTTCTTCTTTTCCTCCTCTTATATTCTTGACTAATAATCAGCATCAGTTCTAAATTGTCCTTGAAATGTGGCCCCAGGCATGGGGCAGTGTTTTAAACCACACAGCCAAAAATAACATGGACCAGGGAAAAGCTATTTGATGTAGTAATGGTTGAAACTGCTGAGGGCATCTTAATTTGTACTGAAGTAAAGATACAGGAATCCCTTAGGATGATGACTTTTTGAAGCTTTCAGGAAGCATTATTCTCCATAGGAGGAGAGAATTGCTTTACATTCTTCCCTTTTAATGTGTCTCATTACACCTTTTAAACATATACATTTCATTACACGCTTCCATTAAAGCATCCCATTATAACTTTCAAATATGTGCATCTCATTACATCTCCTTTAAGATCTTTGCATATTCTCCATTTGTGGATTTCATTAAAGCCTTTCCCTTGTATATCTCATTACTAAATTACTTTCATGTATGTTATTATAACCTATATCTCTCATTACATTACTTAAACATGCACATCTCATTACACCTTTCTATTTATGCATCTCATTACATTCCTCAAAAATGTGTATCATTTTACATCTTCCTCCTTTGCATATCGTTACATTTGTCCAATTAGGCATCTCATTATGCCATTTCATTTGTGCATTTTATTATACCCTTCCTTTTATCCATGTCATTACACTCCTTAAACCCAAGAATTTAAATAAACCTCTACTGTATGCCATTTTATGCACCTTACAGATATTATCTTCATTTTTCCATGTGTGCCTTTTCTGGTACCCCTTAAAAATATGAATCTCAGTCTGAGAACTGATGGCATTACTCTTCTTAAATATGCTTATCTCGTTACATGTTTATCATATTTTAGAAGATGTTCCTTTTACACTTTAAACTATTATTTTTCCTTTTCTATTGAAACCTTTAAGAAAAAGTGACTTATGCTGTCCTTGGTAACATCAAGTAATATATCCCATCACACCCTTCAAATAGCAAGATCTCCTTTATTATGACTGCCTTGCATCCTTGTTTTAAATCTTCTAGCATTCTTTTCAAATATGTGCATCTCATTGCCGTGTCTTGGATATACACTGCTGTCTACCCTTGACCAATTATGTTTCTTTTCCTTCCTTAAATCATCTCTATCTTAGATGGTTGGGGTTATAGCAGCATCTGATCATTATCCTCAGCCATGAGTGGAATTTCCCCTGTTGTTTGCTCTTCTCTAGGTTATTACTTTTCCTCTATACAAATATCCTCTCTCCCTGAGGCAATAGATGCCTTTGGAATACATTAAGTAGTCAAATATAACCAAATGGTCCATGTGTTACTTTACATAAATTCTATTTTATTATCAGAGTATTTCTGTTGTGGTGCTATTTAAAAGCATAAAAGTATTGAAATTTCAACATTCACTGTGCTTTAATTGTGTAGTTTTGTTAGCAGTAATGAAATAAGCTGTATTGGGGCATTTATTATATGGACCTTATAATCAAGATTTTACTAATAAGAAATCCATTGTAACCTAAATAATATATCCAGGATTCTGTAAATTTGAGTATAAATTGGGACAATTACTAAGTATAGTTACTTAAGAACATTTATAGATATTGACCCATCCAGCCCAGACATGCCCCTGTCACCAGAAAGAACACTGAATTAAATCCAATAGATTAGCTTTTATGTCACAATTCTCTCTTTTACTATGTGACACATTTTTATTATGTGGTAAAATTGCTTCATTTCTTTGGGTCAGTTTACCAAAGCATCAAGCTAACTCTTACAGGTATAATCCATAAGTGTGTGTGTGTGTGTGTCTGTGTGTATACATATATGTATATATATATATAAAATCTCCTATAAAGCAGAAATACATTTTTATTTATTTATTTATTTTTTTTTTTTTAAAGATTTTATTTTTTTCCTTTTTCTCCCCAAAGCCCCCCGGTACACAGTTGTATATTCTTCGTTGTGGGTCCTTCCAGTTGTGGCACGTGGGACGCTGCCCCAGCGTGGTCCGACGAGCAGTGCCACGTCCGCGCCCAGGACCCGAACCAACGAAACACTGGGCCGCCTGCAGCAGAGCGCGCGAACTTAACCACTCGGCCACGGGGCCAGCCCCCAGAAATACATTTTTAATCAATTCATTTTTTAAGATGGTTTGTGACATTTGGATTTCTTTTTCATTCAGTAATCTTTTTTCATTCAACAAGTATTTCGAGCTCCTATTATGTGCTAGGTACTGTTCTAGTGCTAGGAATACAGCAATGAAAAGACAAGATCCAGATCTAATGGAAAATGTGTTCTAATAAGAAAATAGATAATAAATGAATATATAAAAAGGATGAAAAAAATTCAGATAGTGAGAAATACAACAAAGAAAGGAGAGGAAGAACTTGGCATCAAGAGACAAACAACAGAGGGGAGCTATTATCACTCCAGGCTGAACGGACAAGGGAAAGGGCTGTGGTGTCACAGGAGCCAAGGAGAGCTGGATTACAGCTTGCCAGATAGGAGCTGTGCTTGTAGAGGAATGAAATCATTGCCAGAATTATAAAGCTGAAGAAGGAAGAAAGCAAAGGGAAAATACCTCAAGTTCTTGCTGCCCATCCTCTGATCTGCTGGTGTCCCCCATTGTCTAAGTCCGACAGGAAGAGAGAGAGAACCTTGGTGATACAAGCTGTAGTTAGAATCTTAAATATTGTCTTAGCTATGGCCTGTGTTAGTTTCCTAGGGCTACTGTTACAAATTACCATAAGCTTGATGGCTAAAAATGACAGAGATTTATTCTCTTATCGTTCTGGAAAATAGACATCTGAAATCAAAGTGTCAGCAGGGCTATGCTCCTTTTGAAGGCTCTGTGAGAAAATCCTCGCTCTCTTCTTCCTAGTTTTGGGTGGCTATCTTGGCATTCCTTGGCTTGTAGCCGCATTGCTCCAATCTCTGCCACCATCTTTACATAGTATTCTTCCCTGTGTGTCTCTGCGTGCCTTGTCTTCTTATAAGGACATCAGTCATTGGATTTAGGGTCCATCATAATTGAGTATGATACCATCATAACTTAACTAATTATATCTGCAAAGACCCTATTTTCAAATAAATTTACATTCAGAGGTTCCAGTTGGACAAGAATTTTGGGGAGAGGACACTATTCAACCAAATTCAGAGTCCTTGTAGTAAATATTCCTGTGCAGTTATTGCTAAAAGATGTTTTATAGAAGATTGTATTTATTCTCAAAACCTCGATTGTAGAAATTATTCATATACTATTACAAAAAATTTCTTAAATCTATGAGGTCAGTTTAGGTCTGTATTGACGTATTCTCTCCAAATCCACTGCACTACTCAGACAAGAAAGTTTACACCAATGGGGTTTCAAGAGATGTTGCTGCTGGTGAAGTCAAAAGAGCTTACCCTGTTCTGCATAGCCCTTTATTATCTGTCTCTAACCTACTCTCCAACACCCCCTCATACTTCTCCCCTTCCACATTATATGTTAGCCACAGTAGTGTGTTGTTCTCCTTTTTTTTTTTTCCCAATAAACTCAGGATGATCCCCTCTTCTGAATCTTTGCACTCTACTAGTGCTTTCCACACATTTTACCACGTCTGAATCTTTCTCAGTGTTCATCAGCTCATTTGTCACCATATTAAAGAGATATTCCATGAGCAACTATGAATCAAATAGATCTGCCAACACTATACCTTTGGAACTCTATCATAATTTGCCCTCATGATGATATTTTTTAGCACTTACTACTTACTACTACTTACTTACTTGATACCAGTGTATTTCCTACCTCTCTTACTGTGCTACAAACTCTACAAGGGCAATAGCTCTGTTACCCTTGCTTATCACTGAGTGTCCCCATCACCAAGAGTACTCTATGGTATTTAGTAGGTAAGTATGATTTGCATGAAATACTTGAATGGGGGAATGATTTTCCTGAATTTCATTACTTACTCAACCTTCTTAAAAAAATTCTGCCATCATAATTTATGTGACAAACAAGATAATTCTCTTTTAAATTTTAAAATGCATGAAGAAAATGTGCCAAAAGAGAGAGTGGCCATATTTCACATGCCTTGCTATTACCAAGAAGCATTAAACACCACAAATACCCACTGGGGTAGATACATTAGAGATACCACTTGGTGCAGTTTAATCATTGCAATTATATAGAAGCAATTTAGGTGGAGATAGTCTCATTATTGTTTTATGCTATGAACAACATTCTCAAAGTTTCTAGACTATTAAGCATGTTGTAGTGTTTACTACTTGTATGTTAGGGGAAATGGCTTTATACAAGTTATAAATTTACTAAGTGGAAAAAAACATGCAGAAAATCACTGTCTTAATGTCTTTGTCTTAGGATATACACAATCATATATTTAAAATGTAACATAAGTGCTTTCCTTCAGTGACTAATATTTTATTAATTGCCAGATTATCAAACTGGTAAATTGAATGTAGAAATTATAAAGAAATAAGGAAATGTGGAACCAGCATTTTGCCCTAATATTTTTAAAATTTATAATACAACTCATACAATATCAAAAAAAGTTGAAACTTAGTCTAGAAAAAACAATGAACCTGTTCAATAATTACTCAAAGACTTTCCTCCAGACAAAATTTGAAATATTTTGGAAATAGGAGTTGAGTATTTCTCTATTTTTTTCAGTTCCTATCTACGTGTATAAAGATGCTTTTTAAATTTCCTAAAGTTCTCTTTCCTCTAGTAAGACCGAAAGGTTCTCACAAAGAACAAATGAATGAAAGATCTGAATAAGTTCATGCACTTGGAAGCATATGTGAACTCTGGGGTGTAGGTATGTTTAGTGACTCTTGGAAGATAGACATATAGATGAAATCTGTGTGTGGTTTTATACACAGAACATCATCTGACACATACTCGGGAGAGGCTCAGCAGAGATTTAAGAGAAACTTGTATCCTCAAAACAGAGATATATAGTAACTTTATCTTTTCAAGGTGCTTACCTAGAGAAAGGACGTGTGGCATACATATTAACTATTCCACACTTTTTTTGACATCACAAGGATTTTTATTCAAGTCCTTAGGACACACCACTACATTTACAAATGCTATCTCCAAACTAAATCAGCCCTTCTTACACACACACCAAAAACAGGATGTGAACTTGTTCCCAAACCCAGGTGTGCTTATCTTTGCATTCTTTCCCAGTCCTGAAATATGCACTGTGTCATGTACTATGAGGCAGAAAGAGTTATGTAGTTATTGTGTCCATTTCACAGATGGGAATGCAGACGCTTAAAGAATTTTTCATACCTGAATTCATAGAGCTAATACATAGTGGAAGTAGGTTTTAAACAAAAGCAATCTTAACTCTAGAGTATGGGTTCCTAATCCATACTAAATCCTAAGTATTATTAGCTTACTCTTCATTTTAGGAATCCCTAAAATAACCTCCTAACCTACCAATCTCTAACAGAAATGCATTCCTTTGGGTTGAGACACTGTCTTCTTATGACCATCTCTTTTAAAATTCAAATAATCCTTAAAAGATTTAATACATTAAATTTCTATTTATTTGTAAGCACACCTATTCATGAAAGCAAGGGATATATCATATTCCTACTTTAATCCCCAATATTTAACCTAGCACCTAGCCCAAAGTATGAGTATTCAGTGAATTGATGATGCATGTAGAGGTCTTAAAGAGCAATATGAGGATGCTAGGCAAATGTCAGTGTGCGTCTATGTGTGTGAGTGTGTATGGAAAACAAAGAGAATGGATTCTGATATGAGGAGTGTATAAGAGAATGAAAGAAAGAATAGTAACTTCGCTCTCAGAAGAGCATAGGAAATGCGCTTATACTGATAATTTTTTTAATCCAAAAATAAAAGGAAGGGATATGAATAAAAAATAACCCTCTGTAAAATATAGAAAATAATCACTACAAATCCACTGTTGAGTGTATGGATTTGTTAACTATAATAAATTAGTAATAAATAATAAGTAAATTATATATAATGTTAGATTATATGTTAACTATAATAAATTAGTAATAAATAATAAGTAAATTATATATAATGTTAGATTATATGTAATATATATTAGAAGGTTATTTATACGATGGAAAAAAGAAAACTTAGGGCAGGATAGGAAGGTCAGGAGCATAGGAAGGAGGAGCACAGTTAAAACAGGATAAACAGTGTAGGCTTTATGAAGGAGGTGAGATTTGAGCAAAGGCTTTAAGTAGTTGAGGGAGTTATCAAAGTGGATATCTAGGTATTTTCTTTAAACTCTCATTCTAGCCAGAACAAACTTTTAGAGCAGAGATCTTCTTGTAGAAAGGCATCTAGCTTATTCATTGAACAGTAGTAGAGTGACCAACTTTCCCAGTTTGCCTGGAATTATGTTGATTTAGCAGTGAATGTCCCATATACTCAGCCTCAGGCAAACCAGTACAGTTAGTCACCCTAAGTCCAGCACAGAGGCCAGTGTGGCTAGAATGGAGGAGCGGTAAAGACCAATGAGATGAGGTCAGAATGGTAGTGGGAGACCACAACATTATTTAGCTTTAGGATATTGTAATAATGCTGCTTTGGGGTTTTAAACAGAGGAAAATATAATCTGAACATGTTTTAAAAGATCGTTCTGCAGTAGTATAAGAACAGAAGCAGAGAGACTAGTCAGGAGGTTAGAACAATCATCCAAATGAGAGATTATGGTTGAGATTGTACTGGTTTGCTGGGGCTACTTTAATAAAATCCCACAAACTGGGTGGCTCATGGCAACAGAAATTTATTGTCTCACAGTTCTGGAGGCCAAAACTGTGAAATCAAGGTATTGGTGGGGCAATGCTCCCTCTGAAACTTGTAGGAGAAAGACCATTCCTTGCCTTTTCCAGATTCTGGCGGATTGCCTGCAACTTTTGGTATTCCTCCGCTTGTAGCTGTATCACCCCGTTCCTTCTTCTTCACGTGATCATCTTTTCTCTGTGTGTGTCTGTCTCTGTCACCCAATTTCCCATTTTTATAAGGACACCAGTCACATTGTTTAGGGTCCACCCTAATGGCCTCATTTTAAATTGATTACCTCTGTAAAGACCCTATTTCTGAATAAGGCCATATTCTGAGGCACTGGGGATTAAGACTTCAGTATCTCTTTTTTGGGAGACACAATTCAACCCATAACAATTATAGAGGTCAAATTCTAGATATATTTTGAAGATAAAGCAGCCAATTTTCCTGACAGATTAGATTTGGGAGGTGAATGAGAGTGAAATGAAGTATATCTCCAAGATTTTAGACTGAGAAACTAAAAGAGTTGTTATAATGAAGTGAGATCAGAAAGGCTGTGAGTACAAAAAATTTCGAGGAAAGACCAGAAGTTCAATTTCAAACGTGTTGATTCTGGAATATCTGTTACCATCCAATTGAAGAAGTAAAGTAGACAGATATATATGTCATCAAATGAGAGAAAGTGAGAGTGGGGAAAGAGATGCTGGAATTTGAAGATAACATATGATATCTTTTTTGAAACTGAAAATAACTTTGAGATTATTAGAGTAGTGTTATTAACGTCTTCACTTTGTAACCCAAGAAAGTAGGTGTAAGAGGAGTTTAATAACTCATGTATATCAGAAAATTTGAATGAAAGTCAGTTTTTTTTGTTTTATTGCTCTTTTGTGATCAAATTCTGTTTGTTTTAGAAGCATAAATATGGGGATTGGGAAGAAGTGTTGAGAACAGCAAGGCACGAGTCCCCTTGACAGGGCCAGGTTCAAGACAGGCTCTGTCCGCCCATGTGATCAGGGCTGACTCAACATCCGTGATTAGCCTTTTCCCATGAGGAGAAGGTGCGAGGACAATTTGGGTGGAGGTGAATTGTCCATGAGGGTAGGGGTTGGGTAAATTGGCTCTGGGATCCTCTGGACCCAGGAAAAGTCCAGAGGGCCCACAATACCCTTGGCCAAGAACACCTCAAGCTAGCTCTGCCTGTGCCTGGGACTAAGCCATGTTCTGGAGGGGGAACTACAGTGTCCTCTAGTTGGTAGGAAGGGTCCCGGTGATCAAGAGCAACCCTGTGTTTTCTAAGGTAAATGGGATCACCTTTCCTCTGTACCATATAACTCTTACAAGAAAAACACTGAAGATAGAATTAGAGTAATGATAAATATTAATTATGTGGATAATATAGCAATACTCTACAGAATTTAAGTGAAAAACTATTCCAAAAATATTTGTTACATTCTCAGGTATGATGATATGTTAATATAGTGATTCAAAAGTATGATCTTTCATCACCTAAGTTATTTCCATTTATCTCAATTGGTGTCATTAAGTTCCCAGGAACAAACAGATACTTACTTTATTAAATATTAAAAAATCTCTGTGATACCTCTAGGAAAGGAGACACTATTAGAGAATGGAAGATAGATTGACATAATATCCAAACATTTTGGAAAATACTAATTTGAAAATTAAAATACCTATTTTAACTAGAAGATAAAAACTTTGGGATAAAGTTTACAATTGCCTTCAAAATTGAGAACATGACTATAGAAACTCACTCAATCAAAGACTGTCATAGGAGTCAACACTGTCAGCATTTCTAATGGGTGGCTCCTTAGAGTTCCGGCATGCTATCTTTGGTGTAGATTGGCATCATAGTTTAGCTTTTCAGTTTCTTTCCAGCTCTTTTTCCCCTTCCACACACACAACCTATCTATGCCTACTTTATTTCTATCAAGCTGGAGAAAATGAGCTGAGGTAGAGGAAGAGGAAAAATTGACAGAGGATGCATTCCTGACCAGATTTGTTATATATTCTCTAACGGATAGGGAAACATGTCAAAGGATGACCAGAATCTGTAATCTCTCAAGACACACATTCTGTCTTTATTTGAAGTTTAAAGGAATTTAACCTTCAGAAAGTTATGCTTGGATCTAAGTTTTGAATGTCTGCCAGTACTATTTGATTATCTTTCCAACAAAGATCTAGAATGTTCCACATTAACTATAGTTCTTTTTTGCAAATTGCAGATAGGGAAAATATAATAAATAAAATTAAATTTATTCGTATACATTTTAAATGTCTTAATATGGGCTTTCTCAGTCTTAAAACTATTAACATTTGGGCCCAATAATTCTTCATTCTGAGAGCCTGGCCTATAGCACCCTCAAGTTGTAACAACAAAAATGTCTCCAAACATAATTACAAGTCCTCTGGGAGGCAAAAATTGCCTCCAATTTAGAATCACTCATCTAATAGAAAGGCAAATTATTCTGGATTTCTTTTTTTGTTTTCTTTATCTTTCTATTGAATTTAAACCTAGGTAGTAATGGCCATTTTACACTCTTCCCCCCCTCTATTTTTTCATCTCGGTACTGATTGACTTTTGAAAGTCTTTCTTCCGAAATTATTCAAAATTAAAGATCTAGTAAGAATTAGTTTTTCTGGCTTCCTATTAACCATAATTCCCTATTAGCTGGCTCTTTATACTTATCAGTGCAATGATAATTGATGTCTATAATAAACTCAAAGCCCTGTGAAATTCTCAAGTGCATTTTGAACATCTAAAAGAAAATTAAGTTCCATTACATATGGTTTTAAGGTTAAGTGTATTTTATTCTATTGAAATTCTTTAAATATTGGAATTGTGCATGTATGATACAAAGAACTTCCTCAGTTCTTTGACCGGGGCTTAATGTAGAGATGACACTATTAAATCCCTTTCAGCCTGACCAAATTATTTAATGACAGTAAGATATCAGCTCCAGTCAGACTATAACTGGTATTTGTTGTTTATTTCTTAATTTCACATAGCACGCTATAGAAGACAGTTTCAAAGCCCAGACCACACACATTCCTGTGTTATCTTCTTCAAGAATTAGTTACAAGTTAGGAAACACAGGGCCTTTGACTTTGAAAAGATTATAAAGAAGACTTGTAGTTGCAGCTCAAAGCTATGCTGCATACATCTAAACGGGACTCCGGGCTTCACATAATAGGCTAGAGTTTATAGTCTGTTTCAGTTTCATGATGGAGCTCTCCGTAATTCCTAAGAAACTCAAGCAATTTGGCTGGTACTTGTCACGTAATGAGTTATCATCTCAAATGCCTACTACATCCTAAATTATACCATTTACTCCTTGGGCACGGAATGTACTGTTGGAGAGAAAAGCAAACTCATCATGGTGATTAAAAAATAAGGTATCAATATTATTCAGGATAAATACAAAGCAAATATTGAGGTAAATAAATTATGAATAGATACTTATATTTTCTTCATAATAAATGAATCAAAATAAATTCAAATAATTACTGTTAGAAAGATAATTTCTGTATCAGGTTTTTATTTCTTTCCTGACAGGATTTATGATGACTGATTTGTTCTGTGAGTCTGAGTATTTCTAAAATATGTATCTAATGGGATAGAAAATGATGGAAAGAGGATTTGGAATACTACTTTAGAATGAACCTAGCACATGACTTCTTGGAAGAGTCCTGGATGAAGTGAGTTAGCCATCCTGAGTGCCTCAGGCAGAGGTATTAGGAAGTGAAAACCCTAAGGCAAGACGGAGCTTGGCTTGTGCCAGGAACATCAACTGGCCAATATGGGTAGGGCAGGAGAGTGAATGAATGAGAAGACCAATTAAAGAATGGGCGAAAGATTTAAATAGACTTTTTCTTCTGTATATTTAATTACCACTTGATGTCATATTCTTGCTCAAATATCACTTCACTCCCTCCTCTTTGCTTGGTGCTGTTAATTCATATAAATTACATCTTATATCTAAGTTTAATAATATAATTTTTTGAAGAATACCATTTTATAGATATTGTTTTTTGGAATCAAAAATCAGTTAAGAGAAAAACATACGTAATTATAATGGATTTTATAATTCTCTTTACAATTACATTTACTAGCACCCTTTGTTTCATCATGTGGATTTGAATTACTGTCTGGTGTCACTTCCATTCAGCCTGGAGAGCTTCCTTTAGTATTTCTTGTAAGGCAGGTTTGCCTGGAACTAATTCTTTCATTGTTTATCTGGTTCTGTCATTATTTTGCTTTCAGTTTTGAAAGATAGTTTGCTGGATTCTCGGTTGACAGTTGTGTTTTGTTTTCTTTTGTTTTTTCTTTCATCATTTCAAATATCATCCTGACTCTTGTCTCCTGGCCTCTATTGTTTCTGATGAGAAGTCAGCTATTAGGCTTAATGGGATTCCCTTGTGTGGAATGAGTCATTTTTCTCTCCATGCTTTCAAGATTTTCTCTTTGTCTTTATTTCTCAACTGTTAAACTGTGATGCATCTAGGTGTGACACTGTCTCTTTGTGCTTATCTTACAGGAGTTTGTTAAGCTTCTCGGATGTTACTGTTTTTCACCTAATTCAGAAAGTTTTTAGCCATTATTTCCTTGAGCATTTTTTCCTCTCTCTTCTCATTTTGATACTATTATGATACATATGTCAGTTTGCTTATGTTCCACAGATCTCTGAGGCTGTGTGCATTTTATTTCTTTTTCTTTTCATATCTCAGATGGGAAAACAGTCATGTGCCACATAATGACATTTCAGTCAATGATGAACTGTATGGACAACAGTGGTCCCATAAGATTAGTACCATATAGCCTAGGTGTGTAGTACCATTTAGGTTTGTGTAAGTGTACTCTATAATATTCACACAATGACAGAATCACCAGATGACCCATTTCTCAGAACGTATCCCCATCATTAAGCCACACATGACTGTACTTCTATTGATCTATCTTCAAGTTCACTGATTTTTTCTTACGATCGAATCTACTGTTGACTCCCACTCATAATTTTTTCATTTTAGTTATTTTCTTCTTATTTATTTATTTTTGAGGAAGATTAGCCCTGAACTAACATCTGCTGCCAATCCTCCTCTTTTTTGCTGAGGAAGACTGGCCCTGAGCTAACATCCCTGCCCATCTTCCTGTATTTTATATGTGGGACGCCTGCCATAGCATGGCTTGACAGGCAGTGCCATGTCCACACCCATGATCTGAACCAGTGAATCCCAGGCCACCGAAGTGGAACATGCGAACTTAACCGCTGTGCCACGGGGCCAGCCCTTATTTTATTTTCAGCTAAAGAATTTCTCTTTGCTTCTTTTTTAATAATTTCTACCTCTTTATTGATATTCTTTATTTGCTAGGTTATTATCATACTTTCCTTTCATTCTTTAAACATAATTTCTTTTAGTACTTTGAACCTGTTTGTAATAACTGATTTGAAGTATTTGTCTACTAAGCTCAACATCTAGACACTTTCAAAGGCAATTTTTATTGCCCACATTTTTCCACTATATAGGTCATATGTACTTTCATGTGCATATTTCATAATTTTTGAGATATTTTATATAATATAACAACTCGATTATGATCCTCATCCCCCAGAGTTGGTTGCCATCGCTACTTTATGTTTGTTTGTTTAGTGACTTATTTTTATGAATTCTGTGAAGTCTGCTTTTTCCATAGTGTGAAGCCTCTGATGATCATTGTTCAGATTTTTGTTTAAAAGAAACGAAAACACTTAAATCTGGATTCCTAAGCCACCATAGCTTAGTGGTCAGCCGATGATTGATCAGAAGTTGTGCTTAAGCCCACTGAGCTGATAAGGCTTCTATGCATTACCCATGGATCTATGTGTATCTTAGGGGTATTTTTAAAGTTCAAAGTGTTTACAAGTCCACCATGCATTCAGCCACGGTCTAGAGGCTCACAAGTACCCTCTTCTATTGCTCCTGCATGGGCATAGTTTTGTGCAAGTATGTAGCCTTCTAGACAACCAGGCATAAGTATAATCTCAGCAGGGTCCTTTTGACTGTCTCTGTCTTTGTGTCTTCCTGTTAAATTTCTGGCCAGGCTGCTGTTTTGTTTGTTTCTACTCCTATCATAGAGATGTTAGCCTTCCCTGGTTTAATGACCACTATGATCTCTATGGTTCTTGGCAACATTCCTGGGAATAATTTTTTCCATTCTATGATGCAAATAAAGTCAACCACCTCAGGCAAAGTCACTGAGCTGACTATTTCTCATAGCCTGCCGTGCCTATCGTGGGAAGAACCTCTGTAGCACAAGGTTGAAGCTATCAAGAGGATGAGAGCCATTCATCATCACAGGCTGCCCTGGCAATGCCTGGAGTGGAATTTTTACACCCTGTAGCTGGGGGGAGAGTATGGGAACTGCAGGTCCTCATGGGCTACCCTACCTGTCTTATCTATAGAGCTTCTGTAACACGGAGCTGGGTGGTTGGGGGTGGGGTGATGTGGCAACCCGTAGTGTAAATACCACAGACTCCCACTGTTCTCACTGAGCTTCCATAGATTCTCTTAAATAAATGCTTTCAATTTTTTATATACCTTTTGTTCAATTTCCAGAGACTAAAATTGTTGTTTTTGACAATTTTGTCCAGTTTTATCTCTTTTTCTGTGAAGAAAATATTTGTCAAGCTCCTTACACAGCTATTCTGGGGCATTTTGATTTATTTTCATACAGGTATATTTAAGGTAAGTAAAAGCAAAATGGCAGAATGGATTTGGTGACCTGTAAGGTCACTCTAAATTCTTACTTATTTATGATTCTGTGAAGCATAATATATATGGAAGAAAGATTCTTTCACCACTTACCTCCATGGATTATAACTTCTTTTACTGACCTCAATATTTCTTCCATCAAAGAAATTGACCACACACATGCATTAATCACCTTTGGATTAATGATTACTTAAATTGACCAAAAAATTAGTTTTTCTCGAAATTTAAGTAAATATGAACATGTTAAAATGCTTTCCTTTCCCTCTTGTGCCTTTACCCAAATTTTTGTCTACCTAAACATTCTATGTTATTTGATTATGGAATGCACTGTTTCCTTTCATTTTTCCAGTGAAACCAACTTCAATCATGCAAGCAATCCAATTAAAATAGTTAGGAGAAAACTACCAAAATTTTGTGTCTCAAAGGCCAAATAGCACCTTTAAGATTTGCATATAAGAGGGGTTCAATTAAAATGGTAGCCATCCAAGGAGAAAATAGTATGGCAGAACTCAGCCAGTTTACAACAGTTTCCTTTTATGTTAGATTTCTCATCATTTCTCCTCTCTTCTCCCAACCCTGAACCTCTTCTTTAATCTTCGTGTTCTCCCTTTTCCTATATGTGGAGGATCTAACATGTCTGTTCTAGGTTTCCATTACTTACCAGCCATTATGTATTGCTCAGTATGACATAATGCACAAGTATTTCTATGATAGCACTAATTAACAAGTTCTTAAAATTAAACGACCTACCAAACATTGGCTATTTATAAAGAATTTTAAAAAGCAATCTGAAACAATTCATCAGAAAGAAAGTTAACAGGCAAATAATTTCTGAAATTCAGTTTGTGAGTAGGTAAAACTAAAATGTTTGAGTTGAAAGCAATTAGGAGAGCATATGTTATCCAATAGAGAACTCAGTGCTTGGAGTATTCTGAGTAATGATAATATGGCTCACCTTAAAAAAACAGCAGCTCATTATTTGGCAGACAGCCAAAGAAATATTGGCTTATATATGGAGCCCCTGAAAAGTATACAAGATGTAGGAATTAATTATCCTAAACTAGTTAATTGTTTCTTTTCACTCAGGGCATGAACCTATTTTTGATAATTGTTATTAATTAATTTCAGGGGGAAATCCATAGTAAAGGTCTCAAGAAATCTTCCTTGAATGCATTGCGGTAAAAAAAAAAAAAGAAAAAGGAAACATTTTCCTACTATTATAAAATATTTCAAAAAGCTTGATGCTTACTTGGCTTGCTACCTGTGAATCAGAATTTAAAATGTTGACCATGTACAGGTCTTAAGAAAATATCTGGAGTATTTTCTTCAACCTGAGTTATGAGTAGTGCCCTGGAAGACTTTCAGCTTAGTGTTGCTAAAAGAATGACTTTTGTAATATTGAATCTGGGTTTCTCTTTTCATTGGCCAGTTTCCAGGTCCTCTTCTTGCTCTACGCTAACTTATGCCAGATATGTATTTTCTTAGAGCAGTATCCTATTACTGATTGAAGACAATTTTTACACTTTGCCTCGTCAGTATCTCAGATCTAAAATCTTAAATTGGGTCTTTATTCAAGTGCATTTAAAGGTAGTTGCTATCCTTCAGTGGGCTCCACAAAGCACCTAGTTTTAATTCCTTGTTATCTGTCTGTGTTGGGCTGCGGTTCTGCCCTGTTTCCCACTGCCTCATTCGGTTGTCACACCATGTTCTCTTTGATCCAATTCATTCAACGTTTTGTAGGATCTGCTGTGGATTGCAATGCTGAGGAATTTTTCCTTTTGCTTTCCTTTTTATCTTCATGAAACTTTGTAAGCTAATAAATTCTAAAATGTGTTTTTAACTGTATGTAAGTCATCCACTGGGGGACTTATAGACCCTATGATTTCCTAATCAACACTTTTGCCTTCAGAGTAAAGGATTTTAGTGCTCCACTATTCCATGCCTTGATGTATAGGCAAGAATTTCTAGAACTCAAATGTATATCTTATTTAAATTTTATTATGAAAAGAGAGTCCAAAATTTACTAGACAATCTATTTTTGAGGGTCAAGAGCCAGAAATGTTCCTGATGCTGGTAAAGAATCTGTGATTTATTGAAGTGTTTTGCATTTCTTCTTCTTGCAGTTTGTTAGGGGTAAGGTAGATAACTAGCTTGATCTAAATATCTTTCCAATAACTGTGCTCCTTTTGCTTATTAAAACAGCATGTAAACATTGTCTTCAGTGTCTGGCAGAGAATTTAACCTAGAATAATATTTTGCAAATATTCGTGTAAAAAAAATGTATCCTTAAGCTACACTAATACATTCAAATGATCATTTCTTTGACAAAGGGAAAAGCTATGGATGGCATATAATAGATAAACGTTAAGCAGAATTCAGGAATATTGGTAGTCTCATCACATAGGAACTTAAGTGAAGTTGATAGAACTTCATTGACCATTGAAACACGGGTCTAAAAGCAAGGGTTTGATATAAAGCTAGGGAATGACCATAACACAGATTGTTTCACAGGGTTAACAAGGGCATGTTCAAGACCACTTTTACATTATATTACATTAAATATGCTCTTTCTTCTATTGAGATTATATTCTCTTTGTCACCCAAATTTACAATTTGAAATGTTGATCAATTTCTCTTATTTATTGAATTTATTTAGTAGGACACGAAATTCTGCGTGTCACTCTAATTTTTTCATTCTTATTGCTACCAAACTGAACAAAATAAGATCCCTTCAGTAGCCTCTTCAAATGTTCTCCCTGACTCAAGCCACTTCTACATCCAACCCGTCATGTCCACATGTTATGCAAATATTCATTAAATGCTCTTTTTTTCTACAAAGAACCCCACTAATTTAATCCTTCCCAAACATGAATTACTTTCTTGTTACAAACCTAAGTCTAAACTTCTCTACGTAGTTTCCAATGATTAAAATAATGTGATCCCATGCTACCTTTCATCCATGTCCTCCCAACAGACATTTATACCTTCATCAGATTATTTTCATTTCTCTTCCATAAAAAACACTCTTCTACTTCCATTCACTTTATGCTTATTTTATCCTTGAATGAACATAATTTTTTACCAATTCAAAGATTAAATATTCAAGTTAAAATGCAAAGTTTTGTTTTCCATGAAAGATTTATTGATTGACCCTTTATTAGTAATTCTCTTATTTGAAAACCTATGGCATTTTTAGTGCATCATGCAGTTTAGTCCTTGGCTATGTATACTATTTTATATTGATTCTTCATCACTGTGTTATATTAGTCTTACTACCCAGTTTGGAGGGCCACCTAAAAGAAAATTTTAATTATCAGTCGCTAGTCACTTGTCTTAAAGTTTATGGTATCATTCGTGTGGATTCGATTTGTTGGATAGACATTGATCCTTCTATTCAGAGAGGGGGTTTTTAAAAATTCTTTCAATCATTTATGTGTCATAAGAGACCTATCTAACCAATTTAACATTATATTTTGAGGCTACTAATTTCCATTTGGATGTTCATTTCTTATCAAAATAATGCATTTAATTATTAATTCTAACAAATAAAAGAGAGAATTGTTTACCTTTATTCTGTTGTTTCAAAGAACGTTTTGTGGGCAACCAGGACAGTCTGAGTGAAGAACTGTTAAACAGTGGTGCTCCCATTCATACAATGCCATCTGATGCAGGAGTTTGAAAGGAAAAGTGGGTTTTAATTGGCAGGTCATATTGTGTGAATGTGTTAATGTTATCACATTCTCTCCACCGTATGAACATGCCTGACTGACATTTGTCTGCTCTTCTCCAGTGATGCGTGGTTTGTGCATTGTGTTGGGCAGAGTTAGCTGCCAGACATTGTGACTGGGGAATCAAGCTGAGGCTCTTTATCTCTTTTTTGCATTTCCCCTTTTAATGTCTTTTATTTATTTTTCTAGAACAATTAACACAGTTATCAATGATAAATTTGGGGCTATACTAAATATAAATTTTAAACCACATATTTCCAGATTTGTCTAATTCCCTCATTCCCCCTCCCCCCTCAAAAAAAAAAAAAAAAGAGTGAAGGTGGATCCTACTTCTTAATTCACCACTTTTATAATATCTTTACCAAGTAAAAAATAAGATTTCACAGTGTGTGCTTAATTAAAGTAAATGGAGAGTTTAAAAGATGGAAGAATCTTGTCATTTCTTAATTGTGTTATTGACTTACCTTATAATGAGTCTTTTCAACTCACCACATATAACACCATCAGCATTGGTTGCATCTATTTTAATACAAGTTCACTAAGGAAAACAAGATATCCTCCTTCACTGTTTGTTTCAGAACTAAACCCATAATCTGTGGGTAAAAATCACCTATGTGCTACTTTTTAGGATTTTATTGGTCTCCGGTTAGAGACATGTGAGAAGTAAGTTGATAACACCACACTTTTTTCATTTAATTTGAAGTCATTCTTAGATCACTTCAATATTCCCTGAAAAGGTAATTTAAAGAAGAAGTTATTTCATAATCAGGTATTTGATTTACAATTTTTTTCCAATGGTAAACTTAGCATATTTAATGGTTTCAATGTAAGAGTAAAAAATAGAATGGATAGGGGCTGCCCCTGTGGCTTAGTGGTTAAGTTCCAGCACTTCACTTTGGTGGCCTGAGGTTCACGGGTTCAGATCTCAGGCGCAGACCTACACACTGCTTATCAAATCATGCTGTGGTGGCATCCCACATACAAAATAGAGGAAGATTGGCACAGATGTTAGTCCAGGGACAATCTTCCTCAAGCACAAAGAGGAAGATTGACAACAGATGTTAGCTCAGAGCCAGTCTTCTTCACACACACAAAATAAAGAATGGATAGTACTTGGAAAAACTGTGACTTGAGATTAAAAAGTTGGGCAAAATGAAGATGGAATGCAGTAGAAAGAAAATCTCAATCATTAAGGTATCTTTAGGAACACAATTGAAAAATAATTAGATAGAGGCAAGCCAAGAACCTAGGTAGAATTTAATCCAGTGGAGCAAGTAATCCAAGTAAGGCTAAACCCCTCCAAGTACTCTGGCTTCAGCATTCACTAGCATTCCTATGTCCTGTCCCCTTTACTAAAGACATTTTAATGAACAAAGCTACATCCAAATGATATGCTCAGAAATCATTATCAGACTGAAATCTCTCTTTCAGCGCTACCTACGGGGAAGAATCATGGGGAAGCCTGAACACAGTTTAAGTGGAAAACAAGGTGTCCTCATATAGGGGAAGGGCTTGGGTGAAGAATTGAAAGGAAGGTCTGAGTCTAAGTGTTGTAGAGTGTGTGCAGCAAGTAGCTGTCTGTCCTTTCTCCTATGTGCTATAAAAAGCAAAACGTTCCACAAATCCACACTGGGAAAACAAAAACAAAATCATGAGAGGCATGATAGTAGAAGAGCCCACGTTACTAACAAAGCCCTAGAAATAGTACCAACTACGACGAAATCATATATTTAGTCAGCAAATATTTGTCTGTCTTCTTACATTAGGCACTGATGCTTGGTGCTTAGTGAGACCAATAAGTAAATAAATGTTGATTGTATGTATATATATTTCCAGAGTACTAAGAGTAGCAGGGAAGAGGATTTGGGTCAAAAAGAGTCGAAGAGGAGGAGATTCCTTCATGAGTTGATTCCTAAAAACTGAGCAAGCATGAGCCTCATTCTTTCCCCACTCTTACTGGAGCAATGTCAACTCTAAATTCAACTTCCTCTCTTTAAGTCTATCTTTGATTTTGCATAAATCACCCCCTTTATGCTAATAAGCACATTGTTGTATTTCCATATCAATTATATACTACAGGATTAAAATTTTAGTGGAAGAATAGTAATGGACATCTTTGCCTGATTTTAGGGGTTTATATTGAATTCTTTAAATGTTTATGCAGATTCATAAAGACATTATAAAGAGCAGGTAAGATATATAGCATTGTTTTTCTACTGTCTACTATTTAAAGAAAATTTATTTGAAGTACAAGATACTGTAAATTTAAGATTACTCTGGGTTTTAACTTGCTTCCAAAAAATAGCAGTTCTTTTAAAGCAATCTAAATTTAAACTTTCCATAATCATAATAAACATTTCACTAAACTAATGTTATAATCAGAGTCATTTTATAACTTTTTCTGGAAAAGGGTAATTTGAGTAGTAACTGTTTTTCATAATATTGAAAATGCAGTCAATTTTTAGAATATAAAACACTCATCCACTTGGAGGATAAAGTGCTTTAGCATAGGTACTAAAACTGTTCATTTTTCCCCAACACAATGACGGTCTAAAATAAACCAGATTCTTCATCTAAGGCAGAACATATGCACAAGAAAATATTGCTTCAAAAGATACGAAGCCTTAAACCTATTTCCCAAGATGTGATTCCAAAGTGCAGCAGGAGGACTGTTGTTTTGGAATATGAAAGGGAGAGATAACTGATGGTTCTGATTAAAGATCATTTTGAATTCTCTCTTTTTTAATGGAGATGAAGAAAGCACATTTTGTATGGAGTTTTGTTTTGACTCAGCCTGCCATGAAGCTGTTTAAATCAAGTCTTATACCCACATTATTTCGATTGCCAAAAACATCAAACCAGCAACAAAGGAAAAGCTAACCTTGAATTTTCAGCTTGTATTTCAGCCTTGTAAACAAGTTACCATGGAGATGATACCCAAGTGAGCTAGAGGCTTGACTCAAAACAGCCACTGTGTGTGGACCGTCAGCACATATAACATGGCATCAGTGCTGTTCATGACAAAACCTGTATACATCCTGTGGTACTTAAAAGTTCTTCTGCAGAATGCCAGGTGAAAGCTTAAAATTTGTCAAAACTGTCATGGGTTCACTTAAAAGGCAACAAAATCCGGAAGGATAAACTAAGAATTGCGTGTATGAATATTATGAATTTGTTAACAAATTTAAATTTTTTGAAGATAGTGATTTGAGGTTGTATTCTCTGAGCCACTTAAGGAAGATGCAGGCCTAGAAGAAATCTTGACTATAGTTTTAAATTATTTTCTTGAGCAAATCATTTCTAAGAAGGCTAAGTTATATCTGACAAAAAAAGCAAAATAAGCGCTGTCATTATGGACCACAATTTCTCTCTTCCACTCTTTGTATGGGCTGCAATTGGATGGAAACTGCTAACAAAGTAAAGAACAAACACAGATTTTAATGGCTTAGGTATCATTTTCAAAAAATTTCAAAACTATGGAAAATATCATCCCTGTATTCGGGAACTACTTATACATATCCTTTCTTTCTCTAGAATTTTTTTTATTCTAGCTCCCCTGTGAAAATATACATAACTTTTGGATTACTAATTTATAAGATGTTTAAGAATTGCATAATATTTTGGCTTGAAAAATTCAAATATTTGCATTCTGCAGAATTTACAACCTTCAGATTTAGCTTAAGACATGCAGTTGATATCTACCTCTTTTTTCTTTTTTAATATCAAGATATATAAAAATGTGTTGTAAAAAACTTAATAGTCATCAAGAGACAAATGGCATATCCATTCTATGAAATACAATTTAGTAATTCAGAAACATTCAATGGTTCGATATATACTGTTATGCTCCAAGATGTAATAGATTTAATTATACATATGTGTGTATATGTACATAAAAATCATATCTAGTTATGGAATAAAATTATATATAATTATATTACAAGATGTAATTTTGAGTGAAAAAATAAGTTGCGTAATTATAGAGACACAATTATAACATTTATCTAAAAATTTTAAATTACCAAATAAAATAGTGTATACGTACATATATATGTATATAAATGCATAGAAAAAGATGTGGAAGACTATCAACCAAACTGATAAATTTAATGTTTATTTCTGGGTGGGCTAGGGGAAAGAGATATATTGGTAGAGTTGAAGAATAAAGGACTGCATTATAGGACATATTATATTATCTAAAAAGGTCTTTGGTCTTATTTATATTGGTTTTTTTTACAGTTAGAATTTATCCAGGTATTACTTAAGCAATTAATTTTCAAATCAAAGTGACTCTGTGAGCACTATTTGAAAGAACTCTAGTCTTTCCAATGAAATTGTTGTATCATTTAAAAAATGCTTATATATGTGATTTTAGTTTAGAATGGTGTTGTTTTATTCTATTATAATAAAAAAAGAACAGTTCCAGTGCTTTGACACTTAAAGTATGGCCCTCAGTTCTGTACAATCAGCATCATCTGGCAACTTATTAGATATGCAAAATATCTGTCCCCAACTTTAGACTGACTGACTGTGAATCTACATTTAAAAAGAAAAATCCCAAATGTTTCCTAGGCATATAAAGTTTAAGAACCACCGTTCTAGAGAATTCTCTCTGGCATGAGATTTGCTTGCTACCTTACCCAAAATGGTCATCTCCTCACCCTTCATGTCGTGTTATTTACTCCTGAAAATGAAATTAAGTTTTTTATTGATCATCTTTGTACGTCTAGATCAGGGACCTTCTGCTCCACTTATCCTTTTGTTTACAGTCTTTTCGTTTAAAAAGATAGACACTCTGTCATCTATACTCGTTTATTCCGGGATGAAATTAATTAACCTAACTTGAATTTAGGATTAGAGGCACACACAACTCTGAATATATCTCCATCAACCAGTGATCACTGAATGCTTATTGAGTGAAAGTGCCCCCCAGAGTAATTCATGTAAAATATCATTTGTATCCATGTAAGGCCACTGATGGTTTTGCCTGACGAGATTCAAATGGGCATTTGGGCAAGGTAAAGTGCTTTCAAATCAAATACCAATGGGAAACCTGGTTCACTTTACCATTCTTACAGAAATCATTAATGACATAGATCAGGTGTTCTCTACCTTGACAATACTGACATTTTGGGTCAGATAATTCTTTGTTGTAGAGACTGTCCTGTGCATTGTAGGATATTTAGTAGCATTTCTGGCCTTGACTCATTAGATGCCAGCAGCATCCCCCTTTCCAGGTGTGAAAAACAGAAATGTCCCCTCTTAGCACCACCCCCAGTTGAAAACAGCTACCATTGGTAAATGCTATTTCGTCTTTTGTCATCATATTGATATCATCTATAACTTGGAATTGACTTCCCCATCTTGGACATAAAGATGCTGGGAAAAGGCATATTAAGTAATATGTATTAACAAAACAATGCCTTCCAGGTTTCGCTCACTAGCTGCTTTCAAGGATTCCTTTTGCCTCTAAAATATTTGTGTCATTCTATCCACATTCTTTATCTGTTTCCTTACTTTCCTGCACATGCTCCCCTCCATTTTAATTTCCCTCATTACATTTCCTGCTCTCCTTTCCTTTCTCTTCTTGGTACATACCCATTTATCTTTTCGAATATAGTCATAGTTAATGGATTTTTACCAATATTGTTGTAGGTCTTATGTTTTAGTCTTCAAATTAGCATTTTTAGAAACACTAATATCTACCTCTACTAACAGAACAAAGAATGACAGCCCAGTAACATTGGAGATGACAGAAGGAGAAGCTGGTGCAAACTAAACTCCCCTAGAATACAATGAAATCAGCATATCTGAAAAGGATTAAAAATAATAAGTTTCAGGACAATTGCAAATGCTGTTTCACACTTTTGAATTAAAGATAAGGGAGTGAGAAATGGAATATCTACTCAAGGAGGTACCAAATTCTTCTGTTAGACTTGCCACATTTTCTTTTGCAAAATAAAGTATATAAAGCAAGCATTTTTATAGGTTATTGGTAGCATTAATGTGAAAAGTATAAGCTTTATTGCTAACCATTTGAGATGCAAGGAAGCTCTCTCTGCCACAGAAATTGGATGACCATGTGGGCTGACAGCTCCCTTGTGTTTTAAAATAATGCAAACAGTATTTTTTCACCCCAAACAAAATTGGTTAAAATTACATTTTCCCAAGTCATATGGAAATGGACTAATTTGTAACTTTCTAAAGCCAACACATTTATGCTTCAGAGATACATAATTTAGTAACAAACAGTAGACTGAATTTTGATCAGGTTTTAAAAATGGGTACAATAGCCTTCTCAGACTTCAAATGAGCTTAGAAAACTCTCTTGGTATTCTCTCCCTCATGAAATTGTAAGGGTAACATTCCCTTGAAGCTTTTTAGCAATATTCAGTTGAGAAAAAGTGAAAAGGTCTTGCATATTTGTATAATATGTAAAGGCTCCAATGATTAAAACAGCCTTCAGACTTAATAGCAAGCATTTTACTTTAAAGGCAATAATTCTCCAAGAACCTAGAGGAAAACCACGTTATTGTGCTTTTCTTTTTCGGAATTGATGGCTACATTATATAAGGTAAGTAAGGAAAAGCATAATAACAAGCAGTTCTGATAGGAAAAAAATGTTAATGGAAAATTTTTTTTCTTCTTTATTTTTTTAAGAAGAAAATATCTGTATTCTCAGCATTAAAAAACAAGAGGACCACCACATAATGTGCTAATCCTCTAACTAACAGCAAAATAGACACAGTGATTTTTATAGCAAAGACAACATTGATAGAGACTCTTCTATCTTCTTTCTAAATGATTTTATAGGATATAAACAGATTGACAAAGCAGGGATCAGCCACGCCACAAGATATTATTATTATTAACGTGATTCAAACAATCGACAGGAATAAAGCAACTACCTGATAGTATTACTGTGAGCTCTGGGCACCTGTTTTCCTCTGTTCCTTTTTCTTATAAATTTTGTTTACCTTTCAATGCACTTAATATTGAAGATTGAAGGCATATTTTTGTGTAATTCATAATCTTAATCTTTCTCTGCCAGTTAATTTTTTTCAAGTTATAATCATTCTTCTAGCTGCTGGGAAAAAATATCTATTGGTCAAAAAGGGTAAATTCATACTTATGCAATCATATATATTATTTTTAGACTTCATAAGTCTTAGAGTTTTATTTCCTTAAGTAAGATGAAAAAATACCAAATTGAGCAAATCCTCTGAAATTATTTTTATTTTCATTATTGCTCATGAGACTTCAGCAGGATTTGTGCTGTTCCATTTAATTATTAACGGGTGAGGAGTGATTGCAGAGATCCCACATGAATTGTCTTCCATGCTTCTTCCCTGATTCTCATTTTAAATGAGTAAACCTATTTAATGACAGGATTGCAATATTGGTTAACTGTGATTTTGATTCAGTAATTGTGCAGAAAATCTTATTTGCATATCTTTTCAAAATGCCAATTTAAAGTTCTGAAATGCTGACTGAAGTTGACCAGACTCTACATGGAAAAAAAATGCCATACATAGGACACATTAATCTCCAGATTATCTATCCATTACCCAATTGTGTAACCGGCACACCCAAAGTAGCATATTTGTTAGGAATAAACAATTGCAATGACTGCCAAAGGAAAAATTGAGAAATCCTTATCATTTGACTTTAATTATCAGATATAAACATCATAAAAAATGTATGTTTTTCTTTTGAGGCATTCAGAATGCATATTGCATTTATTTTTGGCTATTTACAGTGCTTTGCGAATGAGATAATTTATTTTCATAATAAGTCTATTAATTAGGTCAATGACAGAAACCACCTCAAAAGTGGCCTAAACAAAAAAAGGCAGGGTGGGCGGTGGGGGGAAGGATTGGTTCACTTGAAAAATCCCAGGATAGTGCTGACTTTGGCTTTCGCTATACCCACATCTGCAAATGTCATCACAAATATACCCCTCTCCACCCTTCAGTGTTCTTTTGTTTTGTTTTGTTTTTACCATTTTGGTTACATTCTAAGACAGACTTCCTCCAAGTTTGTCAACAACCAACTCCAAACTTCAATCTGGTAGACTAAGGAACACTGCTTTCCTGGAAGTCCCAGTATTGGCCCTAATTGTTCCTGAATACGCCCACATGCCAAACCATAACGCTCTAAGACAGCTCTCAAAAGTATAGGGTGGTGGGAAGTGCAATTTTGGCAATCTTTGGGGATATTTCTGGTTCCTAAAATTGTGGGGGAAGGTTGTCACTGGCATCGAGCTGGTAGAGGTCAGAGATGATGCTAAATATCCTACAATGCACAAAACAGCCCCACACTCTAAAACAAAGAGTTATCCAGCCCAAAATATCAATATAGTCAAGGTTAAGAAATCCTTCACTAAAAGTTGTGTCAGTTCCTGTTGGCCCACAATGAGTTGTAGACAGATAGGAGTAAGAGACATTTATCTAAGAAAACAATGCTGTAATTAGAAGAAAGGACAGTAAATGCTGATTAGGCAGCAACTCATGTCAACAAGAGGGAGTATTTTTTGCCTCTGAGCTATGAGTAAGAAAATGAAAACACATGTAAGAATCAAAATTTTTAATAATTAATTCTTACCTCAAATTTAATGGGAAAGTTGATTTTTCTGGGTTTTTATTAACTCATAATTTGTCCTTGACCTTGGTTGAGTTCCTGGGTGTTGGACAGTTTGCATTTTGCTAAGTTTATTTGAGTCAGAAATTCTGCACTATTAACATGTTAGTGGGTACCCTAAATTTCATATTTTGTAGAAAATACAAAGCATTTTTAATTACTCTATTTATAGATATTTTGTTGTCAGGTCAAATATTCTAGCTGAAAAGAATTTTATAATCAGAAGGGGAAAATTTTACTCAAGTGGCAAATTCTAGTTGTTTTCTTCCTCATTTTTTTTTAACTTGAGGATGGCATGCTAACTTATTTTCGTCTCATGTTAATTAAATTTAAAATGTTCACATGTTCATAAAATAGCTTATTGGAGTTAATAAGAGCTGAGTAAACTTTGCAGCACTTTGGATTTATTTGTTTAAATGACCTTGGGTAGTTTATTTTGCAATTATTCTTTGACTTGAAATATTCCTGTCTGAATATTTCGAAAATAAATGTTTGTTTCCCTTCCTTAGATACATTATTAATTATTTAAAGTCTTTTCTTTAAGGAAAAAATAACACTAATGCTAAAGGTTATTTGAAATGTTTCTTCTGTGTGTGTGTGTTCAAGAAAATCATTAAGCGGTTTTACGTAGCAGGAAAGGATTGATCCCAAGAATCAAGAACAAAAAGCAGAGAGAACACATCCTTCAAAAGCAAATGCTAAATTACTCTATGTTTTATGGTCAGATGTGTGCCCACATATATATGTGACCACCAGTCAGACCCTCAAGCTTGCCTCCAGGAAAGTTGAAAGAGTGCATCTCACAGGAGAGGAAAATGCATTTAAAATTACTGCCGCCATAAAATAAACTGACATAACCCAAAGCAACACATAATGGAGGGAAAAAATCCTTCTGGGGCTCTGTCTCTCTTTCAGCAAAGATTCTGACTTTCTGTTTTTATTTCTTGTCAGTGATCCTGGGTATGTTTAAAATGACATAAAATGCATTCATTATGCCCCCAGATTCCAACTGCTTCAGCCTTTCTTGCACATTCCTCCAGAAACTGCAGACTTCTGGAATAGAGAGCAGATGTAGCAGCGAAATGACAGCCCTTGTGGGATTTTTGGTGGCTTCAAAAAAATCTCCAAGCAATTTTCTCTATTGTATCATGCCTAAAAAGCAGCTTAATTCCTCTGTTATGATTAAAGTTGATTGATTGAATTGATCTGTGATGTATCCTGTTTCTCTAGTTTACAGAGATGCTCAGGAAGAGTGAGGAAGCTGTCTGAACAGGCTCCAAGTGCTTAATATATGCTGAGGTCCCACTTAACATTTATTATCTGTTATCGAAGGTAGGAGAAAAGCATGTAAATTATATGGATGTCTGATTCAAGGAAAGGGAAAGATAAATACTTATGCAGACGCTCAGTGATTTTCATCAACCATTTTCTAAAACATGCCCCATCTTTTTTTAGACTTATCAGTAACTTTGTAAGAAGCTTTTTCATTGCTGGGAAGTTAACCTGTTTTTACCTTACCATTGCTTACATTGGTAAAGAAATCTGAAAAACTTCAAGTCTGACTCTCAAAGTTGTTTGATAAATGTAATTTGCGATAAAATTAGGACGTTCACAAACGTAGGATACTTTAAAATTATTGTCTTCATGAATTTTTTTTTACAAAGGATTTTAAAAAAATTGGAGAGGCCAATCATTAGCAGATATTCCATTCAATTTTGGATGAGTGTCAAAATGAGGTGAGGCAATAGTTTTCAGTGTCTTGTGAGATACAGAATTTATGTAGATCTGTCACTAAATACACCAAAATTTTGATAAGAACACAATTTTTAATATGCAGAGAAAAGTTTAGATTAAAGCAGACTACGAATTGGCAAATTATAGCTTAATCTACTTTGAGGAGAAACCTTCCCCTTAACCAATTTAGAAATCCATTGACAATTTTTTGACTAACCTTTTTTGCTATTATGATATTTTTATTCATATGGAGGTCTAACCTAAAAATAGAATTAGCAGTAAACTTATAAAGGACAGAAATTTTTCAAGTTTTCTTTACTGCTAGGAAGCTCTTTAAGGAGCTGGCATCGTAGAAGCATATATCTGCTTAATTGCTTTTTCTTGTTCTCACAGGATCGAACACCTTTGTGAAAGAAACACTCAAACCTCCAGGTTTTAGTCTCAGCCACAGCTATTACACCTATAAACCAGATTTACGTGTAATATAGTGATAATACTAATTAAAATAATTCTAGCCACAACTAAAAGGACCCACAACTAAAAATATACAACTATGTACGGGGGGGGGGGCGGCTTTGGGGAGAAAAAGGAAAAATATAATCTTTAAAAAAATAAAATAAAATAATAATTCTAACTACACAAAGAATATCAGTACAACAGCTAACAACTGTGAGCTTTTTATGTGCCAATCACTGCCTGAAGCCCATTATAATTGTTATCTTATTTAATCTCGTAACAACCTATAAGGGTGATACCATCAACATCTCATTTTATAGATGAGGAAAGTAAGACACAAAGAGGTTAATTAATTTCCTCACTCTCAAGAATTTGCTTCCTCTCTCTCTCCCTGCCCACTGTGTCAAGTTTGAATTGGAGCATTGTTTGACTTTCACAGCACGTGGGATATTATGTGGCCAAAAACAAAAAGAAACACCCCCCCCCAAAGATTTCATTTTTTTATTTTACATTGCCTCAGAGCCACAACTACAAAGAGAAATGAATTCTGAATAGATGTACCTCTTTTTGTTTTTTGGGTTTTTTTGGTGAGGAAGATTGGCCCTGCATTAACATCTGTTACCTATCTTCCCCTTTTTGTTTGAAGAAGATTATCCCTGAGCTAACAACTGTGCCAGCCTTCCTCTGTTTTTTTGTACATGGGATGCTGCCACAGCATGGCTTGGTGAGCAGTGTGTAGGTCTGTGCCTGGGATCTGAAGCCACGAACCCTGGGCCAACGAAGCAGAGCACACAATCTTAACCACTATGCCACTGAGCCACCCCTAGATGTATGTCTTTTAAAGACTTTAGCTCTTTCCAATAACTCCCCTTCCCATTTTGTCCTTTCTACTCAAATTCAAATGTTTCAGATTCGGAATTAAATTAATCTTTGAACATAAGTGGCCACAATTTTTCTGAAAGCTGGCACTGTTAGTAGAAATAAAAGCAAAAAAAAAGAAGCATTTAGGATTTCCAGATATAGTATAAGACATTCTGTGAAATTTGGATTTCAGAGAAACAATGGAAAAATTGTAATATAAATATGTCCTGTGAAATATTTTGGACATATTTATACTATAAATTATTTTTTATGTATTTTAAATTCAAGTGTAACCATCTATCCTATATTTTTAATTACTATTTAATTGTATTCTAAATGTTAACTCTGGCAACACTATGTAATAGCATTACTAGTTTCCATTTCAGGCACATAAGTTTTTATTGTCGTTAATGTACTCTATCTGCTATTAAACATGCATTTATTTATATTAGACTTCTAGAATTGTGCTAAATATGATAGATGATAACCTACCCTGTCTAATGTGTGAACCCTTCTTCACCATCCTTGATAATCCTTTCCTCCTGCCTGCCTGCCTTTGTTCCTTCCTTCTCCCCTAAATTTAACACATTTCTTTATTATTCAAAATAAAATTTTGTATTCCATCTAAATGTTTTTAGGGATTAAACATTCCCAATTCTCCCCTTCCCCCAACAAAACTGTGTTTAATTTTTGTGATATCTTTCTTAGAATTCCTCGGCTCTTCCAAGTATGACACAGACTTAAAAGTCTCAGTAATTTTTCCCTTATTTTTTAAAGGGAGATTAAGGAATACTTGGCTTACTCTGGTTTTTTTTCAGTCCATTATTGGGAAGCTTTGCCCATATGAGCATGAGATCATTGCCATTACCATTGACACTTGCCTACGTGTCAGTATTATATCAGCATTTTACAGATAGGACAGCTTATTTTTTAAAAAACTGCATCAACAAAGCTCGATAGATGGTCCGATTCTATGGCTGACACCTATGGAAGCTATCAATGATTAACCACCATCCTTTTGACAAAAAAGGATATCAGTATCAAAAACATTGATTTCCTTCTCATTACATTGCCCGAAAGCTACTACCATTCAGATGTCCATACCCAAAATTACCTTCTGTTGCTCTCCTCAAATGGGAAAGAGCTTTCAGCAAGTGGAACTTATCAGGATGGAATATCCAGCGATCGTTTATGTGGTGGAACTATAAGGACAAGTTGAGGCAAGGGATAAGAACCTGACCATTGAGACAAGCCGCTAAGCAGATGATCATGGACTGATTATGCCCTCACAAACATGTTAAAGTGGCATGTTGGAGTGCTTTTGGCTGTAAGTAAAAGAAAATCTAGTTTCAGCAGGCTTAAACAAGGAGAAAATGTGTACATACTAATAGGAAATTGAAGACTGATTAATTCAATATCTCAACCATATCATTTACCAAATATCTTTTTTTTTATTTCCCACATACAAAATTTCAACTTTAAAGTGGGAATATATTTCTCAGAAGTGTTCCAGCAGACACTCTCTATCTGTTATAGGTCGGAAATGCTTATTATCCTTGCTTAAATCATACATTTAAGGAGGGTGAATTAGGTTGACTCATTTAGATCAATCAGAATTTAGAAAGTGATTATATCTGTGGTGACCACTTACGGGCAGTTACCTGGAAAAATTAGCCTTCTCTCATCAAGAAAAAAGGGGGTATTCAATCACAAGTGTTATTATACATGGTGTTGAGGATAAAGTGAACATGGTTAGTTTTCTAGAAAAACTTATTGGTAATGGTGAAACAATTGCAATAATTGCTTGGTCTTCAGATTGTTTACCTATAGAACACAGAAGGAGAACTCCCTCTGGCTTAACTGTAAACTAACTAGAATTCCTAACCTTTTTTTTTTTTTTTGAGAAATGCAGAAGTGGCAGCAGTTCTGTGACATTTTGCTTGGGGCAGAGTAGACTATCACATGGTCAGTGAGTGCCCCATTTATTAGGCAACGTCAAGTGTTCTCAGTCTCCAGCAGGTGAATTCATTGCCCAGCAAGCCTAAGGGCTTTGGACTAAATTCCAGCACTCTTGTTTTGCAGAAACTTAAACCCTTACTTGGGCACTATTCTAAGTCAAAACTTTTTTTTTTCTTCTCAAATCAGTGACAGGTTTCATTAGTATCAAATAGAAGCTATTGTGAGCTCTTAAAATACGCAGTACTGAAGCCATTAGGTACTGCTGCATTGTCAAAAGTATTTCACTTAAAAACAAATAGAACAAGTGGTCATTGAAAATTATTCTTTATGAAATAACTAGAATGGTCTTATTATTGATTCTTGTAGTTTTGGTACTCCTTCAGTGTTCTAAGAATATATAGGAGTTAAACCATTTTTATACTCTTATTTTCATTCTTTTAATGTGATTCTTCAATATACACTTGTCTTCAGTAAAATGCAGAGAATGCTGCGCCTGGATTCCTTCATAATTATTGTTTTATTGTCATTATTTTCAAATCTTAGTGGGACGGGTGGGTTCCTAGTGTGACTTTCAATGCAGTGAATTTGAAACTCAAGTGAAATCCATATTGTAATTTAATTTAATGACTTCATTTCGTTCTACAGCACCCTTTCCTTTTATGTTACAATATTGAAGACTGAGCATGTCTTAAATGCAAAAGGTTTGTCTCTTTTTTCTTGGTCAGCTTTATTGAGATATAATTCACATATCATAAAATTCACCCTTTAAAGTGTCAAAATAAATTATTTCTGGTATATTCACCGAGTTGTGCCACCATAACCATGATACATTTTAGAACATTTTATCACCAACAAAAGAAACTTCATAGTACCCATTAATAGTCACGTTCCATTTGCCCCCAACAGCCAAAGTCCCAGGCAACCAGTACTCTATTTCTGTCTCGATAGTTTATCCTATTCTGGCTACTTCATATAAATGGAATCATACAACCTATGATCTTTTGTGACTGGCTTCTTTCACATAGCATAATGCTTTCAAGATTCTTTCATTGTATAGCATGTATCAATCCTTCATTCCTTTTTATTGCCAAGCAATATTCTGCCTTATAGACATGATTTGGCTCTTTTTAACACATGCTTTTTCAAGGTAATTTAATTATACTTTAATATAAAGATGACAAAATATAAATTTTAAAAAAGATCGGAAAGTTTGAAATAAATTGTGCAATTTAGATTGATATCTACCCACCCTACCTATCCCACCTCATTGAAAAAAATGGGGCTGGGAAAACATATGCTGGAAATAGGGCACTTACAGATACAACATAATGGTATTATACTTTATCTTATTGAGATTATTAATGTCTGTCAATTTTTATCTTTTACTTGCTATCTGCTGCCCATAAGTGATACTTATCACAGGTATTTTGTGTGTGTGTGTGTGAGGAAGATTAGGTTCTGCTAATGATGTTTAGGCATCTGTTGCCAATGTCCCTCTCTTTGCTTGATGAAGAGTGGCCCTGAGCTAACATCTGTGCCAATCTTCCTCTCCTTTGTATATGGGATGCCGCCAAAACATGGCTTGGTAAGCAGTGTGTAGATCTATACGTGGGATCCAAACCCATGAACCCTGGGCTGCTGAAGCGGAGTGCACGAACTTAACCACTACACCACCAGGCTGGCCCCAATCACAGGTATTTTTAACAGAATGTATTTCACGTCTCAATTCCCTAAATTCCCATTCCCATAGAAAACAATTTATCAGTCTCTTTGTCTCTTCTAGCTATCCAGACTATAGCCATAGATCCATGCGTGTCCTTATAACAAATATATTTATTAAAGGTATATTCTTGAGTAATGGCTTCTTTGTTGTTGAGAAGAATTCTGTAGATAATCAAGAAATTAATTTTTCTCCCACTATCGTATATATGTGTAGCTATTTACTATAATCTCTCTCTGTCTCCAAGTAGGTGATTATATATGTGTGCAAATGTATTCTACATGCATATCCCCCAAGAATTGATGTATAATTTTAATGTGCCTCAGTATTCTAAATATACAGACATTATGTGTGTGTGTATATGACTATATCTGTAATTACATCAGAACATATGGTTGATTTGGAAAGTCTTTCAGCATTTATTTCTCTTTAAATGCGACACTAATAATTTACTCAATATACTAAAAAATGTGGCAAGAGCATCCTGACCCTTCTACTGATTTTGGATCAAGACAGAAAGCGAAAGTTAAGAGATATGTGTAATCTTTGGCAAAGTTATAGATTTTACTCTTTTGGAAATGTTTATTTTTAAATTGAAAACAGAATAGAAGAAAGATGCAAAGGGGTAAAAATTCCAAACTGTGAACTCTAAAGCTATTCAGAGAAGCTTTAAGTATTAGAAATAGATAGATAGGTAGATAGATAGATAGACAGACAGATGGAGTGTATGTATACATACATAGATATAGAGATCACAGCAGAGAATTGCCTCGAATTGAGACATGAATCCTCAGATAAAATATACTTCAGAAATCAAGCAGGAAAAATATAAATAAGTGTACACCTAGAAGCTTTATTTTTTAAACTGCAGTTCATACTATGGTAGATGATAATGCAGAGAAAATAAACTAAAAATACATATAAAATATGTTAAATATAGAAAAAAGTGCATGAAAAAAGAAAAAAGCTGCCTAATGCTACTACAGTAGAGCATGATAATATTTACCTCACGTTTTAGAACAGAAAAAATATTATATGCCTTGCTTGTTAAAATATAAAAAATGGCATCAGGAATATAAACACCAAATTATTAATAGAGGCTACTTCCAGGGAGAAACAAAGAGTGATAGGATTAGGGAGGTGTTCATAGAGGACTTGAATTTCATCTGTAATACAACTCTTATACTTTAAAAAAAATATTGGCAAATTGTGAAAATATGAAATCTTGGTGGTTGCATATAACAGTTTATCATTCTTTATCATGTTTTACGTTTGAAAATTTTATTAGGAGCAAAATCCTAGAAAAAACTATATGGACTTTGGAGCAGTCTTTCCAAATTGTGGTATTTTAGACCAGCCGTTTAACCGTTCTGTGGCTCCAGTTCCTTACCTGTAAAATGGTCACGCTAATTACGCATACTTGACAAGAGCATTATTGTGAGGGTTATTATGCTATAACACATAATAGTAAACACTTAGTAAATATTAGTCCAAGTCATCCTTACCAAGTAATAGAATTAAACTGTTTATTATGCATGTAGCACCATGAGATGCCTAACCAACCAACCAACAAGTAGGAAGTAAAACCTTACCTGAAAATGACATGAAGAGTCATTTGAGTAGGGCAAGATTTACGTGCATTACATAGTTAAATAAAACAATAAGACAATTAGCGATCATTGCCAAAGTATTACATGATATGGGGTATATTCTATGTTAGAGAACAAATGCTTGTGTCTGCCAAAAATTCCTATGTTAAATCCTAGTCCTTAATATAAGGGTATTAGGATGTGGGGCCTTTGAGAGATGATTAGGTCATGAAGGCGGAGTCCTCATGGATGGGATTAGTTCTTTTATAAAAGAGACCCTGAGGGCTCTTTTGCCCCTTTCACTATGTGAGGACACAGTGAAAAGATGGCCATCTATGAACCAGGAAGGAGAGGCCTCACCAGACATTGAATCTATCTGCTCATTCATCTTGGACTTCCCAGGCTTTGAGAGAAAAATTTCTTTTGTTTATAAGCCACCTGGTATTCTATTATAATAGCCTGTATGGACTAAGGCACTATATGAACAAAATGGATCTCTCCTTTCCCCCTGTTTATTTAAAACAAAACAAAACAAAAACTTATGTATTCTTTTATGGATTGAGCCTATAAATTCTTTTTTTTCTGCATGATATATGAAACGTGAAAAGATATAGGATGCCTATCACATCTATTGTCTTAATTGCATGCCATTTATCTTAGTTTTGTTGAATAACTGTTCTCCCTCCTTGGGACTAACATTTCATAAAGGTAGCTTAGCACATGAAATCCTACAGCATTTGTTCATCATGAACAAATGCCTGCTTATGAATTCTTGTCTCAGAAGCTAATTTAATTGGTGAATTCCAACTACTATTGCTTATTTCACACTTCAGTAGGTAAAGATGCATTAATAATCGAAGTTTCAAACTGTAATTAACATTAGCTTTAGGCTCCTGACAATGAAATGATTACATTTTAATATATGGGTTGATAAACAAAGTTAATCTAACATTTGAATAAACAGCAAAAATAACTTACATTTACTCTTTCTCTGCAAATTGATACATGCATTTGCCTGTTATAAAGCATGAGGAATAAGTGTGTCAAAGAGAAAGCTTATAGACTGTCAATACAATACCTAAACCATCAGTGCACCAAACTGAATTTGAGACATTTCAACAAAAACATTATTTTTCTAGTAAAAATTTTAAAAGATGTTTTTGTGCCTGGCTTGATTTCCTTTCACAGTATTCTGTATTACTTAGTTATGATTTTGTCTCTTATTTTACTCTGTTCTTAACTGAATTGATTATTTTATAAAGATCCCCGAATGATGAATTTGTATGCTGACATCTTGTTCTTAATCATAGCACACCATATTGTCCCAATGCTTTTGCCTGGTATTATATTACCTTTATGTTGAGAAAGATTACATTCATGAAATAATGTCAGCTCAATGAGGGACAATATAGTCTTGACTTGATCCTTTATTGTGTGATATTTTCTGGATCTTTCTAGCATATATTTTTTTTAAATAACAGTACTTAAAATAGCACAAAATCTAGTAACTGAGGTTGCTAATTTTGGTACTTTAACATCCTCAAACACTTCACGTCTTCAGATGCACAAGAATAAGGAAAAAAAATAACTCTCTTTTCCAGAGGAATTGATTGCTCAGAACTCCAAAATGCATCAGTTGTTTTGAAATGTCCAAATGTGCACATTTTATGATTATTAAAGACTAGGATGGCCTTTTAAACAAGCTCAGAGAAAAAGAATGAGGTAACCAAAAACGTGGATTAAATACCTACTCTTATCTCAGATGTCAGACTTTAGAGCTAAGAAAAGAGACTTCTTATTTCTCAAATCAGATTTTAATCATTATGAGAGCAAGCTCAAAGTCACCTATGGTTTTCGAAATCTGTGTTCTTTGCTTTCTGGTAGTAGCTAGAATTCTGTATCACATTGGGACTTAAGAAACTAATCAGGCATCTAATATTTCTCAGAGACTCAATGGAGACTTTAGCAAAGGTCCTTTTATTTAATCCTAATAATAAACTTGTAAAATGAATAATACCTTATATTCCAACCAAAAAAAAAAAAAAAAAAACCCACGAAGTTTCAGAGAAGTTCAGAGGCAGGATCTGAAGATATTTTTTTTATTGCAAAACAAGTGTTGTTTGTATGACACCAGATTTTCAACTGCCAAAGAAATTACATGTGGTTTATAAAGATATATATACTATGTGCCCATCCCTCTTTTAAATGCTTTATATGGATAATTAGATGTTTCAAACGAGTACTCTGAAGTCCAGAGAAGTTAAACTCATCCAGGTCTCACAAGTACAAAAGTGATTGAGACCTTGATTATTTGGCTCCAGATATGTGTTGTTATTAACCACATCATCTTATCTTTTACCAACAAAGCATTTGGAGAAGGCACACATCTCGCTTTTCTTTAAATACGTTATTATTGTTATGTCTAAAGTTATGACTGAGAGCATAATAAGAAGAGTCTTCCTTCTTCATCCCAAGATGATACTAATGTGCACTAGAAGTGACTGAGATGATTTCTTCTTCTTTATTTTTATCTTTTTTGCTTTATTCTAGTTATGATGATTGCATAATATCAGTTTCAATATTACACTCTTTCAGATCTCTTATCCATTAAGTATCAGATTTATCTCTTTTGTTAACTTTTAAGATAATCTAACCAGATGGCATTAAGAATACATTAATTAAATTAAGAGTTATAATAAAGCTATACAATATTTTTTTTATCCCCAGGAAGACTTAACATTTCATTCTCTTTCTTCTATTTGTGTTCAATAATCCCAAATGTCATGAATAATTACATGCAGTTATTTAAAAAAGATTCTCTGTTGAGATAGAAATTCTACCAGATGCTATTGTAATCACTGTTTCTTACAGTTTAAATTTTAGACAATTGTTTGGAGACAAATTAAAAGAAAATGGACATTTGTTGTATTGAAGCTACTTGTTATGTGTTATACTTGTGTTGTGATATCTAGTGTTATGTGCCAACTGTTTTTCTTCAATCTTCATACTTGGTAACTGGAAATAATTTTAAACAAAATAAATCTTGGTTGTTAGTCTTAATGACTAACCAGAAATATTTTAAATATTTGATGAGACTGTGGCATGAAAATGCTATGTCCTGTCATAGTAAAAGTACTGTTTTAACCGTGAAATACCATATTTATTTCATGAATAAAACAACCAAATGTGAGATTCACATGACATTCCTACCTTGACCTTCTTGCCTAGGTCTTGAGATTGCCATGATAAAGACTAAATTGCCAAGTGCTAATTCTCCAATGTTGTTCCAGAGAATCTTACATTTTATAATATCTCAGACTCACCTGAAGATGGTGTTAAAAAATAAAAACTCTCAGGCCTCACTCCCAGAGATTCTGAATTAGTGGGATTGGGACAGGACCTCTTATTTTCAACAAGCACCCCCTTCTCCTGCTCCCAGTGCTTTTGCTAATGCAGGTAATCCACAACTCCAATTTTGAGAAATATACATAAGATCCTGAGGATAGCTGTGAATCAGGATTACACAAGGAGTGATTTGAGCATTTGCATGCCAAGCACATGGATATAGGCATAGAATTCCACACCAGATTTCTGCAGCACATCCCTGAATGAAAACCACTGGTCCACGATATTGAAGTCACTCATGAGCATCATCAGAGAGACAAACTCTTTCTTCATCCAGCTCTTCACCCCCCTCCTCCTTCCTCTCTCTCTTTCTTTTTCTTTCATTTTTTCTAGGACTGTCTTGTTTAACAGTGCCTCATTGCTATTTTGGGGGGTTGTTTTTTGCATGAGATTCTAGAGAACACACTAACATCCCCCATGTTTATATAAACAATCATTGATGGTAGAATTGACAGGATCTTGAATGCTATTTTTTTTAATTTGGCACAACACTTATATAAGACAAGTGGCCTTTTGTCATTAATTCAGAGAACAGTCAGTACAGTATTAATATTCAGGATAGTCGATTCATGGGATGCATTTTTCAGGCAGCAAAGATTATAACAAAATTATGAATCCAATCTCCAACTCCTACCCTCCCCACCAGTGAAACTACACTATGAATGGAAAAGGGCACCTATTCTCATTATGATCTTTAGACTGTCATCATCAGGGCTAATTCTAATGTCACACTATGGATGATGAGTAGTTGAAATCCAATTTGAATGCATAATACCACATTTAATTTACACCACCACCTGTCAATAAGAAATAGACTGAGGCATATCTTCTGAAATATCCATAGGGAATATTCAATTATAATTAATCTTCGTATTTTTGTTAAATCTTTGTCCTGAAATGGATTGTTTGTGCCATTTCTTATTCTTGTAACAATCTGTCACTAGAAAGAATTTGAATTTTAATCTAATATTCTCTGAGAACTACAATAGAGGATGTTTCTTTTAATCTCCTCAGCACTACTATTGCTTGTCTATTTCATTTCTTTTCCATAGGTTAATTATGACTAAGGTTATGATCTTTGTGCAGGTGTAGGATACTTTGGCAGACTGCGGAAAATGATTTTCCACAAGCCATCTTGAATACAATATATGGCAAATGGGAAATTTCACTTTTTCTAACTTAATATTAATGAGAACAAAAAGAATAATTTGAGTTCAAGTGATGCAACTGAGAGCATACGAATTCATGCTATCATGTGCATAACTGATAAAACTACTTTTAAGCAAGAAACTGCTATATATAACCTAAAAACCATAAAAATAACTTGTGTTACCTCTAAACAGTATAAGATTGAGAAAATAGCTTTTCTAGAAAATTAGACACTCAATTTAGAAATGTATCTTCTTGAGTCAATTTATTGACAGTGGGGAAAATTTGCTTATTGTTCTTGACTCTCTTTTCATCACAATTTGTAAAATTAATGAGACTACAGCACTTTCCTAGCCTATATACTGTAGAAGTACATCAAAGGCTATCATGACTCTCCACTCCTGAGAGAACAAGACTGAAAGAGCAGGGACTTTGCTCACGTTTTAAGAAGCATGTCTTCATAGGTACAAAGCAGGAGGTCAGTGTGAATCAACTCTTTTGAAGGGAGTAGGCTGGGATTTGCAAGCAGCCAGGTTTGGCAGACACAAGCATGACCACATCCTTGCTCTGGCACTGTGTGCGCTTGAGCAAGCTATAGACTTTTCTGAGCCTTAGCTGTTCTGATTTCTTAAACGTAAAGTAGGAATAATAATACCAAGTACAGAGAATGGTATAGGGTTTAAATGTGATGATGAACCTAACACCAAGGAAGCACTCAGAAAAGGGCAGCTAATATTTTATTTCTGTTACAAATATTTTAATTCTACTTCCGTAAAATGATTGGATTAGTTCTTTTAAGTGTTGTTGAAGGGGAATGGGAAAGAGAGAGAGAAATTTGGAATTCTTTCCACTCCTGATTTTCAGTGAGCCTGTATATTCTTTTCTTTTTTTAAAAAAATAAAAATCTTATAAAATCCATACAATACAAAGAAAGAAATTCCAGCCTAAACCTGAATAAGAATGAAGGATCCAGATTCTGGATCAACCCAAATTTGTACATAAAGTATCGGACTGACCACCAAAAATAGTTGGTGCTATTTATGTATTAAAAAATAAAGTGAGTTGTTTCAAAAATCACTAAAACAACACCTAAAATATGGTATACAACCAGTAAATGTTAGCTCAATATGATTATTTTAAAATATACTTTTGATAAGGTGAATTTTAAAATGCAAATTTAACTTTGTTTAGGGAAAAATATGCCTAACTATAAACAACTGATAATCTGTTTTCCTCTCAAAAAGAAAGGGAATATTGTCAAGCTTTTATAGTCATTTGCTTTGAATGTGTTCTTATTCAAAGAAGAATTTGAATGGTGCAGTACTTTTACAGAAATAAATGAATAAGTGACATGTGATACTCAAATGACAAACTCTATCAAGTAAAAGTTGAAACTTTGTAACACTTAACAAGAGACGGTAGCAGAGCATGTGTGGTTTCAACATGTGTTGGAGGCCGATTGGCTTGTGTTTGCATGCTAGCTCCACTTCTTACAAGTTATTGCCTGTGCCTCAGTCCCCTGATTTGTAAAATGTGAAAAACCACTTCTTTATTCCTAGGTTTGTTATGAGGATTTAATGAGTTCTTATTTGTAAAACATTTGAAGTAGAAACTGGCACATAATAAGTGCTGTGTTAGTAACTATTAAGTAAAAGAAATACATTTATCTTTATATTGTATATTCTTTCTCCTAAAACAGAAATAATCGTTTTCCCCATGATACAAACGTGTCCTTTCATACTCAGAGCAAAGGTCATCATTTGACTCTATTTCAAGAAATAATGAATGACTACTTAGGATTCTAAGTGTAAATATTCCTATTTTATTCTTCATGAAAATTCTATAAGGCATGGACTCTTATCCCCATTTTATAGAGGAGGAATGAGTGACTGATGAGTAAAACATTTTGTTCTAGACATTGTGCTGTAATCATATTCAAGCGTGGTATCACCTTTTGCCCTGAGGCCACATTATTATGATGACAGGTGAATTTCTATCCCCAGATTTAGCAATCCTGAGGATTAAGTTCATGAAAGGGAGCTTCAGTTTCATAGGAGAAGTTAATTCACCTCATGCTTCTCCTATGATGACAGGTATGACCTCACCCTACAACCTGCAAAGGCTGTGGTGGCCACACATGGTCTGTTCCAACGTTTTTGTTCCTCTGGGGGCTCAAATTACAGTTACTACATTATAGTCACATAATGGATGGGAAATATAAGGCCATTTAGATGTTAGATATTTATATTAAATTGATCAAAGGCAAACACTTATCAGTTTTTTGCCGATAACAATCAAAGGAGATAAAAATGAAGATGGCTTTGGTTTCCTGAGATCTTTTTCAACCACTTGTAAGGATTTGAGTTTAATTCTTTTTTTTTTTTTTAATCTTGAGAACAGGTTTGAATTTTTCCCTTTGCATCATTGTATACTGCATTTTTGTCACATATCTTAACCTTCCTTCTTCGAACAGGATGCTTCTTTAAGGGAGTGTGTGATTTTCATTTTGAGTAGCTAATTTATTTATCAGTCTTACCTGTAGATAACTTGTGACAGAGACAAGCTGCACACAGAGGAAGCAGACCCTTCTGTTCCCAAGGTGATTCATGTTTACTGACGCTAACCTGTTTCTTTCTATATTCGCTTTTCTTAAACCTGTCACCCAGCAAAAGAAGACATCCTGCTATTTGCTTTTCATTTCTTTTTTTTTCATTTTAAATGACTAGTAGGAACTTCTTAATTAGAAACAAATAACAAGTATAAAAGACTGACAGTATGTGTTTCTTGATAAAGTAAGTTGGCAATACAGGAAAATCAAACACATATTCTACACAAAGAATGCAGATGTAAAAACGATTCAATTATACTTAAGCTTAATAAGTCAAAATATATTTTAATATTTACTATATAGCATGCAACCTGCATTTAAAGAATTAATGATTGATAGTAATAAAGGACATAATGACAAATGTGAATTAAGCTTTATAACAGTTGCATATTATAAATGTTTATTATTAGCTTCATTTTTAGGCATTGAACATTAACTACAAGAGGTATTATTGGATAAATGCAATGTTTATGAAGAATAAAATTTGGAAATAAATATAGTATATCCACTTAAACAACTTGACACATTTTAAATGAAAAGCTCACCTTTTTGAGACTCATGGAATTTATCTGTAATCTGTTCTTAAGGAAGTTCTGTCTTTGAGCTACTTTTCATGCAGTACATCTTTGTCTGTGAGCATAGATAAAACTTTTTTTTATTAACTTTTAAATATTCATTAATTTTAAACAAATATATCTACATCAAATACATTTTTAATGGAACCTCTTTAAGTATCTTAAATACCTGAAAAATTGATTTTGTGCTCGTTTCCTATAATTCAATGGAGGTTTCAAATGAACATTTGATATAGAATATCCAGCAAAATTTATAAACTTCTATAACTAGGAAATCAAAAGGCAAGAATCCTGAATTTTGTGTGATAATTATGACAGGAAATTCCTTCCAATACTATAGAATTCCATAACGTCCCAGTCAATTCTTCAGCATTGCTTCAGGGGAAAAGTTGATCACGAACAGAATCAGATTCTATCTTGACAGAAAGCTTTCTTATAAATCTAACCCATTAATCAGATTGCTAAACCTATAAACAATAGAAGGGCACTTCTATTAAGACGTTATACATGGTCTTTTATCATTTTAAACCTAATATGGCATTCTATATACAAAATAGAATGTTAATCCTTAGCTCCCAATTTATCAAACCTGTCTATCTCCCAGCCTTGTCATCTTAGAAAATGGTATCACCCTTTGCCCATTTGCTCAGGGTAAAAATATAGATTATCCTTGATTTCTTTCACCCTCATACTATCAGTATGCTGTACAGATTCTATTTTTAAAATGTATGCTAGATCTTACTACTTCTCACTGTATCCACCATAATGCTAGTTCAACCCACCATCATTACTTGCAGGCAATATTGCAGTAGCATCCAAACACATATCTATACTTGTAATCTGAACTCCTAACATCTATTTTCTATAGGGTAGCTAGAATGATTTTTAAAATAATTGAAACAAATCATGTTTCTTCTCTACTTGAAATCTACCCTATAGCTCTATTATAATAATAATGAAATCTAAATTCCTTATCATGGCCCAGTAGGACTTACATTATATAACCTGTCCTAGATCTCTGGATACTTCTTACCTTACTCTTTACACAACATTTACCTTTTAAGTTCATTCTTATCTTAGGACCTCTGCACTCACATTTCCAGCCTGCCTGGGAAATCCTTCCCCATCATCTTTGCATAGCTTACTTCTTCGGTATGTTCAAGTCTCTGTTCAAAAATTATCTCTACTTGGGGCTGGCCCGGTGGCACAGCAGTTAAGTGCACACGTCCCCCTTCGGCAGCCCGGGGTTCGCAGGCCTGGATGCTGGGTGTGGACATGGCACCACTTGGCACGCCATGCTGTGGTAGGCGTCCCACATATAAAAGTAGAGGAAGGTGGGCACGGATGTTAGCTCAGTGCCAATCTTCCTCAGAAACAAGAGGAGGATTGGCAGCAGTTACCTCAGGGCTAATCTTCCTCAAAAAAAAAAAAAAATCATCTCTACAGAGGGAGATGCCCTCTGCCCATTATTTCCAAAGGTCTGCTCGTAAATCGGCTCTCAGAGAAAGAGAGGGAGCTCTGATTTGTAGCGTTTGCCAATTTCCATGGTATACATACTCCCTCCTCATCCCCATGGCTGATTTCAGGCTACCAGTGATTTAAAAACTTACTTATAAAATTCCTGAATATTTCACAGTAGGCTCCCTTGAGCCAGTACAAGCTGGCTCCAGCATAACACTGAATCTAAAATAGCCAACTCCCCTACCGTCCTCATGCATCCTTATCCTCTATGTTACTTTATTTTTCTCTTATTTGTACTGCCTGAAATTATGAGTTTGTTTGCCTATTTTCTGTTTCTCCTTGAGAATATAAATGCCATTAGAGCAGGGAACTTCTCTGTCTCATTCACTACTATATCCTTAATATCCAGAACAATCACTGGAACATGGTAGACAGTTTATAATCATTTGATGAACAAATGAGTCAAGTCTATGTACTATTCTCAGTGTCCCTCAAGAAAGCTGGAGTCTAGAGCTTATGCCTTCGAATTCTTCATGGCCATGTCTCCTTTTTGCCCTCTTCAAATAAGGGATAATCTGGGAAGAAATTCTCCTATGTTTTAAGGGAGCAGAGGAGGAAAGGAAGTTCTAACCACTTACCGAAACCTGAGCTCATGTGAAAGCTCTTTGTTATACAGATAAAAATCACTGCAACTGTTTTTTTGAATTTTACTTTTGCATCTGGTTGAAACACCGCTAAATGACTTGGTGTTTAGATTTGTATGATCTGACCCAGTTTTCATTACTTAAAGCCTACCAATAGTTCACACTTGCTCACTTAAATCTGATGACAGTTAGCTTATCACATCCATAATTATCCTCTCTATAATAGTTACATAGAAAGAGAATCTCCTTAACAAATAAAGGACATTTTGAAACCATTTTCTGCAAAGCCAACTCCAGTTTGACAATAAGTTGTATTGCCTTTGAATACCTTCTCCTATAATAAAGCCAAAGGGATTTTCCATTATTGCAAACTACTCGCATAATACCAGCAGGGTAAAATGGTGATTCTAAACAGAGTAAATAATCAGTGACTCAATGCCCCCATTTAAGTTAAGAAGTAAAACAATTGTGTTTCCCAGCCTCCTTCCTGAGGCCCATGAATGATCTATTTGATATATTTGGAATTACTTGTAGGTAACGAAAAAAATCCTCTGAGTATCTGAGATATCCCACCTCGTTTCATTAAGCACCTCCTGTTTGAAAGAGTGTTTTTGGCAATTTCCTCTACCTTCATGAATTGCCAACTCTGAGACCTGGAGAATTCTGTTCTGAACGTGCTCTTTAGTGACATGAAAACATCCAGCTGTGGGATACGTGCTCATCGTGCCTCAAGACAATGACCTTTCCAGGGGTATTTGAAACTTGGCTAGTTCTTTGCTATGCTGGACATTTTGAAATTGGCAAGGACATTAAACTGTTACCCAGATATTGCTTTCCCCTCACTGCCCGCAAACAATAAAGTTGGCACAAAATTTTATTCTCAAGAAAATTATCAACAGTCTTTCCTTCATCCCAATTTTGCTGCTGCCTTAATAACATTATCACTAAAATAATTTTCTACTTTTTCTATAAATGCAGACACGTAAGTCCTCTTTTCAACCACTGAAATTCTGGATTGTTTAGAAACACTATTTGTTATTGAGTGTTTTTTTCCATGAGGAATAACTGATTTGAGTCTCAATTTGTACATTTTAGAAATGAGCATGTCTGCCCTTTACCCCAAATATGCTTTGAGATGTTAATAGTCACATTTAGGAGCCTACAATGATTCACAGAGAAGATCACAAGATAAATCTCTCCATATTTATATCTGCCAAAGAGAGAATTCTGTTTATAAGATCTCATCATGGAAACTCAGGGTAAATACAGCTTCAAACAGAGGATAAAGTTTGCTTCACTACGGGGATTCAGAAGCTGCTACTTCCACATTTACACAAAATACACTACAGACAAGTCAGAATTGCAATCCAAGCAGTGACCTCTATCTGAGCCCCCATAAACCAGATAATTCACCTCTGCCCCAAGCAGGCTGCAGACTTTGGAGATACGTGATGCTGACAGCATGCAGATCTTCCCAGCAAATCGACTCACAGCTATGATTCTCCTCTCTGGAAAGAGAAATGCTCGGTGGAAATACAAACAAACCTATCTTGGATTTCCTGAAAGATCTGTTTGCTTTATAGAACTATCTGCTCACATGACAGTTTTTAAACATTGGTTCTCGAATTAAGGCTTCCTGGCTAGAGGTTGAAAGCTGATATTCATGTCTAGTCTAAAGGTATTATGGTCGCTGTTTTTTTTCTTCTAACGAGTTGAAAACATATTTACTGTGTCAAAATATTTCTAATCAATAGGTACTATTTTAATTGTGTGATATACTAGCAGAGATAATTACTTCCAAGCAGCATTTGGATAAGTCAGTAGTGGAATTATGAACAGGACGATGGTTTCTGAATGTGTATATTAAGTAGGCATATTCTTTCCTCAGCATATGCATGCCCTAGCCACATAGAAGTAGTTATATTTCAGCATTGTATCAATACTTCTCTTTCATAAAAAGTTTTCTTATTTACTAAGCAGTCTAATTTACCAGATTGTTTGTGCTTATTTTGTTTATAAGTTTAGAGATAGTTGGCATTTTTTAATAGGAACGCTATGAAGTCATTTTGATTTGTAATCTATGGACAGAAATGATGTCACTCAAGTTGCGGATAAAGGGGGCATTCACTAGACTGTAAATCCTTTGAGGAGAGTAACCATGTCTTCTTCATAACACGTATGAAATGTCTTCCTTTCTGCCCTTCTGTCTACTGGGTACAGTACCTAAGCAAAGGACTGTATGCTCAATGAACTTTTGAGGGATGAATGGAGGGTTATGGTTTATTATGATCTGTGTCTGAAATTTGATCAGCCTTGTAGCTTGGATTCCATGTGATGGTACTAGAAATATCCTGCCAACTTGGAACTCAAATAAAATGAATAAATATCAGTTGATAAAGTAGACAAATCCTTCACAAATTAAAGTGGGACTGTTACTAAAGCCAGATGAGTGAATATTGGATACACATGTGTAGAGCAAAAGCCAACTGGAACTTGAAGTTGAATGTCTTACAACTAACTTGGCCAGTGTGGTCAAAATAGACCATCAATCCAAAACGACCAATGCCAGCACCAGTTAGCTTTAAATAGATGATGCCTCCTAATAATGTGAAAAGAAAGCCTCACTGGTAAATTTAACTCTACCTGAATTTTATCAACTGCTTTCCCAGATTGGAATATTTGTTTAAATAATACAAATATAATGACTATTGATATTTTTCCACTGACGACGTTCGCATGGTACTTGTTAAGCTGTAGTATTAAGGTGAAATGCCACAGGTCTGAATAATTTTTAATTCACTATAGGAAAATTTACAGTACAATCTATGGGCCCAAATGTAGAGACGCTTTGAGGGAGAAGTCTTCCCGGAAGTGAAATATTTGATGTACTCCCTTGATGGAACTTATGTGGATTATGAGAAATGAGTGCTTATGTTTGTGAAGGAAAAAAATTATATTCAGTAGATATTTGAGGTTCAAGAAACACATTGAGAATTCTTAAAAACAAATGCACCAATATTTCTGTAGGCTTAGAAAACTATCTAAAATATAAATATTTATATTTATTATATATAATTATATAGTTATATATAAATATATCATTTTATATAAATATATTTATCTAAAATCTAATAGTTTAGATAGCTATCTAAAATTAGAAACAAGAACAAGGCTTATGGATAATTGCAAAGTTTGTGATAACGTCTGTCAGATTTGGTATTGAAAGATTAATATACTCTTTTACAAAACAAAGTGAAAAATAGGAGTAATTATGTAGATCAGTGGTTGAGGGGAAAAACAAAACTGGAGGAGGAAGCGATATATCAGTATTAGAATCACCTGTGGAACTTTTCCACAGGATTTATCTTTCTGGACTTTTCTCCTTCGGATTTGACTGAAAAAATTTTGGATGGGCCTAAAGAGAGATATTTTGAGAAAGTTATTCTGATATTTCCCTTTCTCCTTCAACTTAAGTAACAACCCATGACCTAGAAGATGATAATAATGATGATAATAGTAATAATTATAGTAATAAAATAATGACAACTGATTGATGTAAGCAATGCTTCTGGTTTTGTTTATTCAGATAATTTTTCTATAATAACTAGCAAATCACAAAATAATATTCCAAGGGATATTAATAGGACTGTCTCAAAAATAAGCAGAGAGATATGCAGATAAAGCACCGTATTCAAATGAGTTCTGGTAATATATATTAAAGGAAATTAACCAGTTTCTTTTCTGTGCTGCTTCCCAGATCTTTTAATATGCAAATATATATTGTGATCTTCTAAAGCAGGGAAATAGTAAACAACATATACTAAAATTATTTGACCAGAACATATTATCTTTCAGTATAATGTAAATTAGGATGGTTTGGACATGGATTCAGCACATTTATTTAACTTGTGTTGTTTCAGCATATACACTTATTTCCAGGCCTACAGTCTCTTCCTGTCCAGAGTGTGAAAATAAGGTTGGTATTTTATACTCGTGCAGTGCCTGTCTTCAAAGATGGCTGCCTTGTGTTTGAGGAAAGGGTTCCTGTGTTTGAGTGTAAAACACAGATGAGCATTTAGAAATCATTTCTTGAGATAGTCTGGAGAAAAAGAGGAGAGCAAGAGGGAAGAAACAAAGTGTTTGATAGCTGGAGCAGAAACAAGCAATTAGTAAATTATTGCAAATTACTGGTCACTCTTTGAGTTGGCTTCTCTGAAGCTTGTAGCCAAATTGTTACCCATCTCAGGCCACAAGACAAGACTTTATATTAAATACTCAGTTTACTAATTTGCCTCAGATTTACCTGAATAGTCTATCTTTATCTCAATAATTTCACATTTATAACTTAGATAGAGGTCCAGAATCAAAAGAAACTGAGAAGAAAGTGCTTGTGAGCTAGGTAGAAAACCAGCAGAAAGCTGTCTGAGAAGGCGAGAGAGGAGAAAGAAGAGAAAAGTAACCATTTCTCGTGAGAACATGGAGATGGAGATCACCAGTGACCTTGACTAGAGCATCTCAATGCATTGGGAGGGACAGAAACCAGACTGGAACAAGGGGAAGTGGAAACAGCAATGTGACAACTCTTCTTTTGTTTAGAATTCTTTTTTAAATACCTCTGTGCATAAACACAGTTCAGTAAAAGTAATTATGTGGGGATTTTAGAGGCAAATAGAAAGGAGCCACCAAAATGTGGACAAGGCATTTAGTATTCTGGTTTACTCCCAGAAATATTTAAAAGTACAAAATGGACTATATCTATGGGCAATATCCCATAACTATTACTTTATTCATTAGAAATATGTATAGATGTGTCTGTGCGTGTGCCAAAATATTATGCTCCCCAAATACATTTTTAACACTTTTGTCGAAACACTTATTTCACTTTTATGAGGGTGGCGGTTCTCATTATAGAAATTAGCAATGAACCATGATTAAGGCAGAAGACAATGAAGAGGAAAAATAAACAATTTTGGATGAGCAGAAGACAGCATTGTGTGAAGTGGATTGTGGGTGGGCCAGGGAACGTCTCTGTCACTCAATTTCTCCATCTATCGAATGGAGATAATAATAGCACCGAGTTCATAGGGTTACTGTGAAGATTCAATGTGTTAATACCTGTAAAGGCCTTTGAATACTTTCTGGCTTATAAGAGCTGTGCAACAAATGTTAGTTACTACTAAACGCTATTAAACATTGCTGTTATTGGTGTTATTCTTATAACTATTCTGGTATGAGTGACAGATAAACTCATAAATAAATACATAAATAACATTATTTCAGAAAGGATAGGAGCCACAAAAAAATAAAACTGCGCAATGGGATAGATAATAAAAGGGTGGAAGTCTACTTTAGTGAAAGTGATGTGGTCAGGGGATGACCTCAAATGATTTGAAGGAGAGTTATTTTAATACACGTGGTATCAAGATTTGCCTAACGTTACATAACAATTCTCAATGTAGACTTATGAATCAATCTGCAGTAAAATTTAAGCAAAATAAAAAATACAGCTGTTACTCTCAATGTGTTTACTATTTATATATTTACGTAGTATTCTAATGTGCCCTTGCATATAATTGGTACAGATATTGAATAGTAATCTCAACAAAAATGAAAACGTGGAAGAGTTTAAAATGAAGATGTTAGCTATCCATAAAAGTATGGAGAGAGCATTGTTCCAGTTTTACTATAATACTGATGAAAAAAGAACAATGAAGTTAGCCAAGCTATATGGGAGTAAAGTATTTAGTGTACTAGTCATGAGCCCACATAAGGGGCTCACCTTTTTATCATATCATTGGGTACAAGTGAACAAGGTATTTATTATTTCACAGTCTAGTATGTTCCAGATAGACTCAGCCTCAATTTGTGTTTGCGTAGTGCAAAGTTCAATTGAGTTCTTCACATTCAGATATTTTGGGGTGAAACACACAGCAAAAAATATTCCTGCTTTTAGAAAATTTTGAGGTTTGAATCCACTGGTTTTGTTTTCTATGTTCATCCAGTTAGTTATTTTTTAAAAATGAATATAGCTAACTTATAATTAGAGATATTCATTCTGAATAGTCAGTAAATAATAAATAAACCACAACACCCTTTTTAATATTTGGGAAATGTGAACATACTCATCTGTAGGATAGTCTAAGAAATCTATCCTACAATGAGCAGGCTCATAATTACTTAGAAATACAAATGTTGAGTCAGAATAAAAATGTCTCAGCAGTTCAATTTGGCAATGCGTATGTGTAAGTTCTTTCTTGTTTTTATAAATAACTGATGATTTTGATGGTTTCAAGATACAGTTGTGTAATAATTGCATGTCTATCATGATTGAAAGCATGAGTAAAACAAAATCTATGCAAGCAGGGGCAACTCCCCCTCCCTCGAATAATCGCACATTCGGTCACATCTGGTTACTTAAGTGGTACAAAAGGCAAGAGCAAAAATACACTCCACAAATCGTTCATACTCAGAGAAATTTGAAATTAAGTAACATTAAATAAATACTACTAGAATGCTCTCATATTTTTCATACGTTAGAAAGAATAAACAATGCATATATGCTTACTCTACTGATTAGCTAGTATTATGATTGACACCTTACCAAAATCTTAAAAACTTACCAAATCAATAAAATTTAATGCTGTGCTGTAAGTTTGTGCTACAAAGAATATTAAGAAATAGTCCTTGACTTCAAGAAATTTCTAGTTAATTTAAAATACAATTTTAGTCTTCAAAATTACATGAATGCTTTTTAAATCTACAGAGTGTGACATTAGGCTAATTAAAAAATAACTATCATGATTGAGTGCTTAGAAACTACGGCAACAAGTGTTTTAGAAATGGAATGGAAAATGTCCATACACAAATGTATATGCACATAAACTTATGTTGTCAAAACGTTACTGATATTTAGAGTTGAAGTCCGAAGACATAAAGTATGGTAGTTGGACTCTGTTCAAAACATCTCCCTTCTATTTTAAGATTAAAGAAATGCAGGCATAAAGTATAATCTTGTTTAGTTTTTACTAAAGGAAGAAAACACCTCTAATAATCTCATGCAAATAGCTTCAATTTTATGAAACAACATTGATGTTTTTATTAAGGAAAATGCCACCCATTGTGTTTTCAGAAGCAGAAAAGATATTCATTTGGCTGAGTTTCTTTTCTTATATAAACTTGCCATGTGTGAATGTATTGTAACTTTATACCCCACTGGTGGAACCTACACAACCACATATTACAAAAAGATGTGCAATATTAAGTGAATCAGAGCAAAATGAAAATCTCCCTCTGCACTGTCCTTGATCCTTTGCTAAAATGGAGATTCTATCATCCCTCTGTGGACTCTTCCTGTCACCTATATATTGGTATGGAGCCAATTTTTAGTATATACCTCAACAACATAGAGTAGTGGGTCTAAAACCTAATGGAAGACCCAACTAGCGATCTAAAAGAATCTATAAAATATAACTAGGAAGAAAGAGAGCATTCATTTAAAATTTACCCAAATATAGAGTCAATAAGATGAAATGCACCCTAAATACACTTGGGTCGAGAGAGAGCAGAAAGTACAAGAATGGAGCTGAGTAGAGGTCTTTACAAAAGATCTTCCAGAAATGGCTGGATTTTAGCTGCCTTTTGAAACAGGACACCACTTGAGTTCACATGAGATTGAGGTTCACTAGATTCCAAGCCAAGGAAAACTGTATTCAAATGTATAGATGTAGCAATGAGGCAAGCAGTTTGCATAAATGATAGCAGACTGATGAGAGTTGCTGCTAAGGGACATTGCAGAGAAGAGAAATATGAATCTAGAGAAGAAAATATGAATCAATTTGAAGAACTCTGAGAATGTAAATGATGGTAACAATAGCAAGGATTTAGTTCTTTGACATGTGGCACATGTTCACATGCTTCGTGCGATTTGATACAGACAAAACCTTCTGAGAGAGAAATAGTTGACTACAACTTCTCTTATTGATGAAAGCATCAATGTCCTTTCCTCTTCTGTAAAACAGAAATAACATAGTTCCTATCTCCCTGGGCTGCTGTAAAAGTACCTGACATGATGCATGTAAACAGCTTATCAAGGTGCTTGGTATATTTCAGGTATTCAATAAATAATCCTGATATTAAAAAGAAAAAGTAAAGGAAGTTTAAAGATATTATCCCATGAGTCCACAGCTAAAAGGTAACAAGATTGAGACTGTGTTAAAGCCTTCTGACTCCACACTGATATTTTTTCTCATATTGCTATTTTTATATGAAAGATGCCAGGCTTATGAAATGAGACTTAATTATAGCTAATATGAATTTCTCAATTTGTAAATTTTATTAAAAGAGAAGAGAACCCGCTTACCTTTTTTTAATGTCAAGTTAATCTCTACTACAAGATCCAAATCAGCCTAAAGGAAAATAGCATCATCTTTATGAACTCAGGATAAATCCAGTCAATGCAGATTTTTCTCAGCCATGATGGAAGCCCTCCCTCTTTGTTTCAGCCTGGTTAGGTCTCAGATTTAGGAGGCATATGTACGCCCACAGCATCTGTGGGAAGGAGGTAGGCGGCACTCAGTGGTCATTGTCTGTTCATGCTGTTTTCTCTGAACTGTCTATGCCCCCATCTGATGAGCAGTCCACAGTGGCGACTCTTTAATCTCCCGTCACTGATCATGGGGCCTCTCTAGGACTGACCGTCGGCTCTTTCTTAGCTACTGAGAAGCACCTCTTAGAGAAGTATGGGGACATTTGAATGCTCTGGCATACCTGCTGGAGGCACAGGAACAATCTTTGAAACTATATTTGCCTGGAGATGCTTCAGTGCCATCCATCTCCACCACTGTCACATCACTCTGTGTCTGTTCACCACTGTAAATCTTTTTGCTAATTTTTTTAACTGCAAAGTGAAACACAATTTCTGTCTGCGCTCATGCTCCTAAAACTGCCTGTGGTTTCAGCTTTTCCCCATCTCATTGGCTAAGACAAAGAGTAGGTAAGGGCTTAGGGCCCCTTCTAGAGAAACACAATGAGATCTCTCATGCCTCTGCAATGAAGCAGAATACAAAATCCAGAGACAAATCTAAAATAAAATGCTCAATTTCTTTTTGACAAAGACACCAAAAGAATTCAATGGAGGAAAAGGCAGGCTTTTCAACAAATCATGTTGAAACTAGATACATATATGAAACATAAATAACTTCAATCCCTATTTCACTCCATAAGCAAAAATTAATTTGAGATGTATTATACACTCAAATAAAAAATTATGGAGACTACCTTTGAGACACTAGGATTGGCAAAGAGTTCTTAGACTTAACACATAAAGCACTAATACTAAAAAATGCATAAGGATAAATTTTTCTTTATCAAAATTTAAATAATTTGCTCACGAGAACAATAAGACAATGAAAAAGCAAGCCATGTACTGCTAAAAAATTGGTAATAACGTGTCTGATGAAAGATTATATTCAGAATATATAATGAAGTTCATAACTGAATAATAAAAGGCAAACAACTCAGCTGGATAAAAATTTTGAAGCAACAATTAACACAAGAAGAAATGCACATATGACAAGATTCTGAAGAGCCTTCTTCATTGAGGAAATGCAATTAAAATCACAATGCGACACTGCTACATATACAACAGACTGAAGAAAATTATATAAAGACTGACAACACCAAACATTTCTGTGAAAGTGAAGCAATTGGAACTCTCGTACAATACTGAGGTGTATATAAAAGAGGAAAAAACACTTTGGAAAACTGTGAGTTTTTTGTGTAGACAAAGTTATATCTCTCCTATGATCCAGCAAGTTTTACTTTAGGAATTTACCCAACATAAATGAAAAGAAATATCCACAAAAACTCTCATACAAGAATGTTCAAGGCAGGTTTATTCCTAATAGTGAAAAGCTGAAGTATAGCAAATGTCCACAAACAGGAGACTAGATAAGAAAAGTTTAACATATTCATACAGTGGAATAGTACTCAGCAATAAATTACAGGTACATTATTACAACATGGATGGATCCCAACAACAGTATTCTGAATGAACAAGTCAGATTCTAAATAGTATGATTCCATTACATGGTGTTGAAGAATAGGAAAACTAATCTCTACATTGATAGTAACTAGAATAGTATTTTTTCTGAATGTGACAAACATTGATTGTAAAAGTCACAAAGTAACTGGAGTGATGGGAACGTTCTGTATCGTTATTGGGTGTATGAAAAGAATGTACATGTTTGTCAAAACCATTCAAACTCTATACTTAATATCTGTGCACTTCACTATATATTAATTATAGCAATAAAAATGATGTCTAATTTAATTTTTTTAATTAAAAATGCTTGGGGAAAAATGTTTGTGAGTTTGGGTAGCCACATAGATGAATTTTGAGTAAACCTTGGTAATATTCAGTCACTTATTTAGCTATCAAGCTTTTAGTTGAGAAACTATTATGACATTTTGATGCTTATGCCCTAAAATTGATCTATGGTTTTTGAAGGATAGTTCATGTAACAGGAGAATTCGACTTTTTCTATATTGCTACAATGGTTGGAGAAAAGCAACTACAGGTCTTCCTCATCTTACGATGCAGTTATGTTCCGATAAACATATTGTAAGTTGAAAATATCTTAAGATGAAAATGAATTTAATTTTAATACACTTAACCTACAGAGCATCATAGCATAGCCTCACCTATCTTAAACGTGCTCAGAATGCTTACATTAGCCTACAGTTGGGCAAAGTCATCTAACAAAGCCTATTTTATAATAAAGTGTTGAATGTCTCATGTAATTTATGGAGTACTGTACTGAAAGTGAAAAACAGAATGGTTGTATGGGTACAGATTGGCTATAAGTGTATTGGTTGTTTACCCTCATGATTGCATGGCTGACTGAGAGCTGTGGCTAGCTGCCACCGCTCAGCAACACAAGAGAGTACTGTACTGCATATTGCTATCCCAGGAAAAGATCAAAATTCAAAGTATGGTTTCTACTGAATGTGTATCACTTTTGCACCATTGTAAAGTTGAAAAATCTTAAGTTAAGCCATTGTAAATTGGAGACCGTCTGTACATTAATTCAAAAAATAGTATTCAAAGCTAAACCTTGATGAGTTAGCTGTTTTCCAGAGTTCCCTTTTTCTGAAAGCATTCTAGTAAGAAGTGGATACCCATTTTTCAGAGATGCCCTCCAGAAGAGTCTCATAATGCACAATACATGAAAATAAGTCAAAAGAATACCCACAACTGTATAATGCTTGGGTATGAAAAGGCCATTTGGATATAGTTTTCTGTATTGAACACCAAGAGATTTATTTTTTTCAATACCATTGGGTGATCAGCCATGAAATATGGGTTCAAGAATACTGAAATCACCATGGTACTGAGACAGAATATGATTTCAATTTGTTACTTAGCAATGGAATTGTTGCAGACTCTTTCAGTTGCAACAATTCAAATAGAATATAAGATAAAAAGTTGGGTCAGGGGCCGGCCTGGTGGGCAGTGATGTTTGCACGTTCTGCTTCTCGGTGGCCTGGGGTTCGCCGGTTCAGATCCTGGGTGTGGACATGGCACTGCTTGGCACGCCATGCTGTGGTAGGCGTCCCAAGTATAAAGTAGAGGAAGATGGGCACGACGTTAGCTCAGGACCAGGCTTCCTCAGCAAAAAAGAGGAGGACTGGCAGTAGTTAGCTCAGGGCTAACCTTCCTCAAAAAAAAAAAAGTTGGTTCATGCAACTGTAAGTTCCCAGGTCAGAGCTGACTCAGGAAATTCATGAACTTAAATGATCTATTGGCCTAGAGTCAGTCTCTCTTCCTCTTCTCCTTTTCCCTCCCCACACTTGTCACAAGCCGTCTTCCTCTCGTTTTTTCCTTGGTTACAATTCTCTCTGTTTTAGTCACATTTCACTTCCAGAGAGGTGAGAGGAAGGAATTTTGCATCATTAGATTTGATAATCCAAGAGGAAAGAGAATGCTTCTCTCTCCCTTTGTGCAAATATAATATCCTAAAGGAAGAGTGTAATTGCCCTGTATTGGGTCACATGACCCCCCAGAATATGGCCAGACAGATGAAGTACTGTGATTGATCTAGTCTGTGTCACGTGTTAACCATGTAAGTGGAGACTGGGACTTGGGAGGAGAAGGTAGGTCTGGAGTACTGTTATGGTAGTTGCTCTAAGACCACAAATATTGGGGGAAGGTACTTCCTGAAGGCAGTGAGGTAAATATTATCAGAAGAATTGAGCAAGGGAAGCTAGGTGGATCCAAACAATAAATATATAAATATAACAAGACATTCCTGTACATAATATGTACTCTGTATCAGTTAGGGTCCAGGGAGGTGACAAACACCATCCCAGTAATATGAAGGGGAAATTGACTGGAAAAATTATTAACCAATAACAAAGGATTATCTTTGAAGAGGTTTAAAGTCCTAAGAACGCAGGAATAGCAGATACAGGGAGCCATTATTACCTCTAATGTTAAGGCAGAGCATCTTAGGAAGAAACCAAGTTGGAGGAGGTAAATTTCCCCCCCTAAACTGAATTTCAAAGCTTGTTGCAAGGGATCTGTATGACTGTGGCCCTTTACATGATGGAAATGGTTGTGGAGGTGCTGTAGGCCAGGACTGGCAACAAGAAACCCCAGACTAGGGTTCTTGAGATACTTTTGGGCTTCTGGGGTACTAACATTGAAGACTCCTACCAGGATACTGGTGAAACCTACTAGGAAGCATCCCTCTGGGCTCCTGTTGAAACTTACTGGGAAACTTCTCAATAGGATGCTGGAGAAACTCACTGGAGACTGCACACCACTGAATCTCCTGCATACCTCCATTTGTTGGCAAGAAAGTAGCACCTTAGGTATAAGAAAGCAAGTACCAGACCAGGAAGAGAAATCCCTTCATTTTGCAGTGCCTCTCCGGTACTATCTATTGGCTGAACATTGTGTCAGCTGGTAAAGAAGAAATGTTTACAGAATTTAGCTTCATTTGCACAGAGTTGTGCAAAGAAGGGTAGATTTGGAGCTAAGAGGCAGTAAGTTGATAACTGACTCATGCCATTTTTGCCTGATAAATCTATTCCTCTCCTGTGGTCAAGCAATATGGAAAGTTGAATCATACCTTAAAAACAATTTACTGTTTTGCCTTCAGATCTCATTGTCATAGACCAAACCAAAATACTCAAATCCCAAGAAATATCACCACCATTACTACTACTGCTTCTAATAATAATAACAACAGCTAATGTTATAATGCCAATCCTTGGACTAAATGCTTTATACGCATTTCTTTCTTTAGTCTTCAAAACAACTTCATGACCAGCTACACTTATTAACTCCATGTTAATGATTAGTAAACTTAGATAAAAAGGGCTTGAGGTCAGGGAGTGAAAGAACTGAGATTCAAATCTGGGACTATTTACATACTGCATATTCATGCCCTGTAGGAAGTCACCATGAGAACGCTTAGATTGCTGGGTAAGCATGGAATCAGAAATATGGAACATGATGAACAAAATGTTAAAGAGCATTTGATGCAGAGAGCTTAGGCAGTTATTTCATCCTGTGTGTAATGAATGGTATTGTAGGAATAGTATTGAGCACAACACATCAGGTGTCACAAAATTAAATGCCTACAGGAGCTAGGCTGATAATGCTTCACGTTGAAGTGAAACTGCAATAAATTGTTAGTCATCCCTGGAGACTGGAGAGTGCATGCCCACATCTAAAGCAGCAGTTGCTCCTCGATCTCATTGAATGACCACATTGGAAAATAAAATCAAGTCATCCTGATTTTTCAGGAGAGGTTATTAAAAAAAACAGAGGATGTTTTCATGAAATATTCTATTTTTTTAAATGTTGGCAATTGATTAAAACAGATTTAAAAAGTCACTGTGGACCAAATAAGACCTCCTGGCAATGGCCTGTGGTCTACCAGTTTGATGCCTCTGTCCTTTAGTCATCTCGGGATAGAAAACATCTTGTCACTGGGACAAGATATATTCAGAATCTGATGTTGAAGACTTCCAGCTATCTTGATAATGTTTGGGTGGGAACTGCCAGTGTTCGCCTCTCCGTCTCCTCTTAACTCTCCAATCTTATTTATGAGTGCTGTATTCATTTGATCTAAGAATCTATCCCATCAGGATATAGAGGACTCTGGATGGCCTGGAAACTACTCAGTTTTTCTGTGGTGAATTTGCAAAACTTTGGACTGATTCACTTTCAGCTTAACTTCATCATTTTTTTAATTTTGAGAAATTTTAGATATAAAATGTCAAAAAGCTAGAATAATCAACCCCTATATACTCATTACGCAGATTCAGAATTATCAAGATTTCGTTACATTAGCTTCATGTATATCTTTCTTAATTATTACTGAAGCATTTTAAATAAATTTCAGACATTATAATATTTAAAGATTATGTCTTTCAGTATACATTTCTAAAAAAAGATTTTCTTATAAAATTTGTTGTTCCAATAGTGCCATTAGCTCATCTATCAAAGTTAACAATATTTCATTCATCCCAGAATGTTGCATGTTTTGCTTTGTTCTCTTTGCTTCCTTGTGGTGTTATTTACTGTGTTGTCTTTCCCTCGTATTTCTTGTTAATGGATGTTAGCTCTAGAAACTTTGTTGGGTTCAGGTTTTAGTAAGAATACTTCAAGGAGGTGCTGGGTGCAGTTTAGCTTTTCGAAAGCAATCCTATTGCTCTCCTCTCCTGGTTCCCGGCACAGCAGTTCATGGTATCCCCCAATTACCAACAAGCTTTTTAGTGTCTTACAACCCTGAGAGTGTCTTATCTGAAATCACAAGCAAACAAAGCAAATTCACAGTGGGCAGTTTGCCCTTGATCTTTCCTCTGTCTTTTCTGTGACCATCACTCATCCAATGCTTTTTCAGAGTCCTCTTCTAGGACTTACTCTCATCTTCCTTTCTGAAAGTTTTTGAAAATTGTTTTCCTCCATTCCCAAATAACAAGTGCCTTAGGAGTAGACATAACACAGGAGTACGTCTGGAAGGGAATATAATTCAAGAAGACTACACCCCTCAAAATAAATCAGTACCTGCTTTATCTATAGTCACTTCTACTTTTAAATTTGCTAGCATCCAGGAAAACAGTGTGGTAGGATCCTTCCCTTTACCTTTATCTAAACGTCCTCTATTGGAAAGAAAAGTCTGGGAGATCAATCTAAGTGTTTTAACAGCTGGGATGATATTAGTACATGGATACTGATTCTCAGTAGTTTGCAATGAGAGAAATTACTGGTACCCATCAGTTACCATGGAGTAGAGTTATCCCAACTATCGCTTCTGGAGACCACATTACTTCTCTAACTTCATTAGGTTAAGAGAACGTTACTCTTGCCTTTACTGTAGGTTACATTACAATACTATTCTGCCCTTGACTGGCAAAGAAGGACACCATGTATGTTGTTTTCTCCCTTATTCTTGGGATTCTCCAGAGGTGGAGTTAGTCTTAGCTTACTCCTTCATATCTATTGTTCAGAGGAACTAAAAAATAAACATAATATTAAGTTCAAGCCAAGAATTATAATACAACTGCTTTGGGGAATTAGTTGAAACCATTATCTCAAATAGGTAAATATTATCATTTTTTTCCTAATTGTTCTCAATTATCCATCTTTTGATTCCTAAATTGCTAATTTGAACACCATTATAAAGCCTATGATTAATAAAAGACTTCATTCTTTCTCTATCATCCCCCTGGGAATATCTGTTCTTTCTGCTAATCTATGTGTATAATCTGAAAAAGGCATAGAAGGTGCCCAAGTAATATTGAGAAAAGAAGTGTCACCCTGTATTGGTTTGCCAGAGCTGCCTGCTGTAACAAAATACCACAGACTGTGCCCCTTAACCAACAGCATTTTGTTTTCTCACAGTTCTGGAGGCTGTAAGTTCAAGATCAAGGTGTTAGCAGGTTTGGTTTCTCCTGAGGCTTCTTTCCTTGGCTTGTAGATGGCCATCTTCTCCCTGTACCCTCGCATGGCTTTTTCACTGACGTCTCTTCTTCTTTTAAGAACATCTATCATATTGCATTACCTTACAATCTCATTTAATAAGTACCTCTTTAAAGGCTCTATCTCCAAATACACTCACGTTAGGGTTAAAGTTTCAATATATGAATTTGAAGGAACACAATTCAGTCCATAGCACACTCTTGAGATTACTTTTTGTGTTCTATAAATGTTTATATAAAATAAGCCATCTAAACTATATTGGCTCCACATTTCGAGTATGCATGCCAAAGTCTGCTGGGATCACAGCCTGTCTAATAGTTTGCAACTGAATCATATTTACATTTGGTCATAGTTGACTGGGGAAATAATTCAGGTGTTTATCTTGTTTTGTGTGCATATATTTATAGTCACTCATTTATATAGTTAGTTATTCATTTAGTTATTTCTGGTTTTGATGATTCAATAAAGTAATCTTCTCTTCACTGTTACTCTCGTCCCCTCTCGAAGAACGAGTACAACAGATATTTGGATCTGTCTTTATGTCTGATAATCTACTCGTTTTTTTAGGTTGAGATTGTTAAAATGACACTACTCCTCTGAAAGATAGCACTTTTTTAGCCACTTTCCTCTGTGTATAAATTTATATCCTTTCCTTAGTGTATGTAGGACGAGTTAGAAAAAGTGATTAGTGGTTTTAGTAGTTCCTTGAGATTCAATAAAAGGGGAGGCTCAGATAGAAGCAAGAAATGAAATCAGAGAGAGAAAGAGAGATTGGCAATAACAGAAATAAAATAGGACAGTGACTTGCACATAGAAGTCTGAATGAAAATTGAGTGAATTGATGATTGAATTTTACCAAAACTATGTCCATTCCATATAGAAGTAATATTCTTAATTGAAAAAGTGGGCTAGAAGACTCTTTTAAAACAATAGTTTTGGAGAATTTTTTTATGTTATAATGCAGGTTATATATAACACACATTTTTCAGTATTAGCTGTGTAAAAGTCACTCTGTTGCTTAGGGTCAAAAACGTACTTTTTGAAAGAGGTTTTCTTATTACCAGAGACTCTTCCTAAAGAAAGCTCACTTTCATAAATTCTGGTGATTTGTTCCAAGTTTGCAACTCACGACAAACTAAATCCTAAACTGTCTCCTGTCTACCACGGGTTAAGACAATTAGCGACAATTTAGGGTAATGAAATTAGACTCTACTCAGGATAAATGGATGTCTTTGGTTTGCATGATAAGCTGTGACTCTGTGATGAGTGTGAAAGTATATGCGCCAGACAGAGGGGATTGTCACCTTGATTTTTTTTTTTCCTTTTTGAAGTCTGTCCCAGACCAGTTCAACTGTTAAATTTCAATTAAACTAAATTTGGTCAGAAAAACAACACAGAAAAGATTGGAAACCTAAGTATATTTCTTTTATCTAGCCTGAGCTGTTGGCAAAGCAAACTGGCTTTTCCATACTTGGCATTTATTAATAATATTTTGAATACCATTGCGCTTTTTAAGCTGAGTGTGGTGGAATTCTCTTGTGGGATTATTAAATGAGTCGATTTGCATTCTAATGAGAACAAATGTTTGGGATTGCATTGTTAAAATGCTAAAACGGTGTGTGTATAATTATTTTGCAGCTTAGATTTGCAGAACTCATTTCCCCAAACTCCTTTTTTTAAATAACTAAAGAGTCAGAGCCTACTGCCGGCTGGAGGGGAGGTGATTAGGGTAATTTAAACTGTTCACAAATGACTTTGCCACGGAATGAAAGCATTTCTTTGGCTTTGCCCGGCTCCTTTCATTATCTTTAAGCGGCCGCAGTGTGGAGTCCCATAAGAAGTCTCACCAAGCTCTCTTTCCTTGTACAGTTTCTCATTTGTATTGATTAATCATTTTGTAATTCCATTCTAGGTTGACTTGCTCATCTTTAAGGCATTTGCTGCTTTTTCTTTGCTTGTCTATCCTGTAACGGTCATGTTGTCTGTTCTAATACCTTAGCTTTATCACTGCAAGTCAAGCTTTAAAACATTAATCCCTTCATGCTTTAATTTCATATTCTATTACCAGAATGAATGCAAATACTGTTTCCTTTTTCTCCTTTTTAATCATCTTTACTACAGCTTTTGCATATGGGCCAATAGTAAAGTAAGCTTTTATTATTTAGAGTGTAACTCTGTTTTCTTTAGTAGTTTTTCAACTCTCTTTTATCAGTTTTAAATTCTGTTGACAAAATACGAATCTTTACTTAAAATATCTTTAGTTTTAAAACTTAATTTGTTGTTGCCATTTTTAATAAAATATGCATATAGTAAATTAAAAGTCTTAGGATACTAATGGCACAGTTATGTTTTATTACCACATTTTCAAATATTTTGGTTGTTAGCTTTGACCTGAGTTCACTCTGATGAAAAAGTTTAGAAAGATGATGGTTTTAGATCCCTTACATCATACAGCCTGAAGTTGGGAAAGAAACTGAAGGGGATATAGTCCACCCTACTCTTTTTGTAGATGACGACTGTGAATCCAGAAAAATTAAGTAATTTTCCTACAAACAACAAATAATTCTTTCATTATTCATTTTTTAAAAAAATGAACAAAACAGAGTCCTGTTTGTAAGTTCATATTTTGATGACCAAGGCTTTATTAGCATAACTGATACTTTATATCTGTTGTAAAAGGTACATATTTGCATATATACATGCATAATACAAATATAGCTGTGTTGAAAATATTAACAGGGACATTACTTTGTAAAGAGCAAAAGTGTGAAAATCGTTCAGTAAAATCCTATTTTATGACAGTTACTAATTAATACAATGGAAGCAGGTGGCTTCAGTTAAAAACAAATGTTAAAAATTGATATTATTCAAATATAAAGAAAATGCCAGTTCATTAATATTGCTGATGGTTATTCCCTGCTTGAGACGTTAATTAAAAGCTTGTGATAATTGATGTCAAGACTTTTCATAATCTAAAAATTGGTACTTTGGTTCAAAGTTAATTTTTGATGATTTCAAGAGCTTAAAAATTTTTGGAATATGGCATGTTTTAAAATAGTACAGTTACAAAAATGGGGATATTTACATTCTCCTCTAACCATAATTTAGCTATTCTTAGAACTTTACACTGAGAGATCGGTTAGGATTCATTTGTTTGCAGCAGGTAACCAGAAAGAGGATACAGACGAATTTAAAAAGAGCAGTGGAATCTTTTTAGTGCCAATGGATGAAAAGACCAGAGATGAGACTGGTTTCAGCCAAGCATATTGGTTTGATCTACATTAGTGATCTCAGCCCAAGACAGTTTCTTTGCATCATGTGGTTTTCTAAAGAAAATTAGTAGCTACTGGGAAGGACAGGGAATGGATGCTAGCAAGGAAGCCAAAAAATATCAAGTATATGGAATTAGCAGCAAAAGTTACTAGATCATAAATACTATCCAAGTTATCATACTGAACATAACTATGAAAACTGTGGGTCCAAGTTATCATACTGAACATAGCTATGAAAACTGTGGGTTCCACTCTCTCTATTTCTCTCTCTCTCTTTCTCTTTTTTTTTCTTTCTCTCTCTCTTTCACTACTTTTCCCCATGTGCTTTCATCATGGGATTCATAGGATGCAGGAAGGAAAGGACACCTGAAAAATGATTTCAAGTGAATACAATTATTCCATATTGACTTCATTTTACTTTCAGACTTAAGATACATGGCAGATTACAAACAACACCTTCTCTTGTATACAGAAAAATTACAAACTTTGTTCTCTACAACTTTGAATCCTTTAATCTTACTGTAGATGAATAGCTCCCTCCTCCTGCCCCCCAAAGCCTTAGTCTGTCATGACCTTTCATACCTGTTTTGTCTTTAGAAACAGCTTTGTAAATGTCACAAGCTTAGGATTCTTTTTAGAGGCTTTGGATTTCAGCTCTATAACCACCGAGTAATCAAATTCAGGTTGGTTGTGGTTCATGATATTTATTGACTGCTAGTTTGGCTTTAGGACCCTAATGCCATAGGTTGAAGTACCATATTGTCCTATTATCAAAGAAAGGCCAAAGGCTGTGGGTCTTGTTAGTTTCTCTTTTTTCTGTATATTTCTTGTTTCTTGAACTACCTATAACCTTAATAGTTTTTAACTTCATGATTTTTCTTCTGTCAATATGCAAGAAAACCAAAAGAAACACAGGCTTTGATCAATTTGCACCAGGATAATAACATCCAATGACTGAACTGAGGAATAATAACCAAAACTAGTCTTCAAATGAAATTGACAAGAGGGAAAATAGCTAGGCATTTATGCAAGCATAAGAAAAGCTCTTAACTTACAGAGATCACGAGCAAAGACAAAACTGAAAGTTGAAGGACCATTGATTGCAAAAAAGCAGTATTATGGATGATATTGATATTTCAGAATAGCTTAGAAAAATTATCATTCTCAAGAGCATTAACCTAATTTTTGAAATACAATAAATTGAGATAAAATCTTTGTTAGTACTGATTATCTGGGTAATTGCATAAAATGTGCAAAAAGCTTCATGATAAGAAATTCTACTCAAGAGCCAGAGACTGTTCGTATCTGGCAAAAACCATGAAGCAAACACTATGGGAGTTGATTAAGCAACTCACCCATTGTATGAATGCAGTGAAATGTGTTGCCCTGAACCTGTTTCGCTGGTGCTTTCTAATTGAGCAGGTGTGCTGTTCAAAGGGTGTTCATTAAATGTGTGTGTGTGTGTCTGTGTGAACCCATATTTCAGGTTTGCCAAACGGCTCTCAATATTTCTGTGTTTAAAAATGAAAATAAATTCACGGGAAAACATGTTAATCCTGTAGTATTTAAATGAAAATCCATGTTTAGGCTCTCCACAGCTGAAAAAAATAGAGGGGCTTTTTTGTCTTACAAAAATTCATACCTTTATTTTTCCTTGGCTTTGGGACTTTAAAAAAATTGTAATTTTGCCAAAGCAGTGCTAATCAGTTTACCAAATATTAAAGTGAATTCAGAACTCTGACAATATTGTTTTGCAATGGGTGTTAATAATACCCAGGATTAAAATGGTTAGTAACACAATAAAGGTATTTAGCTAGCTTCAGGAATCTCCTACCAGTCGGTAAGACATGAAAAAATAAAGCTTCAGTGTAGACAAGCAAATTAATATACTTAGGAAAAATTAATCCTGAGTGGTTTTATAAGTTACTGGACTTAAACCTATAAATTATGAACTATGAGGGGATTTTCAAATCCATTGTGAACCATTGGCACAATTTTCTACTTTAGTCAAAGGCCGAAAAATTTAGGCGGCTTATTGAAAGTAAAACAGAATATCGTAACCACATATTCTTTGCATTGGTTTTGCATTTTACAACTTAGAAAATGCTTTGATATACGTTTTCATTAAGTGCTTACAAAATCCTTCCATGTCAGTAAATTTATGAATACCTTTTTTTTTACATAATAAGAAACATTAGTATAATGAGATCAAGTTACTACCTGAAACCACATAGATTGTCATGGCTAGATCCAAGGCTTGAATACATGCATATCTATCTTACTTCTATTACACTGAACTGTTCACCAGATTGTTACAATCACGGCAGATCAGAAAAAAGGCACAGCAGATCTAAAGAAAGTTTAGAGAATACAATGGAAAAACCAGGGAGTTAACAAGGGGTGTAATAATAAAAGTCTGGCATCATATATTAGTCAAATGAAACGTGTGCATTAAACACTGAATTAGGTGATGGCATAAATAAATAAGTGAATAAGTAAATAAGGACATAGGCTTGCCTTTAGATAACTCACATATAATTGGGAAGAAAATGCACGTGCAAGAGAAAACCATTCAAGAAGTTTGAGTATAAAATTTTGGGGTAGGACCTTGGGAAAGACAAATTGATTTGCACACCTAGATTCAGGTTATCCAATGCATAACCACTACTTACACGTGGTTATTGAACACTTGAAATGTGGCTAATGCAACTTGTGCTGTACTGTAGTGTTAAATATATAAAGATTTTGGAAACTTAGTGTGAAAAAAATATGAAATACTTTCTTAAAAAGTTTATATCATGAATGTTGAAATAATATTTTGGATATATTGGGTTAAATGAATATTTATTAAAATTAGTTTCACCCTCTTTTAAAACCTTTTTTAACATGGCTACTAGAAATTTAAAATAACATATATGGCTCAAATTATAACCTTATTGGATAAGAGCTGATATAGAGAGAATATGGAGCCCCCAGAGCTGCTTGGAAGGATGAGATGAGGAGCAAATATGGGAAGAGGAGAAAGGTAAGGAGTCGATGGAATAGTAGAGGGCTCTTTGGTCGTACCTTTCATAGCTCTAAATCTTCCATCCAATCCAGACTACTGGCCACAAAAACTTTCTCGTGAGCATTTCTTGTGAAAAGGTCCAGTTTTGCATATAAGACAAAGGGGAGTAACTACCCTATAAAGACATAGGGACCTACGGTTGAGGGGGCAGGGAGAATGTAAGCTCATCCCTATAAATATCTTGAATTAATTGAACTAATAGGAAAACCTTTGGACTTCATCACTCTATAAAATCAAAATTTAGTTATCCTTCACAAAGATGAGGGAACTACTCACTAGCTTTTGGGTTGAAAACACATTCTTAAGAGATGGAACAGAACCCTAAATATCGGATTAATCAATGCATCGAATAACATATATACTTACCAAGTGTTTCGTGCAACGGTGAAAATAAAAATGCACCCTACGTGAGTGATGTCATGGCAGTTAACTTAATGTCTACACTAAATAAATGAGCATTGAATGAATGCACCTCTTAAGGAACCAATAGTGAAATAAGGAAATCAGACTCATATGTGTATTACTGTAACATAAGGAGAAAGTGGTCAGTGTTATGAGGCTTTAATGGAGAAGGAAAGAATTTCCATCTGGGCATATGGTACAACTTCACAAAGAAGATGGCATTAAAATCAGTTGTTAAGGAAGTTCTTGGATATAGGTATGTACAGATCTTTGAAGAGTGTATTCTACATATAATTAACAAAGTTAACATAGAAGAGGGCATTTAGTAGAAATGAATAGTTCAAGTTGTTTAGAGTAAAGAGATTTTAAATTAGTGTTAGATATGGAAAAATAAATTTGGGAACATATCTCAGAAGACCTGCAATAGTAAGGCAGTGAATTTCAATGAGGAAGATAGGATCATACAGCAGCAATGTTAAAATAATAATAACAATAATAATGGGTTATTTACTTGTATGTAAAAAATAAGTTAACAATGTGATTAGGTGAAGAGAAGTAACAATAACAATTTAATCTTCTAATGCCTCATTTATTTTAGGTAATTCCAAAACAATTACATTTAGAATTTGGCATTCACTAATAGTTTCTCACATTTCTTTGTCCTTCTTCATTGGCCTAACCCATGAGGAATTATTCCTTCACTTCTGTATTCGGTTGAGATATTGTATCATGAGGCCTGAGATCTGGCTTCTTATGCAGCCATTGAAAAGCCAGATGAAACCAGCTGAAAATGGAAAGGCCAATGAGAAACAGGGCACTGAATGCATCCAAGCAGATATGTTTTCCTTCCTTTCTTCCCTCTGTGTACGGTTTCCAGGTATGGTTCTCCCTGCAGAGAACCTTCCATTGAATTTTCACATGACATGCAAACACATTTGTTGTGTGACCTTGTGTATCTCTTCACAAGCAGTAGGCATCACAGTAATGCAATTCATACTTTTCCTTGCCTCACCCTCTCCACTCGGGGATTACATCTCAAATAAATTATGAGAGCTTTAATTTTTGCCTCAGTATGTGAATTTGGGGGCTTTTTTATACAAGACTCAGGCTAAGAAAGACAGGGATGTTGACAAATGTGATGAAGTCAAAAGGAGGGCAGCAACACTCATGAAACATTTTTTAAGTGCTTTCTATGTTCCAAAAATTCTTTTGTGGTACTTTACAAATTATCTTTGGCAGTCTTCACATCAGCCCTATTATTTCCATGTACAGATAAAGAAATAGGGATTCAGAAACGGTAAATATATTACTCAAAGTTAAACAGATAATGGGGGAGAGCGGGAAGGCTCAGAGAGTTTGGATAAGTTGCTTAAGGTCATAAAAACGGCGTAAGAAATGAAGACTCAGAGAGATGATAACCAGTTTGATCCAAACACAAGACAAAGGGGGCAGGAAAGAGTTTCACAGTCTGACATGACTAACTCCATACATTGATGTCTCAACTGCGTTGTCTCACTCTCTCCCAGAGCAAAGAAGGAAGATGAGGAAATCTTGAAAGAGGATTAACATGATGATGATGGCTACATGAAAGAAAAGATGAGTTCAAGGGACAAAGGAGCTTTAAAATAGTTGAAGTGTAGGGCCGGTCCGTGGACGAGTGGTTAAGTTCCTACACTCCTCTTTGGTGGCCCAGGGTTTCGCGGGTTCGGATCCTGGGCGTGGACATGGCACCCCTCATCAAGCCATGCTGAGGCGGTGTCCCACATGGCACGACCAGAAGGACTTGCAGCTATAATACACAACTATGTACTGGAGGGCCTTGAGGAGAAGAAGAAGAAAAAAAAAAGAAGAAAAGAAGATTGGCAACAGATGTTAGCTCAGGTGTCAATCTTTAAAAAAAAGATAGGTGAAGTGTTTTCTTATGAAAAAGATATTTTAGATTTGGTCCATGTAACTCCAATTAGCAAAAGAAAGAAACAGCAAAAGAACCCAATTTGGCTCATTATAAGGAAAAACCTTTCTGAAAATTGGAGCTACTTAAAAAATGCCAAGGACTTGTGATTTTTCTTATCACTGATAGGGAATCAGAAGGATCAAATTGGCTCTGAAGAATTTTAGAAAGACCATGCTATGGAGAAAGTGTTGGACTAACTTATCTTTATAGTAAGCCTTCCTAATGAAGAGATTATATGATTTTGTGATTTTTGAGTTTGACTGAATGCACTAAAATTTTAAAAGCAAGACATTATAAATAGTTACTATGAATAGATACCATGACCTTTTGCCCCTAGATTTTGGCTAGGCAAAGATTTCCTTTTAATCATGCAGATGAATACTGGAAAATAGGCATCTCATTCACAGCGTCATGAGTTTTTAACCTTAAATTAATACACTGCCCACGTCATTGTATGATTATTTTAGAAAGCATCAATTCTTCATTTTATAAGAATAATTGTATAAGGTCAAGGTAAGGTTTTCATGCTTGATAGAGAATGTGTTGGCATCAACTTTAACCCAATAATTGCCTTCTGTTACCAAGTGTATTATACATAAAACTTCAGTGAGAAGTGGAACATAGTTTTGAGTAGGTGGTAAAAATACCAAGGGAGCAAATGTAGCTTTTGAGATCTAGGTTATATTAAAGTATCTCATGTTTTAAAATAAGGCCTTCAAAACTAGATTTTCAACCTATTTCTATTATGAAACTTAACTCATAATAAAAAATAATTCATAATTATCATTAATTTCAACAAATCTTTTATATACTCCTCAAATAAATTAAGGTCTGTTCAATGATAATTCTTTCTCGTGTCACGTATAAACATGAAATTTTGTAAAGTTGGCTATTCTTGAGCGAGGCAGAGCCCTTACAAAGAGATGTCCCAAGAAAGTGATCCAGTAGGACAAAAGGAGTCTGAATTGGAAATAGATTCTCACTACAAAAAAAGGAAATTGATTTAGTTGAATGTTCTTCTTAAGCTTTGCGGAAAAACAAACTCATTTATATAAGTTGTGGATTTTCCTAGGCGTATTAGGCTATCTTAGGAAGCATGGCGTTACAAACTCACAAGGAAGAATGTCTTACAGACTGCCTGCTGCACGTAATTTAAACTTTCAATTTAATCATCTTCCTTTGATATCCCTGGAGAAGCAATAAAAACAGCCATAGTCTCATCTAAAAGTTGCAGACATTTCCTCTGCTTTCTAATCCAAATGCCTCATGTACATAATGAAAGACTCATAGATTTTTTTTCCCTCTCAAAGGAATTACTTGTTTTTGCTAAATGAATCTTTTAATGTTTCTTTTTAACCCCTCCCCCAAACATTTATTATTGATTATTACTTGCTCATAATTGATTGATATTGATGATACAGTAATAATTGATTATTACTAGGATGCTTTTCATCTCTTCACTTTCAGTTGATATCCCCTGATCTATCCCCTTCACCCCCTTTCCCATGGACGTGACACCCACAGTGAGATGAATAGGAAATCCTGTTTCAGGGCTTTCTCCTTGAGTTTCTCAAAGTATGTTGTTCCAGTAGCTCTTTTGTTATTTACCTGTTGTACCAACATAATTCCAGTTGTAGATCTTGTTCTGGAATGTAGCAGACTTGCTGTGCAAGCTAGGTTACTCTTGTGAGTTACTGAGGAAAGTTTCTGAGTAGTTTTTACTCTCTCTTGGAAATCTTTCTGTTCAGGGAAGGTATCCCCATGAAATATAATAGAAACAGACATGGGCTGATGAAATAGATTTCCACATTGAGTTATCTTGGTTTACAGTTAAATTTTATAAAATATATAGACCTTCAAGTAGCAAATGTTTCTGTAGTGTAAGGTTGTGTATTCGGCAGTATTCAGCAAGATGAGGATCACAGAGAAATTCTTTCATCCCGATTTCGTCTCTAGAAATTAATGAGTAAAACATGACCCTTCTTACAATGACATCATGGTCTATTTGAAATAGATTTAAAATTGTATTATTCAAAGACAGTGAGAATGGATATTTCTATTTGGTTCCAAAGCAGGTGTTTAATATTTTAGGGGAGAATAGAAGGGTTGAATAGAAATGGGTTTGTTGGACTAGGTGACCTGAGGGTATAATTCTGATCAAACTAGAATTTTGGAAACCCACTGAGAAAATAAAATTTATTCTACTTAGTGTATGAAAGTTACAACTTTTTCTTTTGTGTAATTGACAATATTATGAAGAAAGTGACAATTAAGATGAGAATACAATGCTCCCTACGGTAGATAGGATTTTGGTTTCTATGATCCTCTCCTTTGCCCCCCTACCAGTTACATTACTCCTGTGTATGTTACCCTACATGGTAACAGGGACTTTACAGATGGAATAAATGTCATGCACCTTAACATAAGGAGATTATCCTGGCTTATCCAGATGGGCCAAAGTAATCACATGAGCCTATAAAGCTTAAGAGGGAGACTGAAGTGTCAGAAAGAGAAATGAGTGTGTTAGAGAAATGTGGCATGAGGAGGACTCAACCTGCTATTACTGGCTTTGGAGATGGAGAAACGAGGCTATGAGCCAAGGAATGCGAGAGGCCTCTAAAACGGGAAAGGCCCTCAGCTGATTGATAGCCAACAAAGAATCGGGGACCTCAGTGCAACAACTGCTTGGAACAGAATTCGGCCAACAGCTTGAATGAACAAGCAAACAGACTCTCCCCTAAAGACTCCAGCAAGGATCACAGTCCTCCAGACACCTTGAGTTCTGCTTGTGAAACTCTAAACAGAGACCTGCTGGGCCTGCTGGACTTCTGACCTATGGCAACTGTGGCATAATACATGAGTGTTTTTTTAAGCTGCTAAATTTGTGGTAATTTGTTAAGGCAATAGTAAAAATCGAATACACTCCCCTACAGCTTTAGACAATCACATCGCTGCTCCTATACTTAAACTCATTGTGTGTGTGTGCATGTGTGTGTATGTAGATTGGAATTTCAATACACTCAGATGTGGTAGTCTCATTTCTTGAGTGTGCACCTGGGATTGGAAAAAGAATTTCTCTGACTTCTTCTGCACACAATTGGAAACTTATTCTCCTACTTAAAATTAAGCAGATGCACCTACATTGCCAACATTCTATTTCATGTTAGTAGGATAATAGCAAGACAAATCCACAGGAATAATGTCCTTATTTCCTTTTATCCAGACTTATTGCTCACAGATTTGCTTAGTTGCTATTTTGGAGGGTTGGATGTGTTGCCATGAAATTGTTAGCCACATATAAAAAGTTATAGATCTTGTTAGAATTCACTAATATTCTCAGTTTTAGCCACCCACTCCAGAAGAAAATTACCATAAAAATATTAGTATTGTTAATGCAAAGTGCTGTGCCTCTCTTTGCCAAAAATTCATATGTGTGTCTTTTACATAAATTTCCCACCAGAAGCCTATGGATTTAAAAAGAAAGAAGGAGAGCCATATATGTTATTAAGATGCACTTGTCTTTGTTTAGCTCTGGGGGTATGAGCTGGGACTCTTGTGATAGCCTTTTCTACATATCCCCAGCATGTTTCCGGGAGTTTCTCACTACCCTCAAGTAAGCAAGGTATTTTTTCCTCATCTATTAGGAGATTCTTGGAGTTAGTTTTAAGAAGGTCTTATCGTGCATAGCCTGTTGCCCCTGCCCACACTGATAACTCACCAAGGGCTCGAGATTTTGTAATTCAGTCTGATTAGGCTGTAATCCACCACATTGTTACATAAAACAGTATTATGATGGTACATATTCAAGTAAAGCACCAACACAATTAAGATTAAAGAATGGGTTAAGGAAAAAATTGGGGGACAAAACACATTTTTTCTTCTTCTGCTCTGTAAACAGCAGGGTGACTCAGACATCTTCCTCATTAGTAAACTACCTAAAAACAATAGGCTGTAATGAGGTAAGTTGGTGGCTTCACATTACAGCATAGCTTGGGGGAGTGTGTGTTCTTTTGGTAAAGGAATATATTTTTATAGAAAAAAAATAAGTGTATCAAGTTAAAATCTCGGTGACAAACCAGTGCTAACTAGCACATGTCCGCATGTCACCAGAGGTGGCTGTGCCTGACATTTCCTGGAGGACAGCCTATAGTTAAGTAGTATTGAAAGGCACCACAGGCATTATAGCAAATGTATAGGGGACAATGAACAACAATGGGGCAAAATCAAGCTATTTGAGCTAATGGCTGGTGCTGTGTTCGGTGTATTATACTTGTGCCATTCACATCGCTATGGCTAAGGTTGTGTCAGTGTTTTCATAATCGAGCTACTATTTTAGAGGTTTATAACCTGGCAATAAAAATTGGCTTCCAGCAAAAACTTGACATACAAGACAAGATCTCAGCAAGAAAGTGATTTTTGAGAAATCATATTTTGTTGGGGGGATAAGGTATGGAAAATGTTTTGTTGTTTCAGATGTCCCTTTGAGTTTCTGAAACTCAAAATACAGCTCAGATTTGGAAAATGGCATTTTGTAAGTTATTAGACTACAAGGAGGAATCAAATTTGTGAAAGGCTGGTCAAACAATACTTATTGTTACAGGCTAAGCTCAGATCATTTTTATCTTTCAAAATGTTCTTTCTAGACTTTTCAAAGTAGGAGTGTGTGTAATGCCTCACAATCCTTTATTCTGATATATAGAAAGGCATGGTTGTGTGAAGATCAAGGGGTTAAAAGAAGTTTTATTTTCAGAAGACAATATGTTATGATATGTGGCTTGTTTTTTTGAAGTTAACCTCCTTAATAACACCTAATTCATTAATCCTATTATTAAATGTTATAGATTCATTGCATCTAAACATTGGAAGAAATCCAACTTTCATGAAGAGCTGGAAGATATATCACTGTTATCATTACCGTCATCAGCTGTTCACTGCATCTTCAGTCTGTGCCCAGTAGTGTACTGGAGACTTGGATGCACTGACCTAACGTCCAGTATTTGACCTCATGGATCATTGATTCATATGTTGTCATAGAGAGATATATACACAATGGGGAATGAAGGTAAAAAGGAACAAAATTTACAAATATATATGCTACTGCCCACTAACCATCAATGATAGTTTTCAGACTAGAAATTTTAAAATCTTTATTTTAAACATTTAAAGAAGGCTTAGGGGTCATTAGGTTATAAGAATTGAGGTGCAGAGCAAGAAAGAAGTGAAAGTTATTGAGACATTTGGGAAAAGGGAATAATGCTGAAAAGATAGAGGGGAAGACATGGCAGAGCAGCAATTCCTGACAACAGAGATGTAAATGGCGATTTTGATGTTGGCACAATTAATAACTAATATTAATATATTAATAATAATAAATAGTATTAACATTATTAGTAACTGTTTTTACTGATGACCGATATGTGTTAGGCATTGAGCTGCTTCACAAGCATGAGAGGACAGCTATTGCTAAACAATAGCAGTTTTCTTACAAACAATTTTATTTCTTGTTTCTCATTAGACAAAGTCTGTCAAGCTTCAGAGTATAGAATAGCAACTATATGTCAAGTTAAATCTGGATACCCATGCTCTTGAAACATCTGTATTTTCCAAAGGGAACTGTAGTAGAAAGCCAGACCCCCTGACTTTTTAGTCAGACTAATGGAAGTTGTCTTATAAGCCTCCTAAAGCACATATTCTCTGTTGTATGATATGGTGTCATTGTCGACACTGTGGCTGAATTGGTTTAAATAAGGCACATTTACTACTGCCACTTATGTTAATATGAAGTGGAAAAAATATTAAAATATTTCAAAAGCAGCATTGAAGAATTGAGACAGAACTGTAAAAAAATTAATTTGACCTGCTTTCATGTTTATCCAGAGTTGTAACAAAGACTTGACTAAATTAAAGAAAGCCCATTTGTAAATTATTTTCATGAAAGAGACAGAATCATCTCTGAGGTTATAAAAATTTTTCTCTTCGTTAATGAGAGCCATATCTTACCTTACTTTAAACTTTTCCACTTGTGTAAGTCTTTCAATGTGACTCTTTGTTTAACACTGAATCTCACATCAGAGACTTGACAAGTTGAGAGGTGAGTTATGTGGAGCAAAAAAATTAAGCTTGTCAGAAGCAGTCCTCCCACACAGAATTAAGATAAGATCTCAAATTCTTAAGTTCTCAAGATAATAGTTCTAAGGAGATATTTTTATCCATACCACCAATACTGAGTAGATTGTGGGAAAAATAGTCTTTCTCTCTCATGTTTGAGAGTAACTGTTTTAATAGAGATTCTGAAAGTTTTTGTTGAACTTGTCCTAAAGAGAGACATATACTGCTGGGATTCAGAGTTGTTGAAAAGTAGGAGGCTATGGAGAACACATTTATATATTTCTAATCGTCACTTAGTCATTCACTTACCCTAGAAGTGAATGTATATATATTATTGTATTGAATGTATATATATCTTAATGTAATATAACAAGGATTGAGAGGATAATGGGAGATTTGTTTAAAAGTATTGAGTTACATGTGCAAATGTGCAGTTCAAAAGGTAAAAAAGCAATAAAAGGTAATCTCCAAGGTGCAGAAATGAGAAGAAAACTCAAGTCCATAGTAGTGAACTAGACTCGAAATTGAAAAACCCAGAATTGGTCACTGATTTAAAGGCTGGACTCTCAATGCCAACACAGAAATCTGAGCAGACAAAATAGACAGTGTACACAGCAGAAAACTGCAACTGGACTCCCTGTATAAAGGCTGACACCAGATAGGGGTTGTCTTTTCTGTGAAAGAAGAACTAAAAAAATTCAACCACTAGCCGTGGCCCTGGGCACAAAAACAAGTCACCCATCCTGAATCTTGGGTGCTAAAGTGGCCTGTGAGAATAGAACATCAAGCCTTCCAGTATAAACATTACTAATAAAAAACTGGCCATGTGCTAGTAAAACCCTTGGTGTCCCAGCAAAGGCAAACATGAAACCACTCCAGTAAAGAAGTCCCTACAATGCATGACAGAGAGGGGGAAATGGTAGACAGGATACACAGAAACCCAGTACCAATACTACAGGTTAAAAAGTATTTGGAAGACTCTCAGGTGAGCAATTAATCTATATCATAGGTCTTTCTTTTCCCCTCCCAGAATCCAATTGTAAAAACCAAGAGTATAAATAGGAAAAAGACCAACATAAACTCTTGAAATGAGGACAATCTGCCATGCTTGTCTAGAGATTTTGATGAATAACTGATATATATAGTAAAGACAGTATAAGATTAAATAAAATACCAGTTTCTTTAAAAGAGACAAACTCCCAAATTTCACTCATGAAGAAATACATAACCTGAATAGTTCTATAACCATAGATATACTGAATTTTTAGTTAGAAACCTTAAGCCTGTATACACATAAACAAACAAATTAAAAAAAGAAAGAAAGAAATTGACAGACCCAGGTGGATTCACTGATGAATTCTCCCAAACATTTAAAGTAATAATTGCACTCTATCCAAACACTTCCAAAAAATTAAAAGAATAGGTTATCTTTCTCAAGTCATTCTATAAGGCCTCAATTACCCTGACACCAAACTCAGACAAGAATATTACAAGAAAACCACAGAGAAGGGTCCTCATGAGCATAGAAGTAGAAATCTAAAAAGAATTTTACAAAATAAATTCTAACAAAAAATACAAAGGATAAAACATCATGACCAAGTCAGATATAGCAAAGGAATGCAAGGTTGGTTTAACATCGGAAAATCAATGTAATTCTGACTAAAAATGAAAAAAAGATCTATGTAATCATTGAATAGATGCAGAAAAGGCATTTGAAAAAAAATGCAACATTGATTCTTTTTTTTGTGTGTGTGAGGAAGATTGGCCCTGAGCTAACATCTGTGCCAATCTTCCTCTATTTTGTATATGGGATGCCACCACAGCATGGCTTGACGAAGTGTGTGTAGGTCCACACCTGGGATCCAAACTTGCAAACCCCAGGCCACTGAAGCAGAGCATGCGAACTTAACCACTACACCACCGGGCTGGCCCCCAACATTTATTCTTCATTTAAAAAACTGATAAAATTTCTCAGCAAACAAGAAAGAGAAACTTTTCAACATTAAAAAAGGCTTCTATGAAAAACTTACAGCTAAAATCATAATAGTGGAAAACTGAGTATTTTTTCTTTAAAAATCACTAAAGATAGAGAAGTCTGTTCTCATCACTTCTATTCAACTTTGCTCTATGTATTCTATGAGTGAAATAATGCAATAAATATCAATAAAAATCATAAGGCAATAAAGATCTGTAAAAAAATATACAGATTAGAAAGGAAGAATAAGCTTTTATTGAAGATGACTTGATCATCTGTGAAAGTAAATTTCTCACAGAATGTAGCAAAAAATTTACCATCACTATTAAGTGAGTTTAGTAAAGTCATAAAATAGAAGATCAGTATACAAAAATCAACTGCATTTCTACACACTAGACACAAACAACTGGAAATTAAAATTTAAAATAGCATTTAGAATAGAATTAAACATCTGAAATATGAATAATATGAAAAAAAAGATTCACAAAACCTTTACTCTGAAAAATACAAAACTGATGAATAAATTAAAGAAAGACTAAATAAAAAGTGAGATGCATCATAATCCTGGGTCAGAAGACTCAATATTGTTAAGATGTCAATTCTCTCTAAGTTTGTCTATAGATTTACTCCTCGTCAAAATGTCGAAAGCTTCTGTTTTTTTTTTTTTAACAGAAATTCACAAGCTGATTCTAAAATTTTTATGGAAACATAAAGGACCTTCCCACAACTTTGAAAAAGAAAAATAGTAGAGGACTTAACCTCTTTTAAGTCTTACTACAGACCTCCAATAATCAAGATAGTGAGCTGTTGACATAAAGGTAGACAGATGTTTGGAACAGAAAGATAGACGCATATGTGGTCAATTGAATTTCAACAGAAATGTCAAAGTAATTGAAGGGGAAGGAATAATCTTTTCAACAAATGATGCTGAAACAATTTAATATCTATATAAAAAACCAAAAAGAAACAAAAACCTCAACCCTCATCTCACCCATATGCAAATTTTACTCCCAATAGATCATAGACCTAAGTGTAAAACCCAAATTAATATACACCTAAATGTTGTATGCACAAAAAATTTAAAATATAAAACTCTTTTCTAATAAGAAATAATTGAAATAATCAGGAAAGTTATAAACTCTGAGATAAGAATTTTATACATGTTACAAATAATTGATAATATAGAGTGTTTATTTTTAACTTTAGAATAAAAGACACTATCAGTAGACTAATGGACAAAATAAATTACAAATGGCTAATAAGCCAATGAATACAAGTTCAATCTTTTTGCCAATAGTTCACCTCTAGGTATTTATTCTCTAAGAATATTCAGGCATGTGCATAAAGGTTCATGTGAATACAAGGTATCATAGCATAATAGCTAAAAGTTAGATACAAATTAAATGCCTAATCTTGTGAAATTGGTTAAACAAATTGTGGAGCATCCATACAATGGAATAGATAATGCCATTGCAAAAACATATCTAAAGAGATAGGGAAATGATGGTAACATATTTATTTTGGTATTGCTACCAAATATAACTTTAAATGCCAAATATAACTTTAAATACAAGTAGAGATAGGCTAGAGGCTTGTACAGAAAAATGTTAATGGTAGTTTTCTCCTAGTACTGTGACTAAGGCAATTTTCACTTTCTCTTATTTTCTGTATCTTCCACACATTTACAGTGGCCTTGGGTTGTTTTTAATAATAAGTAACATAAAAGTAAATATTGGGAGCAGAAACAAAAGGCTTGAGGGGTTAAGTGGCAGGTTATGACATTTCTTTGACTCTTTAAGCAGTGGCGAACAATTGAAAGGAGCATAGAAGAAAATTGTTTTTTCATAACTCATTGTCTAATTCTATATGTGATCTTATATGCTGCATATATGTGACTCTCTTCAGGATGTCAATGAAGTCTTCGAGCATTGGGGCTTTCTCCTTCATCTTTCTATCCACAGAAGCTTATACATGGTCATCAATGGTCAATAAGTACAACAATTTTCATATTAAAAAATACAAGAACTCTGAGGAAAATGACCATATATCTGCATTTTGCAACTACTACTCAGCCCAATACTTGAAACAATGTTGAAATTGACTTACCAGAAGGGTAAACTTGAAAGAATATTATGAAACTAATGAGGCTAATAATTTCCGGTTATATTACATTGGAATGGTTATAATAAACTTTATAATTAGTGAGGACTTTTTACTTGTTGGCAATTCAAAATAGATATATGAGCATAAAGCATGTGGCAGGAGACATGTGTAATACTGGAGTTAATAGGGTGGAAAGTTCAATGACAAAACAAAATGAAATAAAACCTAAAAGTGTGTGAGACCAAACTTAAAAAGGTACACTAGATGACATCTAAGAAAATTATGAAATTTTTCATGACAGTGAGTGAAAAGCACTGGGATGAATGGAGAGGACAGAAGGAAGAGATGGATATACAATAGACTAGAAAATAATTAGTTTCTCTGAATTGAGTAGAGAGTAGAACCGTCTAATGAGTATTTTTCCCAAGGAAGTCAAATATTATAATCATGGACTTCCAACTAAGCATAGAATATTCTTGTGATTTATCTCACCACATTATGTGCATTAGATTTAAAATGCACAATCTCAGCAAATAATCAGAATCTTTCTCAGCATTCCTGGGTAGTCAGATGACTAAAGTTAAATGTCATGGGAGATAGCAAGATGCTACTGTTTAGCATATTCATTGGTATTTAATAAGGGTCTTAATAGGAGGCAGAAAGTACTCAGGTTAATTTTCAAAATATCTTATTTGTATTATAAACAAAAAAGTGACAAATATGCACAGCTATACTAAACATAGGAAAGATGACTCATTATAAAAATGTTGAATTATTTACTTATAAAGTACTAATAAAATAATTATGTATGCATGTATAATCTTATTCTGTCAGTTTTACTTAAATTATTTAGATTAGAAATAAGTACACTGAATGCTGAGATATCACATGCTATCCCATGATATTAATAGATAGTATTCTCTACTCTTTTATAACACCTTCTGTCTGTGCTTTAATTCAGCAAACATTTATTATGCACTAATGACATACTCAGCATTTTATTAGGGGCTGTGTAAAATGAAAATAGCAGAAAATACAAGACTTGTTTTAAGTCAGGTTTCTAGGAAGTAGAGCCTGAAAGTGATTGACTAAGGGAGTACTTCTAAGGAAAACCTCTAGAAGAAGAGGAGTGAAACTAGATGTCGTAGGAAAGGGGAATTGAGCAAGGATGTAGTCTCAGGTAAAGTATAGCCTCGGTTTGATCCACAGAGAGCCCTAGAACATGAACTGCACTGCAGAATTGTTCCCTCATGGGAGCAAAAGAGCTGGCTCTGTATTCCTCATATCAGTCAATTATTGGCCATGAGGAGGCTTTGGGAGGGCTTGACTCCCCGGGGAGGAAATTCTCTCTAACCTAGGGATATTCCCCAGAGGAAGCGACAACTGTAAGCCATAAGCAGTTGGGAGAGAGTACACAGCCTGACTGAGGGAGTAGGCACTGAAGTAACTACCACAAGGTTTTTCCTTCTCCCTTGGCTATTTACTTTTTAGTCTCCTATCTCCCCAACAATCCCAACATACACTTTTTTAAAGCCATGTCATCATTTTCATGTTTCTCACTCACATTTTAATATTGCTCGGTGAGATCCACTGGTATCTTAGGCCTTCTTCACCTCATGGGTGACACTTATGTCACCTAATAAGGTTGACACTAATGTCAGCTAATGAGGTTGCTGATTGGAGTCAATGCAACTTAGAGTAGTTGACTTCTCTAATCACATCCCTCCAACGACTTCCCAAATCCTTGAGCATGGCCTATAAGACTCTAAAAACCTGGGTCTCCAATACTTTTCTGATGTTCTTTCCCGTCACCACCACCCCCAGTACACTCGTTTAACTCCAGTCACCTCAGCCTCTTTGCTGATTCTGAGACGTGCTAAGCATGCTCCTGCTCAAGGTCATTGCAATTACCGGTCACTCTAGCTAGAACATTCTTCTTGTCCAGTAAGCTTACTTACTTACTTCCTTTAGGTCTCTGATCAAATGTCATTTTGTCAGTTGGGCTTGTCTGATTATACAATCTAAAATAGCTCCCCAGTTAAACACATTCATCACCATCTGAAATATTATATATTTTTTGATTGATTGATTGATTGATTGGTTGTCTAACCAAACTAAAATGTAAACATACCCACAAGAGCAAGGACACTATTCATTCTGTTCACCACCGGTTCTCCTACACCTTGAACAATGTCAAGATCGTAGTAGATACTCAGCAAATATTTGGTTAATGAATAAACAGGTGTTGAAGGAGCAAAAAAGAAAATACTCTGTAATTGTCAGTGAAGGCCATGCTGGAATGACTTTTATACTGAAACTTTGCAGGTAAGTAAAAGATTTACAGGCAGAAAAATAGACAAGAACAGTCCAAGCAGAGAAATGAGGCAGTGCTGCTAAAGCAAGAAAGTACAACTATCTCTGCAATTCTTTGCCCATGCTCTCTATTTTGGAGAGTCCATCATAATCACAGCAGGTTCTCCATGAGGATACCTCTCAGATCTATATTCTACTTTCCATTACAAGGCAACTTGCTGGATATTTCCACTTACATGGTCTGTTGTCCCCTTAAAACGACACTGTCTGGATTTATTCCTGTCCCCATGTCTAAGATATTGGAATTATCAGAGACACCTCATTATCTCTAACCCTCTTATCCCATCAGTTAATAACATTTATTGATTCTTTCCTTATAAAATCCTTTATTCTCTCCATTCCCACTGCAACATCCATATCCTAATATGTCATGCTATATTTTCCTATTGACTAGTTTCTCTGACTCTAGACCCTTCTTGTTTAATTTATCCTGCCCAATATTGCCACATGAACATCTCTAAATTGTACTTTCAGCATGTCACTCAATAAAGTCCCGGAGTTATCTATCATGTTTATTTTCAAAGTCCTAGCCTAATAATCAAGGCCATCCAGGACTTGGTACCAACCAACTTTCCACTTTATTCTCTTTCTTCTTTCTTTGAGGTCTCAATTTTTTTCACATTTGTTTTCACTTAAAACTTGTCTGTTGTACTTTTACCCAGTTTCCAACCATCCTGGACTGCCTTCTCATTCTTATACTCTAAGTTTAACCTATCCTTTGAAACCTGGCTCAGATCTTCCCTCTACATACAATTGCCCTGACCAATCCCTTGAAAAAAGAGTCTTCTAAATACTTCGAGCTTCTAAAATCCATTCTCTACGATTCACTTAAAAAGTAACCATTTATTTCTGTGGAATATATTCTCCTTCTTTTATATTAAAATATTATTTGAATTCATTATTTTCATTTACCATTTGCCTTTTAATTTCTTGTTTCTCCAAGAGGATTTTAAGTTGTCTTTGGGGCAGGAATAAAATCATTGTGTATGAACTCACTGCCTAGTCTCCCCTCTACCAAGTCACCTTATACAATGTTGTCAAATTAACCTCCCTAAATAGGTTCCACCACCCACAACAACCCCAGGACCACTCAAGACTGGACTGCAATAAATATTTATACATATTACCCTTTCGACTAAAAGCTTATTTACTACATTTTTACCTATTAAATTCCCATTCAGCCTTTAAGTTTCACTCAGGAACAAAAATCATTTCAATTAAGACAAAGCTAACCTTTCTAGGTAGCTTTTCTTTCTCCTTCCCTTTTGTTGGCTCAGCACCATGGGTTTTCTTCCATTATAGCTATGATTCTATATATGAGTGAAGATTTTGATTTGCAGGAATTAAGAACACAGGCTTCAGAGTCAGGCCTGGAGTCAAACTTGATGTTGCCCCTTTATTGTCTCTATGACCCAGGAAAACTAGATACCATCATATGTTGTTCTCACTTAAGTTCATGAAAATAACTTCGTGAGTGGATGAAACCAGCATATATTGTCTTTGTCATCCTGTAGATTCTCTGCAGTAAAGTGGATAGATCCTGTGGTGTTTTCTTCTTTTTTTAAGTTTAAAGAGTATATGTTAACTATATACAAACTGAGAAGGAAATGGATGGAGAGGGAGTTGCAGATTGGGATAGCTCCTCTAATTAATTCTTCAGGGAAAACACTCTCACTTTTGTTTTACATAATTTTATTCTGATTAATTTTCATAGCGCTTCTCTTGTCTGACACTTGCTTATCTGATAACAATGTGTGGTCGTTTTCTTTAGCCTTTTGAGAGCTCTGGATGATATCTTGTTACATTATAAAACTTTCTTACAAAAACATCACTAAAATACATATTCATATTTAATGTTAGAAGAAGCAAACCTGGGATATTGTTACTCACCTGGCAGTTATCTTGCAATTAAACATGTATTTTACTAGAATGTGCCAGCGTTGATAATGTTACTGGATTTTATTCTATGTCAATGATCTCTTTAGCTTTTAAGAAATAAACTGCCAGCTTCTGTTATCCTAGGCAATACCCATTTTTTCCAAGCACGTACAGTTCTAAAAATATTTAACAATGCAGCAAATATTATTAACTGAAAAAGGAACTACTTCTTTTAGCAAATTTAGTTGGAATGCTTCTGCCTCCTAATAACAAAAACCCTAACTCAAAATGACAAACAACAAGGAGAATGTATTATCAGTGTAATAGGAATTCTTGATTCATGATGGGTGTCTGGCTTGGTTGATTTATTGGCACAGCAATGTGATCAACTACACTAGTTCTTTTTATTTCTGGTCTCTGCCGTCATAAACATTTGCTTCATTCAAGATGAATGCAACATTTCCAGCCATCAAATTCAGAAAGAATAACAAGAGGAAGCAAAGAGATTATCTCTTCCTTCATCCTCTCTTAAGAAATAGGAAAATTCCCAGAAACTACTTAACAAACTCCTCCCTGTTCCTCACTGATGAGCTTTTGGCCCCATAACCATTTCTGGGCCAGTCAGGCTCACTCCTTGCCTGTGACAGGCCAAATTCCCAGGGCTGACCTAATAGTCATGCAGTCTGTGCAGTAGCGCAGGACCCGAGGCTTAGAAGAGCGCCATTCTTAGTTTAATACACTGCTAGCGTCATATTGAAATTCTTAATAATTTTTTAACAAGGGCCCTGCGTTTTCATTTTGCACTGCACTTCACGATTTATGTAGCTGGTTCTACATACTGCACTGAGGTAATTAGTTGTATGAGACAGGGATGGATTCCTAGACAGAACTTGTAAGTCTCCAAGAAAGGAGGGTGGGAGGATGCGATGCTGGGTAAACAACCAACAGGTTCTATTCCATTCATTATTTGACTTTAGAACTGTTTGACTCCATTCTAAACCAGCAAGAGCAAGAACAGTTAGTGAAATGACCAGTTCTATAAGTATAGGAAATTCATTCCTCAGGTTAAAGAAGTCACTAACTATAAACTGGAAATTAGTGGTGTAGTAGAGGGTTTAAAGGGAAGTGATTAAGAGTTAAAGCATTTGTTCCTACATTATTGCTCTTGATAGCACCTAAATATCCTACATTTACCCTACCAAACTGGTTCTCTTCCATTGATACCTCTTTCCCAAACTTAACATTACCCTCTTTCTCCTCCACATACACACATACACACACACCCCAAGAGTTTTCTATGCTTCTCATTGCTATAAAAGAAAAGCAGCAAATCCTTAACTCAGATCCCATATTGCAAGGTCCAGCAAGATTTTGCCCTCTGCTTCTGCTCCATTATGTAGCATTTCTCACTATTTCAATCTCTGAGCCTTGGCCACCTAGGCCTTTCGGTTTCCTTAGAGCTCCATCTTGTCTGCAACTTAGTAACCTTTGTCATACTATTCTGTCTGCTTCCTTTTCCTTCCTCTCCTCCTTATCCTAGTGAATTTTTACTCATACTTAAGATCAAACTTGGTGTTATTTCCTCAGAATATCTTTCCTGCACCCAATTCCAGATCCAGTTCTTGTTTGATCCAGTTGTTTGTTACTGGAGCATGTAGAATTATACTGCTTTCTTTCAAAACTGGTATCTCAGTTTGTATATACACTTTTATCAGTGTCTGAAATTTATAGATTAAGACCAAGAGAGCTTAGCCTAGCCGATCAAGAATGGCAATCAAAAATCAGCTTCGTAAAGCTTTTTCAAAATTTGACTCAAATCCATTAGAACCACTAATGGGTAATATGCAAAGATAGAATTTGGGACACATCTGTAACTAGAGAATTTGTTATGTAGAGGATGTGAGTTAGATTAACTAAGCTTTATAATTACATTTAATTGATGTGTCATTTCACTCAAACATACGACGTTTGAGTCACTTATTTTGTGATTTGGATCTATATAACTGCTTATTTTGATTTAAGAAGGAAATCAACAAAAATAGTAGAATATCCTGATTCAGTGTCAGATTTATGTACGTTCTTTTGGCTAAATGATATCTAAGGTAACTTGAAGATCCTTTTAAATTCTACACTTTAAACTGACTGCTTCATTGAGTGCTTTCCAGTCTTTTCATTGTTTTTTGAAACCTGTTATGTTGCTCACCAAACTCAAACACTGAAGTACTTGTGAATCTGATGGGCTAAAGATGCTTTCTAGTAAAGTCTGGGGGCAGATTTTTATTTCTCTCTGGCTTGTTGTCCTTCGTTAGAGTCAACTTTGCATTTATATTTGCATTAGGCCTCTTTTTAAGTGTTCACAATATGGTAGGTGATCTGAGTGCTAATTAAAGATGTGGATTAAGATAGAGCTGCAGTTTTAAAAAGGCAGTGTGTGTGTGTGTGTGTCTGTGTATCTGCGTCCATCCATATACAATTTCATACATACGTGAACATACACTTTGGTGACTATCAGTGATTATACTGAATCCATTCATTCTGAATCCACTCATTCATTCATTCACTAGATACTTTTTGAGTATCTACTGAGTATAGGTGCTCATCTAAACATTAAAGTTAGAGTAGTAAACCAAAAAAATACGGTAACACTGTCATGTAACATATTCTAATAATGGAGAAAGATAATGACAAGTAAATAAATATGTTCACATGATCATAAGCACTATGAAGATAAGATATTGGGTTAATGTGATAATTATGCAGCAGAGAGTGATTGAGTTAGGGAAGAGAGTTACTGTTCACATAGGGAGTCAGGGAAGATCCATCAGAAAATGTGGTATTTGAGCGGCTTGCCCGGTATTGAAGTGGTTAAGTTTGTGCACTCCACTTTGGCAGCTGGGGAACCCTCAAGCAAAAAGAGGAAGATTGGCAACAGATGTTAGCTCAGGACTAATCTTCCTCACAAAAAAATCAAACAAACAAATAAAAAGAAAATGTGATATTCGAGCAGTGACCAAAATGATCGGAAGGAATGAGGAATTTGAAGATTTTAGGGAAAAAAAAACAATTTAGCTGAAAATAAACAACTTAGCCATGAAGTAGGAATTGAGTCCACCTTTAAATAGGTAGAGACTTGGATTCATTGGAACGTATTTCTAAGTCTAAAAAGCTTTGGTGTGACGTAATTTTTTTCTGCTTTGCGACTGCTTGAAAGGACAATACCTGTCTATTACTCGCGAAAGTCAAGGACTCTTCATTCTTTCCAGCTGAAATTCCTGTCCTGGCTGCCTCTGATTGACTGTGCCATCTTTTCAAATTACTTAACTTCTTGGATGCTATTATTTAAAAAGTTATTTAAAAGTTCGTTTTTCTTTTTCAAAAAAAGAACAGTACTGCCTGCCCCGTTATCTTGCCAGGAGGTAAGTTTATTAGAGAAACTGTAGAGGGTCATACTTACGGAGAAGACTGGATTTATAATTCAATATCTGTGAAAGCTTGGGCAAATTACTTAACATTCCTGAATCTCTGTTTCTGTTCTGTAAGTTATGGAATAGTAGAATCCACGTCAGAACTATTGTGAGAATGAAAGGAGATAATTTATGGAAAGCACCTGGCACATAGTAAGTACTCTCAATAAATCTTAGGTATGATTACTATTATTTTAATCAGAAAAGGTAATGACCAGGGGAGTTTTTTATAACTGAAAGAAACTCTATAAACAAAGGACATAATTATGTGTTTGGTAAGTAGTCACACAATAATTATTAGGTAGTGGTTTTAAACATTTTGCTAAAGAATTGTCTTACGTTTTTTCCTAATTTTTGACATATTTTGAGTAGAGAATTGGGCTGTTTTAGAACCATTATATTCCACCATAATTCATCACTGTTTTTCGGAATTTTATGTCCAAAAATATCCTTTTCACTTGAGATACTAGACATGTAATAAGTCAGCATGTTTATTATCTCCAAGGAGGTAAGTATTCCTTGTCGTCTTATGGAGGAATGAATGTTTTCATCTGACACTCTAGTCTTAAAGAGACAAAGAAGTATTTCCTTCCTTATGCACTAGGTACAAGGTGAATGAAGATAAATGGAGACAGTTTTAGATACTCAGAGGAATAAGTACAGTCAGAATAAAAGGGTCACTTCCATTTCTAAGCTTAAGAAAGCTAGCGAGGCCACAATGAATAATTATATACTAAACGAAATGTGCAATTATTAATGGTACTGTCTCACTTTTAGCAATTTAATTGTCTAGCAGAAGACTATCCAAAGATACTACATTATATTCTCCAGTTTTTGACTTCTTTGCCTGCTGAAGCTTTTATAATGATTTACATTAGTAAAAGGCTTTCTCCAGTTCACTTAATTTAATCATTCTCAACTTATTCTTCCTTTGATGGAAAGCAATTAAAGAGAGTGTAGAGTTCCCCTAAATCAGAGTCCTCACCTCTGTAGACACAGGTGGATAATAGTATACACTTCTCAGCTGTACACTTGCTCCAGAAGTCCTGTCCATAAGGTGGCAACCATAGATTATAGTCCTACCTTAAGGCAGGAAAGCCATCTTGTTTTGCAATATTAAAAAAACTAATGACAATAATAATAGCTAACGTTTCTCAGACACTCACTGTATGCCACACACCGTAGTAATCCTTCTATGTAGATTTCTTCAATTAATCATTTCCAAACTATGAGGAAAGAATGTGTATGATCCTTACACTGTAAATGTGAAAACTGAGACCCAGAGAGGTAAAGTAACTTGCCACGGCCACATGGCCGGGATGTGTTGGCACCCTCATCCAAACTCAGGCACCTTGTTTGGCCTTAGAAATTGTGCTTGTAGCCACATTGATCTCTGTAAGTCCAATTATGTTATACCCTCATGCACAACTTTCCAAAAGTTTGCCCTCAGGCTTCACACTTACTGGCCGCAACGTCTGAAACCCTCTTTTTCCAGGTATTCATATATTTTACTCCCTAATTTCATTCAGGTCTCTGCTCAAATGGGACCTCTTTCCCTGACCATGCCATTCCAAAAAAGTAGCCCTTACTACTCTTTTAACCTGCTTTCTTTTTCTTCATGTGTCTTACCATTACATGACACTACATATTATCTATTTGTTTAGTTAATATTTCCTCCACCCTACCCTAAGGATCTTGAAGACAGAGAACTTATTGTTGTGCCTGAAACACTGTAGGAGCGCTAAAAATATTTGTTGAATGGATAAATGTATGAATAAATATTAGATAATAAACAAGTGAGTGGCATATTAAGCACAGTGCCTGGCACCAAGAAAGCATCTAATAAAGGTTGGTTCATTTATTTTACAATTTAAAATAACAGTAATAATAATTATCATTATCAAAAGTGATGACAAAATATACTAGTGAGTAAAGAAACAATACTGTATTGAATTCCCCTGAAAAGACTCAAAAAGCTGAAGTAGAGTCAATAATAGATATAATTTTGCTAAAGAAGAGAAATATCTCATTATCTTCCTGGAAAAGGAAGAAAAAATATTCCAAGTTAAATCTATTCTTTTTAAATTATCAGTGATTAACAACGACTTCCAAATTCACATTGTAAACTCTAGGCACAGAAAGAAACAACACATATATTATAGTAACATATTTTTCCTGTGAGTGGAATTTTAAAATTTGAAGTATGTCAGCCCTAGTTTAAAGAATATGTTATATACTTTATTTTGAAGCATGCATACATCCAAGTCTTATGGTTAGATAAGATAAAATAAGAATATAGAATGAGTTATATGTATTTGTGATATATTTTCTTCAACAGAGAGTAGAATTGTTCATAACATTCCTATATTCTTGAAGTACTGGATTAGTCAACATACGATAAACATAGAGAAAGTTAACTAACTTACTGAATTCCTGAAAGTGATGTTCACAGTTTGCAGTTCATGGCAACCACGCAATTTTTACTGCATGCATTACTTTTTAAAGACGTTTTGCTAAGCACAGTGCCAATTGATTGGCCAGCATTATTTTCCATAGCTATCGTAAAGTGAACCATGGATTTAGGTTATCACAATTCTCTGAGGAGTCAATATAAACTAGTAAGTTTGCTGAATCACAGAAATGTCATTTTCTATTTCCTCAATTCAGAAATACAGATGCATCATCTAGAGAAAGGTGACTAGACTATCTCTGACAATACTCCAAATTGTGAGAAATAATTATATAATTAACTTCTAGGCTCAGGAAATGCAGTGGTAAACAATATTAACAAAGTCCTTTCCACTGTGTAGTACACATTATTTGTAGCAGATGTGAATGGATATGCCTGCCTGGCTGATATACCTACGTCTTCCATGGGAACAGAGGAAGTCTCCAGTTGGCTGGCTTCTGCTATATTATTCTTAATCCTTCCATAACTGATGCTTCTAGAGATGGATTCTGAGTCATTCTCTGTAATTTTTAAATATATTTTTTAAAAATCTGAAACAAAGTTAGAGTCCTCCCTCTGTCCTCTTTGTTGGTAATAGCTAAGGGACATGAAGCTTGTTAGCTGTTAGCAGCTACATTTCCTTCTATATAGATAAAGTAAGTCTACAGTGTGAGACAATGAAGCCAAAGAACGTGTAAAATGAGTAATGGCAGCAACCAGAAGCAGAACCCTGTGTCCAGTTAAATTTGAAACCCAGATGTACCTTGGCCCTTCCAGTGGTTTGATTATATGAGATAGTCTAGTAATTTTTGAGCCAATATCTCTTTTATTTTTAGGAAGATTAGCCCTGAGCTAACTGCTGCCAATCCTCCTCTTTTTTCTGAGGAAGACTGGCCCTCAGCTAACATCCATGCCCATATTCCTCTACTTTATATGTGGGATGCCTACCACAGCAAGGCTTTTGCCAAGCGGTGCCATGCCCACACCCAGGATCCGAACCGGCGAACCCCGGGCTGCCAAGAAGGGAAATGTGCGAACTTAACCACTGCGCCACCGGGTTGGCCCCCCAATATCTCTTTTCTTGCCTAAACTAATTTGAGTTGTCTTTTTATCACTTACAACCAAATAAGTTGTAACTAATATTATTAGACCTACTATGTACCTGCTTACATCCAAATGTGCAATTGACAATTACGAACATCATCAAGAAATTTGAAGTGAAAAGAAAGAAAGCCGTTTTTTCCAACACAGAAATCACGTGTAGTCTTGTTAACAGTCATCACGGATGTTGAAACTATCAGCTACCAAAATCAATGAAGAAATTGGTATATGAAAACTGAAGGGAAAGCATAAGACCCTTCAAGTAAGAACAAATAAAGACTGAGATTGGGAATAATTAACATTTTTAAACTTTTAAGAGAAAGTATGGATTTCTGATAGCACACTCAATACATGGAGGTCAAAAACTGAAAAACAAGCATAAAAAGAAAAAATTAGAACTGAATTTATTATGTGTTATTGCAAACTGAGTATAGTGGATAAGCTATGTTGTAAAGGAGACACGTTTAGCTATTACAAATATGGTAGCAAAGGTTTGTATGGGTGTGGTGGGGTAGGACTGAGGCAATGAGAGAATAATAAAGACAAATTAGAATTGAAGTGTCAGAGCAGCACAGAAATAGTTCAAAGAATTAAATATGTGTGAACTAAAATAATCTAGTGGCACTTAAATAGAGAAAGATGGACTTGAATATAACATTTGGAGAGGTAGAGGGCAAAAGTAAGTAATTGAAGCTGGATGAAAGCCTTGAGTTCTCCTAACCCCTGGTGTTAACACGATGTGCTTGGAGACTATCTGAGGAATCAGCTGACTAGCAAGGATCTTACTGGTAATAAGTAATAAGAAAATCCTTCTGTTCCTCCACTCAGGTCATTTATTTCTCTCTTCTTCTCCGGATAAGGTAGTCACTATTCACTATCCCCACTTCCTAACTGCCAAACGCAATGACTTTTCACATTTCATCCTCCTTAACTTTTCTGTGGTCTGTGAAGATGGACAAAAGCACACCCATCAAGATAGACATCTGGAGTTTGAAAAGTGCAAAGGAACCTCCTCCAAGGAAATTATTAAGTTTCTCCATGTCTGAAATCTAGCTTTCATGCCTTATCTCTGCTTTGATTCTTTCAAGTAGGAACCTAAACTGACTCATTGTTTGCTTCTTCTGTTGCCCCAAAGGTACTTACAGAGCAGCTTTTCAACAACGGATTCTATTTGAAGGGGAAGGTGGATTAAGGAAAACACCTTATAGGAGGTGAAACTTCCTTTGACCCACGTTTCTCTTCCAACAGATTCAGCCAATTCCTATTATGACCCACCTCAGTCTCAGCTTAGTCATTGCACCGTAATCTTTGATCTCTGTACTCTCCATCAGACTGGGAGCAAATGGAGGGCAGTGACCAAGTTGCATTCATTCACCTTTAAATTCTCAAGGATTAGCAGGCTACTTTCCACATTGTAAGCACTCAGCAAATTTTAGCCAAACTGATCAGATTTATGCCATTACTCCTATAGCATGTTCCACCTTGCTCTATTGTAATATCTAATATGACATAATTTATTTTCTGTGAATTTATCAAAAGAGCGCTTCTTATGTTATTCATATTTTTGTTCTTTACTATCTAGTACATAGTAGGTATTTAAAATATTGCACTTATGAGTTAAGTAAATGAATGGACAAATTAGTGAATATGAAATATGATGAAGTAAAATGATTATGTGATGTTTTGGACATAAGAACTGGGAGAATTCCTAGGAGTTGGCAGATAATATATATCTTGTTGGAAAACATGCAGTTTGAGATGCAGTGGGAAATCCAAATGGACAGGAAATCTAGCCCAGAATCGTTTGTATTCTATACTCTGTGGTTCAGTTTCATCATGAGATAGTTTGTCTCCGAAACTTTGCTTGTTATGGTGCATCCACTTGGAGTAATCCTACTTTCATCTCTTTTTTTCCTCAAAGTCTTATTTTTCCTCCTGGATCCTATTCAGATCCCACGTCCTTCCAAAATCCATTCCCAGTTCTGTTTAATGGCATGCATTTTCCCCTCATCTAGACTATTTTATATTTCAGATAGGTCTTTATGGAAGCATTTAATACAGTCTACCTGTGTTTATTTGTACATGCGCTATCATCTCCAGTAACTTTTGAAGCCTCGAAAAGCAGGAGTAAGTTTTTAATTCTATTTACACTTCCTAGACTGTCTTGCACAAAGAAGGTATACTATGTAGGCATATATATATATATATATATATATCACACAATATATTATCTTCGTAGTGGTTACAAATGTGAGACTAGAGATTGTGTAAAAACTCAGCAATGTAAAAGCATTAAACACTTTATATGTATATTAGCAATATTAGAATAATAGATGTAGTAGATAAATATGTGTAGGAGCATCCAGCTTCGGGAAGTGGCCTGAGTATTACACCAAAATTAGTAACTATGTTGGAGGAATCAAAACTGGTATTACAGGTAATATAACTTTTAGGTTATACCCATTTTTAAGGCATATGGAGTCAAACTTGGTCTCCTTTTTTTAGCTCAGGGCTTACATTCTGTAAGTGTGTGTGCTGCTGACCAGGATCTCGAGGAAGTATAAGGTTTGAAAATGTCATACATGCATGGGGTTTGCATAAATTACTTTCTAGGTTTTTTTTCGTTCCCAAATGGTTTATCAAGCTTGGGAGAAAATATTATGCATAATTGCTACACCTTAGATTGCAATATACTATACCAAACTAATCATAGATATTTATAGCCTGCATAAACTCTGTTTGCCCATCCATGGCAAGCATTTAATAAAGCTAGTTCATCTGGAAAGAAAGTTAAATTAAATAATCCAAAATGAATGTGATGCATATTCACAAAAATGTGGTGTTTAGATTGAGCTAACAAAAAGGAAGTCAGGCCCCAGCAAAGACAGACAACCTAGAATTCAGTCTTTCTCTCTATATGATACATTAGAATTGCACCCTACCTTTTGTGTCCATTCTTTTTAGACATTCTGCTTTGGCCAACTTTTATTCAATCCTCTAAAATCCAAGACATCTCTATTATATGCTAAACAGATATAGTAAAAAATTATCCTCCAGCTGCTGTATACAAATATTAAATCTACATAAGAATACTCAAATGAAATTTTCAGGGTAGATTTTACTTTCTTAAAATGAGAGCAATATTAATTTGTGTAAGTGTGCACTAAAGCTAAGGACGGTGAAGTAAATTCTCGTATTTTCATTCTTGAGCAATAATCACACTGTTGTCGTAGTCGATGAAAACAGAAAAGACCCAGGGCATTTAACTGAAGATCTTTCTCCACTGTGCAAACTAAAGATAATCTCTCTCTCTCTTTTTTTGGGGGGGGTGGTGAGAAAGATTGCTCCTGAGCTAACACCTATTGCCAATCTTCCTCTTTTCGCTTGAGGAAAAGTGGCCCTGAGCTAACATTTGTGCCCATCTTCCTCTGTTTTGTATGTGGGATGCCTCCACAGTATGGCTTGATGAGTGATGTAGGCCAGTGCTTGGGATCCAAACCTGCGAACCTGGGCTGCTGAAGCAGAGCGTGCCAAACCTGATCACTACACCACCAGGCCAGCCCCAAGACAATTTTAACAACAACAAATAGTAATGGTAGCCAAAGCTATTTTGGCTCATGCGTAGACTATCAGGCCATGAAACAGTCCACAATCTCTTATCTAAATATCCAAATGGCCCAAAATATAAAAAAATTTTTGTGAATCATTTGGTGTCAAAACCTCTCTTGACCTGACCTGATAAGAAGTGATACATAGTCTTTTTTTTTACGTTTTGCTAAAGATGTATTAATGGTTGTGTGATATTGTATATGGTGTTTTTTTTCTAAAACCAAGAACATTTTGAATTCTTTAACACGTCTGGCCCCAAGGATTCCAGATAAGAGATTTTGGATGTGATGAAATCATTTTTGTCTCTCAAACCTGCAACATCTTCTGCCTCCTCTCCAGACTATACACACAGACTCAAGATTCTATTTGCATTTAATGATTTGAGAATAGTTTCATTTAGGGACTGGGTTTTGAAAAGGGAGGGAAGTAGAGACATTGAGAATACATTTTTGCCCCTCTCTCTACTCTACTCGAATGAGATTTGACCTTGTAATTGAGAAGGGTATAAACCATAAGTTGAAAAACATCTTTTTTTCCTAAATTATTGAGATTTGGGGCCAAAGTAGATCTCTTTCATGATCCTTGTGACAAAATGTGCTATCATTCTGTGGAGGGTATCTTCATCATTTCTCCATTGTGGCTGGCACTGTGAAAGCTACCATGTTGGAAGCATAAGGAAACAAGACTCCTGACACAGCTACTGGTGTTTACTTCATGAGACCCATGAGCAGTGGCAGCAGTTGATTTGGAAGTGATTTGCCTTCAGATGACTTAGAAGGCTTTAGAAGACAGTAAATGAATTCTAGAGCAGACAAAGAATATCCGAGACCTAACTTGGTGACTCTAACTATGACACCAAATCATGAGTCAGATGGAGACAAGTGTTTGGGGAACCCAGGAAATAAGTGGGGAACATTTTTAGGGAGCCAAGCTCTTGAAAATGTATAGAACTCAGAGCCATTCTAACAGGGACATAAATGTAAAAGTGAAACTCATAAGGCCAGGTGACGTTTGAATTTGGTAGACTGGGGTTTTGTTTATTTTTACCATCAATAAGCAACTGCTAAGACTATGATATGGGCAGCATACTAGGCCTGCCAATGCTCTTCAGAATATCACAATACTCTCATTATCCTCATTAGCATTATTCTCTATATTCTTCAATTAAAATTTCCAAACCTCAACATTAATTATTTGACTGTAAAAGTTGGTGTCTTTGCCTGTAAAGGGGCACTGTCGGGGCCGGCTCCGTGGCCAAGTTGTCAAGTTCGCGTGCTCTGCTGCGGCGGCCCAGGGTTCGGATCCTGGGCCCAGACATGGCACCGCTCGTCAGGCCACGTTGAGGAGGCGTCCCACATCCCACAACTAGAAGGATCTGCAACTAAGATATACAATTATGTACCGGGGGGGGAGGGGTTTGGGAAATAAAGCAGGAAAAAAGAAAAAAAAAAGATTGGCAACAGTTGTTAGCCCAGGTGCCAATAAGCAAAAAAAATAAAGGGGCACTGTCAAATGTACTCACTTCCAAATCCATTGCCTATAACTCAAGAATGTCTTCTTAATTTGCCTGTCATGTCTACATTAATGTCCATTGCCATGTTTCAAGGCATTCATTAGTTCACAGCTAATTTAGGGCAGTGATGTCTTAAGCAGTGTCTCTGCTTCCACTCTTTAATCCCTGTTATTCCTTTCTCAGATGTCAAAGTTTTGTCATTAAACCCAAGTTTAATTAGTTAACTTCATTTCTCAAACTCTCTCAATGGTTCTCACTGTGAGGAGAAGTATCCCAAATTCTCCTCCTGGAAATGATGTTCTTTCATAATCTGAATCTGATACATATTCTCAATTTTATTCTTCTTAATCTCACCTTTCACCCTATGGCCCTAAACAGATCACCCATTACTTAGACTTCCTATTCCTTCTCCACTGCTTGTTGCTGTCCTCCCTGGAATGCATGTTTCTGTTTCTAGCCTCCTAATAGAAGAAGAAAGCTTGGTACGGGGCCAACTAGTTCATCCAGTCTATGCGGTTATATTTTCTCTTTTAAGAGTTTGCCAAAATCAAAAGAAACCATCCCAACGGAGACTCCCTTAAACAAGATGGTCCTGAGCAAAAGGGAAATCATCTTATAGTTTTATTATAGACATCAGCAGAGATGGGTCTCAGTTTGACTGTTAATCACAACTTGTTTCACTATTTTTCTTGCCAATTGCTGAATAAACTTTGATGGGTTTGGCATCTGGCTATTGGAATGCAGTCAAAAATGGACATTCAGAGCATGGGGGTCTGATGGTGAGATGATATATGGATGTGACTCTGTGACTCCAACACTTTCTTTGTCGTCAAATTTAAAATTTCTGCAGAATTGAAAGAACATTACTCAGAATGATACTTGTCTAATTATAAATCGTGCAAAGTGAATCAATGGCCTCTTCAATTGCTAGCAAGCAAGGAGGGAATGGAAAAGTATTTTATTAATTGTACTTTAGGTAGCAGTGAAGGCCTAGAATTGGATTCTCTCTTGAAAACATTGCCTGTTGACAGATGAGGGCATGACAAGCATGGGGTTAAGGGTATTAAAAACATTTTTTTTAATAAAAATAAAGTTATATCCCAGATTTTTAGCTTCTGGAAGATATTGCCACCACTACGTCTTTGAGGTGAGAATAAGAGCCATTTCCCACATTACAAAGATAGTGTGTTCATGCCACTGTAGGCATCTAGAGGCATTTAGAATGGTAGATGTCAAACTCTGCTGTTGGTGTGTGTGCAGCATTTCTATGTAAATATTAAGTACTTGAAATAGGTTTTATGAATAATTTTCAACAATACCCCCCATTTATCTAATTTCTCTTATCTGAAAATCACACCATGTTCAGTGACCTCTCTCCACCAGTCAAATGGCCCTTTCCCTGGTTCCTTGGCATCTTTACATAGTTCTTTCAGGTGTGTGTGGTGAGGAGGATCATTTTATTCCTCTCCCAGTTTGCTCCTCTGTTAATAAAACAAAAACTTTTACTCTTTTGAAAGTATTGGGAAATTAGCTTCTGTTCTTATTTTCATCCTCCTCTGTTCACTCCTTCCCCAGAGAAAAGAGGTAGAATCTAACTGATGACTTTGGGAAAGGGACACATATGCATAACTTATCCATTCCCAAGCTCTTGCTTACTTGAGAATTTCATTCTTCTTCTCTTGTATTTTCTGTGTGATAAGATAATCTTGGGTAGAGCCAAGGGCCTATCTTCTAGCTTTAAATCTGGGGGACCATCTTTCTATCCCTGCCTTTGAGACTGCACAGAAGGCAGCAATTCCTCCTACGGCTGGTTAACCACCTGCTTTGAAAACCCTATCTTAGCAAATGTGGATCACAAGATCGAGATGTACGGGAAGATTTTGAATCCAACTGCTCTTGCAGTCCCAGACTATGTTCTCCAATCCAGCTGTGCCAGCAATAAAGTTAAGTTTTATACTTCGATATGTTATTGCAAAGCTCTGAGAAAGAGTGAACATCATCCTTATTTTCTAAGTTCTTTCATTTAGTTTCTAGCTCCATTCAATTTTTTTTGACATCTAAGGCTGTGAATATTTTCAAAACTGAAAAGAGTGAATTTATTAAAATTCTATTCACCTAAATTTATTGGTATAATACCTAAATCTTTGCCAGAATGTTTTGTTTATTGCTAAAACATACTAAAGTGGTACTATTTTGAAGCTTTCATCATATCCTTAAACGTTCTCCTTTTAAAATAACTTGTGATATGTTTATTAATACATTTATAAATGTCTAATTATAATGTATATGATAGCATCTACTAAATCAGATCAATATTTATTTTGAATCCACACATACCAATTTCAATTTCAATAATTATCAACACATGGACAGTTGTTTTTCATCTATATCCACTTCCCTCATTGTTCTATTATTTTGAAGTAAATCCCAGAGAACACATTTTTTTATCCATAGATAAATAAGTGTGTTCTTTAAACCATAAGTATTCTTAAAACCTAACCACAGTACCATTCTTGTACCTCAAAGGAACAATTTTTTAATATTGTGAAATATTTAATCAGTGTTGAAACTTCCAGTAGTCTCATAAATGTTATTGATTTTTTAAATTTTGGTCAGTATTATCCCAAACAAGTTCATTTATTGCGCTTCGTTGACATGTCTTTTATGTTCCATTGGTTTATAGGAATCTTTTTTTTTCCCTTGGTCCTTTTATATCTCAGGAGATTCCCACAGCTTACATTTTGCTGATTATATCCCCATGGTAACTTTTCATATGCTCTCCTATCCTGTTTTCCTATATATCACTCTCCAGTATGGTAACCACTAGACGCATGTGGCTATTTAAATTAAATTAATTAAAACATTCCCAAATGGCAAAACGTTTTATTGGAGAGTGCTGATCTAGACGATTTATCAGATTCAGATTTGATTTTGTGACAACAGTTCTTCACAGGTCGTGCTGTATTCTTTCACCAGGAGCAATATATTATCTCATCTGTTGAGCAGCCATCGATGATCAATGTCTAGTATTGTCATTCTTTAGTGGTTAGAAAATGATTGCATTCTAATTCTGTCATCCCTCCATTTATGACTTAGATTCTTATATAAAAAGGAACTTCCCCATATCCATTCCACTACCCATGACATAGTGCATATGGAAAAAGAACAAATGCTTGATTCTTTCCCTTCACTGGTTAGTTTTCAAACTAACGGTTGGTAACTAGCATATTCCAACTGTACATTTTTGGGGGATAAGGGAAGAGAAATTTTGAATTTTAAATTGTTTGATATGATTCAAACCATTGAATTTTTTATATGTATTAATGTTCCAAATGTCCACTTTGGCAAGTGGAAGTCTCTTCGAGTTGACTCCTGAGTTTGTTTGTTTGTTTGTTGTCATGATCTTACTGTTCTTCAGAGCTTCTTATTTTCTGGTGTGACGAAGTGTTCTAGTTTATCAAAATACATTTCCAGATCTAGACATGGAATCAGCTATCTCTCCAAGGAGGTCTGGTTATTTTTATCCAGAGATAGTTTCTCTGGACTACAATCTCAATACTAGGTACTCACTGCTACTGGGTTGGACATTGTTTCTAGGTTTTTTTCAGCAGACAAACTCAGGATTTTTTAAAAAGATAAAGTGCATCATGTATTCTTTAAAGATAAGATACATAAGCCCATCCTTCCATTTGCAGTTGAATTCAGGTCTACAAGGATTTTATCTAACCTCTACTACCTTATACGTGTATTTCCTTTTTCAGGCTAAGAAATCTGGTTGTCAAGAACAACAGAGATAATTACCCATTTGCTTCTTCCTACAATGCAATAAAGCAGTTTTCAAAATCCATCTTCAAAATTATGGTCAATAGTATTATTACAGAAAATGTTTTAAGACTTTTTTGTCCTTGGGGCATATGGTTTAAAGGTTGCTGCAGTCAAATTATGGTTTGTAAGTTACTTGGAATAGTTGGCATAGAAAAGTAGAGGATAGTGGCCATTGTTCATCGAGTATTTACTACTAGTAGCCAGGTACCTCTCTGAGTACCTTAGAAGGAATAACTCATAATTTGGAAAACAAACCTATGAGGTCAGTGCTGTTTTAAACATGATGGAACTAAGATAAAAATTAGCTTAATAACTCCTTGAAGCTTATAGGGGTAAACAGTGGCTGAGTAGGGGCTTGAATCTCAGCCTTCTGGCTCTAGGGCCTGTGCTCGTAACCACATGGTACCTTCTAAGATTTATTAGAGGAGGGAGAGCATGCAACGCTTTAGAGAAGGAGAAAGTGTTGAGTTCCTAGCAACTTTTACTTTAGATCCCACAAGTTCTGCCTAAAATTTTGTTTCAGAGTATGAATTTTTTTAATATATAAGCTAGCTGCTTCCTTACAACCAAGTGATCTTAGACTGAGACAACTTAATGGAATAATTTATATTTTGATTGAGAGAGGCCTATAAAATATCCTCATCTTGATATAGTAAGAGCACAGCTAAGTACATTTTCCCTCCAAAAAAACTCCAGTTTAAAAATGACTAAGAACCCTGTCCTCTCTAAAATGAACGTTGGAAACTGCTTTTGATAAAAAAAAATCATTACAAAGTGGGATATGATCCTGTCAATTTTTACATGTAGAACGCGATGCAGTAATAACTATGTAGTGGTGAATATACATTTTGGGGCTACATGTAAATTCAATTCTTTCCTCTTTTGAAAGTCAAGAAAAGTTGTATTCATTAGTTCTTTGGAGTAAACATCTAGAGTGGGATGACTTTGCCTAATATAGTGCAAAGCAGTATATGTTTACTTTCAAAATGTGTAAAAGCATCTATCCCAATGATCAAGATAAATTGATTGAACTGCAGGCTGTGCACTGGCAGTTTTTTTTTTTTTAAGGTTTTATTTCTTTCCTTTTTCTCCCCAAAGCCCCCCAGTACATAGTTGTATATTCTTCGTTGTGGCTCCTTCTAGTTGTGGCATGTGGGACACTGCCTCAGCGTGGTTTGATGAGCAGTGCCATGTCCGTGCCCAGGATTTGAACCAACGAAACACGGGGCTGCCTGCAGCAGAGAGCATGAACTTAACCACTCGGCCACGGGGCCAGCCCCTGGCAGTTTTAAAATTAGGTTTTTGTTTTTGTTTTTAACAATACATACTCTCATAGCAAGTGAAGGCAAGGATTAAAGAACTAAGAGATTTAAAAAACTATATAAACTTCATGCTTAAAAAGTAGTTTCCTGAAAAAAATAACTGTATGCTTATAATATAACTACTATGTTCACTTGTTTTTATGTTTTTGTGTGTGTGTGAGAAAGATTTGCCCCACGCTAACATCTGTTGCCAATCTCCCTCTTTTTGCTTGAGGAAGATTGTCACTGAGCTAACATCTGTCACTGAGCTAACATCTGTGCCAATCTTCCTCTATTTTATGTGGTATGCCGCCACAACGTGGCTTGCTGAGTGGTACTAGGTCCGCACCCAGGATCCGAACCTGCAAACCGCAGGCTGCCGAAGCAGAGTGTGTGAACTTAACCACCATGCCACCAGGCTGGCCCCGTATGTTCACTTGTTTTATAAGTATCTTTGTATTTAGGTGGAGGCAAGAGAAACTTTAAAGAAGAATTCAAAGAGAAAAATACACGTTTAGCAGAATGGTCTACCTGGAAAGACTGGACTCTTTGATACCTATCTTTTATCAGGCATGGGAATGAAGCTAGTACCGTATTGCTCTTCTTCCATGCCCCAGCCTCTTGAGAGTTGACTTTTACTTGGTGTGACTTCTCAGACTGATAGTTCCCTGTGAACAGTAGATTCTCCAAGGGGGCTTATTGCTACTTATTACAATATATTAATCAGAGCAGGGGATCTCTTGATTGAACGTTATTGGGAGTCAGAATCCTGTAAATCAAAGGATTAAAATTAGAAACAATCTACATTCCTCCCTACAGGAAGCTTTGGAAAGGAAATTTACTGAGTAAATTTACTGTGTAAATTAACCAAAGGCCAAAGGAAGAGTTTACTGGTTCAAAATCCCATCAAACCATATTTCCTTCATGGAAGAGTTACAAAGAACGACTATAAATCTGGATGACTCCGAGTGGGAGTATGTCTTCTTTTTGAAAAGGGCAAATATTCCTTTAACAAATACTTGCATTGGCAAATTGTTAATGGGGCTATCATGAAGGGCTTATGTGATGATCCAGGAGATAATTGAGAAATTTAGGATGCTTATTCTTCTCTACCAAATCTGGCTTATGTTATTTCTGAGCCAAGCTGTTGACCTTTTCTTACTACTTTTGTTAAGCTGTGGCACCAAAAGGATTATGTATCCAAACAATTTTAGAGAACCTTTTCACCATGAGAAAAGTAGGGGCTTAAATTTATTGAATACTGCCGCATTTAACCTATTTAATTGGAACACGTTAATTAGATCTAATTGCAAAGTTGTTTTAATTGGAAAATCAAGCATTGCACTGATATTGGTGTGCATGATTAAACAAAGTAACTGAGGTCACCAGTAGATTGTGTAAGATTCATGCCAGTGATTGATTAAGTATGAAAGTTAATCAATTTAATTTATATGATTGATGTTGATTCTTTCCTTTTGAAATTGCCTGTTCGTATCTTATTTTATCAAGATACTGTGTGTGGAATGTCAACTAAACTACAGTAGCTCTTCAATTTGTTTATTTTGGTATAATGATGTGTTTATTTCTGATCTAAGTAATTTGAACATGGCTTTTGTGTCACTAATTAAGATTTTCAAGTTACTCGAGGTAAAATTAGATTTTCTATTAAGAAAATTTAATTTTCCTCAGGAAATAATTCAAGCAACATGGGAAACTTAACCTATTAGTTCCATTAGTGGAGTTGATGGTTTATTGCCTTAAAACATATGCCATGCAGCTCAGGAACAAAGGTATCTCTTTTTTAATCATCTTAGTGTCAATATGCTTTATACTTCCTGATGACTATGATGATAATTATAATAATAATGAGAAGACGAAGAACATTTATATAGTACTTATATGTGCCAGGTATTGTTTTAATTTCATTAAATATAATTACCCATTTAATAACTTGTATTATGTAAATGCATTTGCTTCTGTGAATTTTCTTTTATTAAAGTCACAGTGGTAATATCTTTTTATGTATTGGATGCTGTGCCCTGCACAGTGGCGAACATACATGTTAAGTTACAACAAGATAAAATTATTTGCCTCGGTCACAGTTAGCAGGCACTTATAAATTTTCATATACAACATCTCTATCTATCTATCTATCTGAGTACTTTTAAGGAGTTGGCTCCTGTGATTGGTAGGCTGGCAGGTCTGAAATTTGTAGGGCAGGTTGCCAGGCTGGAAACTCAGGCAGGAGTTGATGCTACAGTCTGGGAGTATTTCTTCTTCTCTGGGAGACCTTACATTTTGTTCTTAAAGCCTTTAAATGATTGAATGAGGCTCACCTACAATATGGAGGGCAATCTTCTTTACTTAAAGACAATTGATTCTAGATGTTGATCACATCTACAGAGCCTTTACAGAAACACCTAGATCAGTGTTTGATTAAATAACTGGGTGCTGTAGCCTAGCTGAGTTGATACATGAAATTAACCATCACATTCCTTGAATTTAAATAGATGGTATACGAAGATGAGCAGGAGTCATGAGACTATATAGCTAAATATAGTGATATATCAATATAATATTATTCTGCAGCTAGATAACAGTACTAATAACTTGGTAGTAAGTTTGTAATGTTAAAGCTGTGACAGACATTGAAGTTTGGTCCACTGAACAACTTTTCTGAACTCTTTTCTTCCTTTCCTTTCAATTTCCCAAACTCCCTTGCAGCCAGGGGTCTATGGAACTCAGTGTTTATTCAAAAGACATGAGTAGAGGTCTGCTGAGGAAGGGATGTTGTCATGGGGAAAATTTTTTTTTCCCTAAATAAAACAAATACTGCTGCACAGATTTCCAGCTTCCCTTTCTTCTTATCCAAGCTGCAGAACTAAAGCCTAGAAGAGCAGCACTCACTGGTATCCCTAAGTACAAAAGCCAACAGGCTAAAGATGGCAGAGCTGTTCTTCCTGGAGGATAATGCTGAGTTGTTGCTTTAGGCTAATGCTCCCTGTCACTGGACTTCCTCTTATATAGGAAAAGAATACACCTCTGTTTTAAAAGTATTGCCAGATTTGTCCCTGGAGTTTGTTTGCTTATTTGTTTGTTTTTGTTTTTGTTGGTGTCTGGACACTAATTTGAACTGAAAGTTTCTACCATTTTTATTAGTAAAGGGAGGATGAGTTTATAATTATTGGCTATGCCAAGCACATGTGACATAGGATTGATTCATCATCTTTCACAATCAATGGCTTTTTATCAGCAGAGACAACTCTTAATCTTAAAGCGTTACAGACTTCCCAAAGCAAAACCAAGGGCTCTCATGAGAATATGCAATGTTGACGATAAGGGATTATGAAGTCATCTACATATTGTTCTTTTCTGAGCTGTAGCACTATCCCTATTCCTTAGTTACTGATATTACTTAAAAAGTTGATGTCTAATGTAAAGGATAATAGGACCTATTTTCTGTAGATTCTTGGAGGGGAACACTCTAAGTTAACTTAAGAAGGGGAGAGAAGGGAGATATAGGCAAAGTTAGATGTGAAAGTTGTATAAGAATCTTTAGAATTAATGCTATACTTTTTTTCAACTGTATATGAGATTAGCTTCTTCCTTCCCCAGGGGTGGGAGGGAATAATAGTGGTGTCGTAAACATAATCTTACTTTTTCCTTGCTCTCATTTATTGTTTATTGTCTGGTCTACATTCATGAAGAAATATATACTGGGCCACTGAATTAAGGACAAGCAAACCAGTTAAACGTCCAAGGTACCAGAGATATTCATGTCAAAATTACTTATAGAATAACAGACAAACAACAGGAGCTTAATCTGAAAAGGAAGTTTCAGGAGGATATGCATGAATTCTGTGAAATCTTGAAATATATAAACAAGAAGAACACCAATTTACTTAGCAAAATCAAGACTACAAGAGTAAGAGACACCTTGCAATTTTAAAGTTAAAAATTTTTACATAGGGATATCTCTTGCAGTTTTAAGATTTTGGGTCGTATATGTGCGCATGTGTGTTTGTGTGTATAGTACATATATATTATATATATAATGTAAAATAAGGCATAAGGAAAAAGTCTTTATTCCAAAGGTTTTCACAATCTTGAGGCATAAATACAGACAGATCTTGGCATTTCCATTTGTTGCTTTCTGTGTGTTTGCAATATCTTCCTCCATTGTTCAGAAAACCATGACCTCAAAGTCAGGTAAGTGACATGTAAATAGCCAATGCTATGTGTAGCGGAAAAGTTTCTTGCAAACATAAGTCAACATTTAGAAATTTGGTGCTTTTACAGAAGATTTTCTATTTCCTAGTTCTCTTGAATAACAGGGAAAATGTGGCAGCACTGAATCTGCTTTCCAAGATGGCATCAATAGGCTAGAGCTGAGAAATGGATGTCCTAATAGACGGGGCATGTAATCAGAATTCGTCCTAAGTCTCACAATTCTCTATTTTGTCTCCAAGAACAAGACATTTGTTCATGTTTTATTACTCACAAAACCTGAATTGTTGTTTTGGTATAAAGAAATATATATCTATAACCATATCTCTGTCTAAAAGGGAAAACAAAATGCACACCAAAAGGACCTCGTGGTTCAAGGAATATGCGATAAAGCACATTTCATTAAGGGAATAAAGAATATTGCAGTATATTTAATAGCAAATTGACAGTATATCTAGAACTATACTGCCCAAGACGGGAACCACTCACTGTATGCGGCTATTGAGCTCTTGAAATGTGGCTAGTCCAAATCACATGTGAGGTGTACCTTGAAACATACGAGTTTTGAAGACTTAGTGAAAAAGAATGTAAAGCATTTCTTTAATTGATTATATGTTGAAATAAAATATTTTTATCGTGAGTTATATAAATTATATTATTAAAAATAATTTCAGGGGCTGGCCTGGTGGTGCAGAGGTTAAGTTCACACGTTCCGCTTCAGTGGCCCAGGTTTCACCAGTTTGGATCCCGGGTGCGGCCCTGTGCACCATTTGTCAAGCCATGCTGTGGCAAGCGTCTCACATATAAAGTAGAGGAAGATGAGCACGGATGTTAGCTCAGGGCCAGTCTTCCTCAGCAAAAAGAGGAGGATTGGTGGCAGATGTTAGCTCAGGGCTAATCTTCCTCAAAAACAAAAAAAATGAAAGAAAGAAAAAAGAATTTCATTCATTTTATTTTTATTTTCTTAATGTGACTACTAGAAAATTAAAAATTCCATGGGTGGCTTGCAAATGCCACTTGGCTTTTAAGATTTTATGTTTTTATTAGGCAGTGCTATCTAGAGGATGCCTCTAGCCTATCTATCCAACTTCACTCGTTTTCCTTACCTGTCTACCACCTATAAACGTAAAAGATTTTAGACACTTGTATAGGGTTACATTTTGCAGTATTTCTGTTTATCCATAGGAAAAGAAAAGAATTCAATTCTATATAAATGAGAAATTTTTAGATATTTTGAAACACTGTAAATAAGTAAATCCTACAAACTCTCTCTTAGAATAGACTCACTATACTTAGCTGTCATGGTTTAGAAGACTTATTCTTATAGAGGAAGGATGTCTTTGAGATAGTAATAAGCAGTTATATACTATTTGTAAAGTAAATCAGGATGTTGATTTATATCCAAATATTTTAAACTGTGTATACTCAGCTTTAAGATAATATATTAGAAATCCACAAACCATTATGTATATTGAATTTCAGAAGTTGTGGATTTTTTTAAGGCTTATTACATTTCTCTACATTACTGTATATTATCTTACATCCACAGCAAAAATCTGGAGTAGGATTCTCTACTAAAAACATTAGTATTTCTCCAGTGAAATGTATGAACATTTACAATGAATGGGATTAATGAAATTGATAAATTGTTTCACAACAGTTCAAGTTTAGAATTTGTGCAAAATAATTTTATGTCTGGACAGGTTTTGCCACCAAATGAGTTCTGAAAAAACTTTTGGTTTTCAGAGATTTGGGGATTTTGGAATTGTGGGTAAGAAATTGTGAAATTATATTATGCCAATACTAAGTTATCCAGCTGGATTTATCATCCTTTATTCATTTCTTTAGTTCAAAATGAACTATTAATAGTGCCCTTTTGGCTTCCTATTACTTCCGATTTGTTGAGCACACAAAAGTGCCTACTGGGATTATGTGGCTTTATGATGCTATAAGACTAAGAATCAAAGAATTCTTATATAACTAGCAGTAGAAGAGAATCTATGCCGTTAAAATATTTAGGTACTTGATGTCTGACTTGTTTATTTTATCACTTCATCTTTTCTATGACTCAAGTGGACCTCGTTCTTCAAGGTCTTTAAATACCTTTGTCCCTAGAACTAAGAAACAATATAAAGAAATAAAATTATTGATAGAAGTCTGCAACCTAAACTTAGAAAGCTTTTCAGTAGGAATTATCCATTTTCATGTTAGCATTTCAAAAATGTCAGAATTGTGTCTCTCGTTTCCTAAATCTAAGAACCAAACATTTTTTAATCTCCTCAAAACCATTAGCAATTGTTTTATTACTTAAAGAAAGTGATGCTGAAAAATAATTTTGAATTATCCTGTTTCTCTTCTTTGGCATTTAAATATTTGCTTCTCATTCCCATCCCTCCTTCCACGGTCTTAATTCAAGCCCTCTTCAATCCATTGGCAAAACTGTTGCTCCAGTCTCTTTCCAACTACCATACCTCCTTATTTTTCCCACTCGAGTCCTGCTGGAGGCCAAATCTCCATACTGCCTTCAGGCTTGTGGTTCACAGGTATTAGGCCCTTTTGCCATGGCAGACCCTTGGTCAAGCACTTTAGATCCATTTTTCTCTTTGAATTATTAAAAAATATATTAATTATACAATAGCATTCAGTAGCTCAGAGTTTAAGAAACTACCCCAAAGTCGGAATTACAGTAGGAGTTGCAGTTACAATTATAACCGCAATTTGAAAAAATATTTGCTGAATTTATTTTCTCAATGTCATTCTTTTTCAGGGGAAATCACCACAGGCTAATTAAATCATTTTGTATATTTTCTAGAGAATTCTCTAGAGAATTTGCCATGAATTGAAACATATTCCAGTGTGTCATGATTTATATAATTGTGCTATAGGTGTTAAAGCTACAGAAGCTATACAGGTGTTTTGTTTGTTTTTAATTATCAGCACTAATAAATTAGCATCCAGTTTGCATCCCTTTTATTTCTTTTTTCTTGCCTAATTTACCCAGCTAGAACCTAAGTACAGGTCGAATGTTGAATAGAAATTGTGAAGTGGATATCCTTACCTTATTCCTGACCAGACAGGAAAAGCATTCGCTCTTTCAGCATTAAGTATGATGTCAGCTATAGGTTTTCTGTGGATGACCTTTATCAGGTTGAGAAAGTTCCCTTCTATTCCTGGTTTACTCAGAATTTTTATCAGGAATGGATAAGGGATTTCCTCCAAGGCCTTTTCTGTATTCATTGAAATGATCCTATGTTTTTCTTTTTTCAGTTTGTTAATATGGTCAATTGCATTATTTTTTGAATGCTAAACCACCCTTGCATTCCTGGATAAACCCCATTTGGTCATGATGTGTATTCCTGTTTATATATTGCTAGGTTTGCTAAAATTTTGTTTAAAATTATTGTATCTATGTTCAAGAGAGATATTGGTCTATGGTTTACATTCCTTGTATAGCATTTATCAGATTTTGTGTCAACGTAATTTTAGCCTTAAAGAATGAGTTGGGAAGTATTTCTTCCCTACATATTCCAGAAGAGTTTGTGTAGAAATGGTATTTTTATTTATGTGTTCCATGGAAATCACCTGTGAAGACATCAGAACTTAGTGTTGTCTTTGTGGAAAAGTTATTAACTACAACTTGAATTTCTTTAGTAGATGTAGGGCTATTCAGTTTTATGTATTTCTTCTTGAGTGGCCCTTGGTAGTCTGTGTCTTTCAAGGACTTTTTCATTTAAGCATGGACTTTTATTTGCGTAATTTTTTCATAATACTCCTTGTTATGTTTTTAATTTCTTGTAAAATCTTTAGTCATGCCACTTCTGTCATTCCTGATATTGATAATTTGCATCATCTCCCCCTTTTTTTCTGATTGGTCTGGGGAAAGAGTGGCCACTTTTATTAATCTTCTCAACCAGTTTTTGGTTTCTTTGATTATTAAAACAGTTTTTCTGTGTTTTTTATAATTAACTTCCACTCTTATCTTTAATTGCTTCGTTACTTCTTTCTAAGTTGGGTTTCATTAGTCTCTTATGGTGGATGTTGAGGTCATTGATTTGGCACTTTGTTTTTTTCTAACATATGTACTTAATACTATAAATTTCAGCTAAATATTGCTTTGTCAACATTGAACATATTTGGTAAATTATATTTTCATTTTTATTCAGCTCAAAATACTACTTTTTTTTTTACTTACTTCTTTTTTTTTTTTTTGCAAGGAAAGATTTGCCCTGTGCTATCTGTTGCCAATCTCCCTTTGTTTTCCTTCCCCAAAGCCCCCGTGCATGGCTGTATATCCTGATTGTAAGTCCTTTTAGTTCTTCTATGTAGGCTGCCACCACAGCTTGGAAACTGACAGACGGGTGGTGTGGTTCCACGCACGACCAGGAAACAAAGCTTGGCTGCTGAAGTGGTGAAAGTGCCAAACTTTAATCTCCAGGCCATCAGGGCTGGCTCTACTTTTCCCTTTAAATTATTTTTGACTCATGGGTTATTTAAAGATGCGTTATCTAGCGTCCAAATTTTGGGACATTTTTCCAGAGATCTTTCTGTTTTTGATTTTGAATCTAATGTCATTGTGGTCAGAGAACAAACTTTCTATGCCTTAAATCCTTTTAAATTTAAAAGACTTATTTTATGTCTCCAATATGGTCTATGTTCGAAAATGTTTGGTCTTCAGAAGAATGTGTATTCTCTTGTTGGGTAGAGTGTTCTATAATGTCAATTATAAAAAGTTGGCGGGTTGCGTTGTTTAGAGCTATAACCTGACTGCTGTTTCTGTCCGCCTGTCCTATCAGTTATTGAGATGAGATATTGAAATCTTTCATTCTTATTATAAATTTATCCTTGAAGTTTTTATCATTTCTGCTTCATGTATTTTGAAGCTCTTTCGTTAGGGGCATAAGCATTAAGGATTATTTTTTCCTGATTAATCAGTCATTTATAATTTTTTAAATGAACTTTATATTCCTAGTAACATTACTTGATCTGAAATTGTCTTTGTCTAATACCACTATAGCAATTCCAGCTTCTTATGCTTTGTATTAGCATGGTATATTGTTTTCTATTATTTTACTTTTTTTTTTTTAAAGATTTTATTTTTTTTCCTTTTTCTCCCCAAAGTCCCCCGGTACATAGTTGTATATTCTTTGTTGTGGCTCCTTCTAGTTGTGGCATGTGGGACGCTGCCTCAGCGTGGCTTGATGAGCAGTGCCATGTCCGCACCCAGGATTCGAACCAACGAAATACTGGGCCGCCAGCAGCGGAGAGCGCGAACTTAACCACTCGGCCACAGGGCCAGCCCCATCTATTATTTTACTTTTAATGTATTTGTGTTTTTATATTTAAGGTGCATTACTCGTAGGTAGCATATAGGTGGATTTTGCTTTTCCATTCAATCTGATAATCTCTGTATTTTAACTGGGGGCATTTAGACTATTTATTTTTAGTGTAATTATTGACATATTTAGGTTCGTGTCATCATAATATTTATTTTCTATTAGTCCCATTTGTTCTTTGTTCCCCTTTTATCCTTCTAGGCTTTTCTGGATTAATTTAGTAATTTTATGATTTCATTTTATCCCCCTGTTTAAATTCTTTAGCTATAACTCTCTGTTTTTGTTATTTTAGTGCAGTAAACATCTCTTTAAACGTAGGGAAACTCTTGACAAAAGTCGAGAGTGCCTGTTCTCAGTACTGGCATTCAACATTTTACTGAAGGTCCTAGCCAGACAGTAATGCATGAAATTAAATAAGTCATAAAAGGATTTAAAGGAAGAAATAAAACTGGAATTATCTTCAGATGACTTCTTATTTAGAATAGCCCAAAGAATCAATAGATAAATTATTTAATCAGGGCTTTTGATTTAAAACCATTATTAAATGACTGTTTTTTATTAACTAACAATCAGTGCTTAGAAAATTATTCTTTTACTTTGCATATGTATATTGAGCATAGAACCATTTATGGAGGGAACATCAAAAATTGATGGTTGGTTATTTCTAAGAAGATTCCAGACTCAGTGCACTCTTAGTTTTGTCTGTAAAATTCATGTCCCCTACATTGCATTTGGCCATGAGAACTAACTCTTGAGTCCACCTGGTTTGATAAACAACTCAAGGCAAAATATCTGCTTACTTTTCTAGGTTTCTATCTTCATTCAGTCCCTCACATGAGTATACCTTACGTTTTCCCAATAAATCTTATCATAGATTCCCTTTGTTAGTTTAAGAATAATTTATCAAGTAATTTTAGCTGTTTCCAATGAGATGATTTGTCTACTTTCCATGTACCATATTTCCAGAAATGTTTAACCTATACAATTTTCACAGCCATATAATTCATACTGTACAAGTCTCACAATGATACAATAAGGATGATAAGAAAAATTTCAGTAACTCCACCTCAAATGTTAAGATGAAAATTAATAAGCTAGATGATTTACTGTCTGCCTCATACCTTATATGGGACAGAAGATAAATTAGAACTTCTTTTGTCTAGTGCTCTTAAGAGCATTTAAATGTGATGCCCTGAATTAAACACAAAAGTAGTCTCAGTACACAATACAATGAGGCTATTTCTCTACTGTATTTCTGTACTTTTATATACATTTAACTTAAGCTTCTGTTAGATTTTTCATTAGGTACATTTTAACCTAATTATTCACCAAAAATCTTTTGAGTACCTACCATGTGATTACCCGTGGTAAGTAGACAAATCATTAAGACATAACTCTGTCTCTATAGGTTACGACTCTTGGGTTGTACATGTTGGAAAATTTAACTGATTCTGACTTAAATATAAAGATAATTAATTGATTTCCATAGCTTAAAAGTGAAAAGATGAAATGATTTCACATGAGCTTTGAGTCAGCAGCTCAAGTGAAGTAAACTGAGATCTGGTTGCTCTCTGCTCTAATTACACTGGTGTTGGCTTCTCCACCACACTCCACATGGTGCACCATCAGCCCTGCTTGTCTAGGCTTTCCCTCACATGGTGGAGTCCAGGTTTCACATTCTCTCTTTGCATCTCCCATGAAAAAGAAATAGTCTCTTCTGATAATAGAAAGTTACAAAGAGAAAGTGAAAATTTTCCCTCATATGAAAACTCAACAGATGTATACTCATGTCACATTGCATCAGCCTATATAGAATATTAGTCTGTGTGAGAACTAGTTATTGCCAAGATAACGAGACATGCTGATTGGCATAAGCCTGGAACTTAGGGTGACTTCAGCTGTATCTAAACCATATCACTGATAATAATGGTTGAAGGAGGAGGGGTTTTGCAGAGACAATTCAGAACACTATTTAGAATAAGGAAGGTGAATGGAGGCTGGGGGGGAAACATAACTACTTCTGCCCTCCATGCCATCTGGTAGTAATTTATGAACCAGAAACTTGAAATATTCACTGAAAATTGTTGAATCATTGAGTATAGTCAAGTAAAATTGTCATTTCTTGAACAGTAAACTGACATTAAGCTAGACTTCTCTGACTGCAGTTTCCTGTGATATATTTGTCTCTGCTTTTTAAACATAATCATGGGATTTAGATTTATTCCTATAAATTTTTATCCTATTTTTCACCATCATTCCTGCTTGTGAGCCTTTTCAGAATCTTGATTCTGTCAGCTGTCATATTAACTTACCCTTCCAGACTGAGGTCACCTGAAAATGTGATAAGCATACCTCCTTTATCTCTATCCACCACATAGATAAAAATGTTTCATAGGACAAGGCCAAATATACTTTTTTTTGATCACGGAAAAAAACTTGAATAAGTATCTACTAGTACATGATAAAATTACAGTAAAAATATTCAGATTTTTTATTAGTATCCATATTACCTTAAGTTAGTAATGTCAATAGTAGGCTTTCACAGGCACATATGATTATAGTCAGGGTTGGGTAAGGATAAGAAATAAGATCAAGGTCATGTTTATCTGTTTTACAGATCGTGGTTAATAAAAAGAGGACAATGATTTTACGTTTTGATGCATCCATTTTGACCATGTAAAAACAGACAAGGGAATTCAATATTACTGTGTTAAAATATCTACATATGTGGTATGTATCTATTGGTTCTTGTTCTGTAAAACTATCTGCAGTGAGTGTTACTGGCCACCTACTAGCAATCCACTCTCCCATCCCGACTGGTCTGGCACTCTGATAGTGTAGATTCCGATTTCTAATTCACCCATTTGATCTTTGGTATGACCTTTATTAGCCCTGCCTGTTCTTATCTCTGCCTACTTTGTCAATATGCTATGTGATTCCATATTTGGTGGGATATGACATGTGTATCATGTAAGTTATTTATCAATGGTCCACTTTGTTAGGTAAGAAAAAGCTACTAGATCAGAAAAAATGCAATTATAAAAATTGGGACAGCATACCTTGTGAGTAAAGGCTTACTACAGATTTTTAAGGAGAATCTGATTTTTTTCCACTCAAAGCCAAGTTCAAGGCAGGAAATTTCCCTTAGTGCCTCCCTTGGCTGGCATTGTTTTTGCTGTTAATTTTTTTTTTGGCTGTTTTTGTTGAACACCAGACCACATCCCCGCCCAGACCAAGGCCCCTATCTCTTGTCCTTGAATGACCAATTAAAACTCAAGCTTCTAGATCAGATATTGCCAAATACCTCAGGATAGCTCTAGCAAGAGCTCTCTACTCTCCTTTTCAACCGTCATTCTTCATTTTGTCCTCTTTCACTGAAGTATTCCCAGTTCCCTTCATCATTCTTCATTTGTTCTCTTCACCATCTTTGTTGTCACGACTGAGAACCTTCTAATATTAAAATATGAAACTAACACCTACTTAACTATTCCAAGTTTAGGTTGGCTACAATAAAATATATACTTCTTGTGAATTATTATTATTATGCACTTTTCCAAGTGTTTATATGTGTTATCTCAATTTCATCATTCTGCTCAACTCAACACAAGATATTTTCCTTTTCAATAGTCACTTAAATTTCATATTTATAGTTTTTCTTTTGAGTATTATAGCCCACTGTTAGTTCATTTCCAAAAAAAAGAATCTGCCTTTGTCCATTTTTAATTACATCTTTAGATTATATCATCATATAATATTAATATATTATGTCTAAAAGAATACACTTATGTATGTTAGGACTTTCGGGGACACAGTTCATTATGGTTAGTTTTCCTTACTTAGATATGTGAACCTCTAATACAGTGTGAATAAGTTTATTTACAATATATATTACTGAAGATTAATTTCAATACATTTGTGGTTGTCATATTTGTTTCCAGATTGTATGAAGTATGTAAAATATGCACAGACACATTCTTTTACAAATATGTTTATGTACTTTCATTACTGACATCAAGAATTCAGAGACAAAAGACATAGTAAAGGAAATCAAGCTTATAGCCTCGGATTTTTAAAAATACTTCTTAGTCTGTGAATTTCCTTCCTCTCTTGTTTGGACTGTAACTGTTCAGATGATAAATATATATATGACGAGAGAGAGAAAAAGAGAGAGAGAGACGTGAACATCCCATCCTACATTCATCAAAATGGAAGTCTCTTATCAAAAGTACACTTTTGATGATTTGCATGTTTTATTTATTTTTCCTTTTTGGAAACTCAATAATAGGTTTAGAGGTCAAAAAACAGTAAACCAAATAATTCTTTCTCAAAATAGAAACATTTTTGGCAGGCATTGGGACAATATCAACTTAACTCCTTCATACAATACTCTCATCACAATTCAACTTGACCTTGAATGTGATTGCTTTTCTAGCCACAAGTACTGTTCTTAAATATACGATGCCTCCCGTGTTGTCAGATGGGTAGCAGATCTGAAATGTGCAAAATTAGAATGAGATGTACGGGCAGGTGCACAGAGTTTGTGAAGGCCAGATCCAATCCTGTTGGGATGAAGTGTTAACTTGAAAAGATTGTTACCCATAAAAAAGTTCCCTACCATGTACTCAGCTACACCTAAATTCAACTGATTAATGCAGGCTCCACTTCTTCGCTTGAGGTGTCTCATATGAACTATAAATGCTTGATAAGGAATATTTCCCTGGCTTTTCTGGCCAGAGAGACCAGGGAGAGAAAAGGCCTAGGCCAGGAGCATCCTGCTGGCCAATTGTTGCCAGTGTGCAGCTTAGAAATGAGGAAAGAAACAGGGCATCATTAGGCTGCATGGAGAATTTAGGCTTTTTGACATTTTCTTTCCCGACCTCTCAATAGTGTGGGTTATTGTCCCTTCATTTCCTGACAACTCCCCCCAAAAGAACTTCAAACCTGGAGATAGAGATCTCCTTATTCTGTTTTCTATTTAAAAACCACTGATGTTAAGTCCCAGGAAATGCTGAAATTGGTCTAATTATTTGCAGTGCCAGGACGAGAGGCATCAGTAGGTTCTTGTAAGAAGGGTTGCAACCTGGGTTGGAACTGGAACTATAGGAGAATAATTAAAGATAAACTTGAGAGAGAGCTAGAGACCTGGATCCTGGTAAGTGGGAATAGGAGAGGATCGTGTAATTAGTTGCAGACAGACAAAACCAACCAGTGAAACTGAACATGTCATTTCGGAAAGACATTAAAATTAGAGAAGCGAAGAATTTTCCTCAAGATCACGTACCAAGACATCACTAAATATAAAGGTTGATGCTCTTTTGTTCCTTTCTCCTTAAAATGGGAGATAAAGCATAAAGGAGGACAGGTCAAATAAAACAGAAGGATGCGTCAGAATAAGACAAATGTGTTGACAGTGGCACATTAGGATGAGTAGCTTAGAATGTTTCATTCCTTCAACAACTATTGATTGAGCCACTTCTTTTTGTTCCGGGCACCACGCAGAGAGCTGGGGGTACTATAGAATATAAAACCAGACACAATCTCTGGAAACCTCACTTCAGTAAAAAAGAAGGATGTACATAAATATAAAATTATAGCTATGTGATTGCTGGAAGGGAGAGCAGGGTGATAAGAGATTATAATGAAACTACACTGATGTACAGGTGATGCCTCCTTGAGAGTGAGATTTGAGCTGAGATAGAAAGAAAACTTAGGAGTTTGTTAGGTGAAGTTGGTGGGGGGACTGGTCTGAGCAGAGAAAACTGCGTGTCAAAGACTATGGCTGGAGGGAGTATATCAGTTGCGAAGGATTATGGAGCTAAAGAATGAAAACGAGGGTAGAAAGAGATGAGGACCCTGAGTCCGATTATTCAGGGTCTTGTAAACCACATGAAGAAAGCTTGTATGTATCTTAAGAGAACTGGAAGCCAAACTTCAGTGTGAAGAAGGGACTTGCTGTCAGAAAGAGCAGAGGGAGACTGTCTGATAAGGAGGGTGCTTTTAGGAACGGGGAGGAGTCGTGATGATAGATTAGTCCAGGGTGCTACTGGAAAGGATTAAGACAATGGGAAAATATGAGATGTATTTGGGAGGACAATTCAATACCCAAATAGATACAACAACAATCAGGTAATGCAGATAACATGCACCACCCTCTCCCAAACAGCAACATTTCTCAGAGGTTGTTCACAGGGCAGGGGCCAGTACATCGTCAAAATGAGTGTCACTCTGGTTCAAGATCAGAACTTTTAAATGGTTCTTATTGCGATAAGAATAAATCAGCACAGAAAGCGCAGGTGCAAGGAGGTAATTGAAAGTATTTGGGTAAAGAGAAAAGTGCGTGGGGGGAGAGATGGGGAGTAAAAGCTTTAGAAGAACATTACATTATTTATTTCCTAAATATTTTTTTGCTGAAGTGCATATAAGTGATAGTCCCTGCCTGAAGTTTGTGTGATTATGTGTATGGAGACGGAGAATGAAGGGAGATGGAGAATAGTGGTAAAAGACATAGAAAACTGACACATCCTAGAATCCTACTGCTCCTTTTGTTTGCTCCTTCAGGAGGCTCAATAGAAATGCAGAATCTCAGGTCCAAACTCAGTCCTACTACATCAATCTACTACATCAGAATCTGCATGTTAACAGATCTCTAGGCAATTTGGATGCACTTTCAAGTTAGAGAACCACTGTTTAAAAAAATAATCTAGGGGCTGGCCCGGTGGCACAGTGGTGAAGTGCACACGTTCCGCTTTGGTGGCCCGGGGTTCGCCGGTTCAGATCCTGGGTGCAGACATGGCACCGCTTAGAAGGCCATGCTGTGGTAGGCGTCCCACATATAAAGTAGAGGAAGATGGGCACGGATGTTAGCTCAGGGCCAGTCTTCCTCAGCAAAAAGAGAAGGATTGGCAGCAGATAGCTCAGGGCTAATCTTCCTCAAAAACGTAAATAAATAAATAAAAAATAATCTAAGCATTTCAGAGATGGGGTAAGGCACTGTGCTTATAGTACACATTATTATATTATATGTACACATTATTTGGCAAAATGTAGTCCTTTTTCTGCTCAGCCTCCTTCAACATACACATTCACACAACATGACCTGAAGTTTATTTTTAAATGTTGTACGTATGTTCAATCACCGCGTTAGTCGTAGGGCTGTCTATTGCCATTCAGAATTGTAATAAAAGAAAAGCACCCCCAACTTTTCCAAATGACAGTGGATGAAAGGAAAATTGATTGCAATGACAAATGAGGAAGAAAAACATAAACCAGAGTTCACATTTATTAAAAAGAAAAGTTCACCTGAAAATTTGAGAAAGAACGTGCTGCTAACCATAAACTTAAGTTGGAAGATCAAAGGCCTTCTTTCAAGTCGTCTGTCCGTGGAGGTTCTTACAATTGCCCACCTTTTCCTTTAAAAGCAAATTGCCTACCATTCCAGTTATCTACTACTGCATAACTAACCACCCCAAAATTTAGTGGCCTAAAACAATGTATTCTTCTCTCTCAAGGTTCTGTAAAGTGAGTGGGCTCATCCGAGTGATTCTAGCTTGGGGTTTTTTCCATCAAATGAAGTCCGAGGGTAGGGACACTTGCAGGCTTGACTGGGCCTTATGTCTGAGGTCGCGGCCGATGCTGGCTGTCCTGTGGTAGCTAAGCTGGTGTGTTGATTTGAATGGCTGCACATGGTTTCTCCATGTCTTGTTTTCTCATTGCAGAAAGGGAAGGAGAGAGGAGGAAAGGAAGGAGGGAGAGAGGAGAGGGAGAGAAGGGAGAGGAAGAGAGACATATAGGGAAGAAGGGAGGGAGAGACAAGAGAGAGATTTTTAAAGAACACTCAACAAACTTCAGCAGAATTTCCACAGGTAGAACAGAATATATAATCACTACAAATTAGACGCTGTTTTCACCCCTCCCTAAATATAGATTTCATTTGCATCATCATCTCGTCTGCTAAATGTCATTTTTAAAATGTGAATTTTTAAATGTCAGCTAGCAAGGAAGTTTGACTACTCAATCTCTCCTGTTATTCTAATTCCACCAGCCTATTATTAAGGACATTTTAGCAGCTGATTACTGATATTCCTAATTAAGCATTGGCTTGTGTAAATTGATTTCAGGTGACATAATTTTGAAAAATCATGTGGTATAGAATCTGCTGGATAGTTTGGTCGCATATCCCTTTCTTGGTCAAAACACATTAAGCACATTGGCACAAAGAAATATAATTGTGATATAATTGTTGAAACTCCCACTGAGCCATAAATTACATGCTCTTAAAGACCACTGTTCAGGGGTTTCATAGACATTTCTGCTTCGGATGGAAGAATGGACAAGAAACCTGCACAATCTAGAAAACCCTTTAAGTCTTTCTAACTTGACGATCCTGTAATTCTAGCGTCCCTTCTATGTTTAACATGAGCAAATCATAGTAGGCTTTCTCCTCAACTCAAGCACCTTAGATGCTTTCTAAAACAGACTCCATTAATTGCTGCCACCATTGTCACACACAAATTATCTATCCTGTGAAAAGCTGACTCTAATTAATGTTGTAGCATATGTGCATTAATCTGTCTGCTCCTCCAGTTCTCTAATGAGACACAAACTCACTACAAGATCTTTCTTAAGAAATAAGAAACTGACTGACTCGGCATGACACCATCACCTAATTAATAAAATGGTGACAATTTTGGAATCCCCGTGCTGTGATTTTTCGTTAAAGAAAACTGTTTTGCAGATCTGCAAAGGGACACAAGAAAGGATGTAAATTTAGCGGTTAGCAACCTTTGACTAAACAAATAAGGGATTAGATGGAATCAATACTGCCTGGAAGAATTTCCCCCAAACAGTCCAGGAAATCAGGAAATACAAGAAAACAAATCTGCATCAGAGAAAATGGCCTGTTTATAGTGACATCTAGTGGTATTCGTTTTCATGCTCGCCCATTCCAAAATGAATTCCCAAGGAAGATAACAAATACAGAAAATTTATTATTTTATTTTTGTTATCAATACTAACATGTAATTGATGTAACATGTAATTGCAGTAACAGGATAAGTAGTTCACAAGATGAATTGGTATCATCTGGTGACTTGAAGAAGCTGTTTTTGAAAGTGGTATGGATAAATGGATTATGACTGGGATAATGACCACAAGATAGGGAATAATGTCTGCTCTCACGTATAAATAGGTGTATTTCTTGGTGTTGAAACATGTGGCCATGGATTCTTTTTCCATATTTTTATTTCAGATGAATGAAACCAACCAATCAGGAGATTCGCAGTATAATATCTTTGTGAAAAATGAATCATCTCATGACAGATTTATCTTAAACTACGATACCTGAAAGGACTACATTCCCGAAGCGTTATAATGCAGAATGCTGACAACCTCTATTTTCTGATAGTTTACACTGGAAGAGTTTGACTCACTCTGCTAAAAATATGTGTGGGCGGGGGGGGAGGTAAAAGCACAACATAATTGTAAGTTTGTCCTGACTCTTAGAGCAGACCTTTTGTTTAGGAGGCATTTTTTTTTTAACAGTGGAGATTAAAAGGAGTAAAATTTTGAAATAAAATATGGTACTTTGAAATAGTAAACAAATTTATAAAAGTTATAGTCTTGTTACCTTCAAGAGGCTTAAAAAGTTACTAATATTCCCTCTACTTCAGAAGAGAAGAAATTTTGGCTATCAGCACTTTTTCAGAGGAAGGTTTGCTTTGCTCTGGTTCCAAGGCTTGTCCATCTGAGAGGCTACAGAGAAATTAATCCTCTGCAATACTCTCCTCATATCTTCTGGATTATTTTAGGGCAGGCCTCATCCATTACAGACAGATGCCTTCACTCAACAATTCATTCCACTAATTTTTATGGCCACCCATGTCCAACCACGGTGAATAAGTGTGAACCAGTATAAGCTCTTAATTGTTGAAAGTCTGTCTTCACTTCTTTCCCAAAAAGATGCCTTACTTGGTGTCACACAATTTCAGTCTCCAGCACTGTCCCATGGTCTGTCTTTCAGCAGTTGTCATCAATATTCTGATATTAAATATAAAGTTTAGAGTGTCCTTGAAGTTTATGTCTGTCCACTTGTACCTCCTATGCTTCAAGGCACATAGAAACTGCTTTGACCTTTGAGACCGTCTTTTCTCTTTGCAAGATGAATCCCACACAGCCTGACACAGTAAGCATTACTTCAAAAGCTCGCCATTCTACTTTATTCTCCCATGTGATAACCATTTTGCCTGCAAGTGTCACGGGTGAATATTTTGAAAGACCAAATGTGACAATAATACCTCCAAGTTCTACTCTGAGCATTTTGGGAAACACCTTCTCCTTAGAATCTATAATAAAGTTAAATAACTTGACTTTTCTAGATAGTAAAATTTATCATTGAGACATGAATTAGTTATACAGTGGCACAATTTAAATACCACTTCTTGCCCACAGAAGGGAATTATGGTAAACAGATTCATAGAATTTCTAGCCTGAAAGTTTGTCTGGGTGTTCTAGGGCATAGCCACAGGCAGATTTCAGAAGCCTTTTAAATATAGGAATTGAAAATGCTTCATACGTGTACCTAAGGATAAGGAGAAAAAATTTACTTTTAACATCTATTCACGGGCTTGAATTTGAGTGACTTACAAAATCTTCCTAAAGGAACAATATTAAGATTCAGTAAAAATACTTAGTGATGCACCATGTCAAACACTCGGTGTACATCTGCAACCTTAAGAATAAGTGCAGTACCCTTCCATCACATTTCGTTTTACTGTGCTGAAAACTGTAGCCACTGCCTGGCAAAGTGTCATCTTTCCCAGTCTAAGACAAAATATCAGTGAAATTTTGTTATTTTGACAGTGGCCAGAATCTCCGCAGTATTTTGCAAAAGTCTTTTTGATGGTAGCATACAGTCAGTAGTGCTTAGAGGTGTATACCTGTACATATTGAAATTTTTCAGTGATAATTTTAAATAAGTAATGAGATGTTTATCTAGACTATCATGCCATCTAAAGTGTCACATATTCCTACATTAATGATTGTAATAAATATCACAAATGTCTTTTATTGCTTTACTCAGAGGCTAATCAGCCATATATAACTCTCCTCTGTCTCCTTTTTCTGTCTTACCCTAGTTTTGTTTCATCCAGCTGGATGCCTCAAGATGCATAAATCCAATCTATACTTCAGTCAGTTGATATTCATCTTTCTAGGGCTGACTCAGTTAGTTCAGAGTGAGCTCCATCTTCTCCATGAAAGATTCTCTGCTTACTCTGGCCTGGTGATTCTCAACTTGGCTTACATATCAAAACCACCAGGGGAGCTATGATATACACACATATATATATATATTATATATATATATTCATAGCTTTAGTTTAGATGAATGAAACTAACCAATCTGGAAATTCATGGTATAAATAATTTTGTGAAAAATGAATCATCTCATGGCAGATTTACCTTAAATTAAAATAACTATAAAGACTATATTTCTATATTCATATATTCCTATATATGTACGAATCACATATATATGATCACAGATAGATAGATAGATAGATAGACAGATAGATAGATAGATAGATAGATAGATAGATAGATAGATAGGTAGAGATGATCAAGCCCCAACCCAGAATTTTGTAATTTGATTTAATGATCTGGGGTGAAACTTGGATAATTGTGTTTTTTAAAAAGATCCCTGGTAATTCCAACTGTATAGCCATGGTTGAAAATTCTGGGATCTTTCTTCTGCCTGACCAGTAATACTCACTTTTCTTTTTTGGTGAGAGGGGAAGGGAGGAATGGGTGATATAAGCCAGGGATGCAAAATTCAAAAGATAGAGAACATATATAATAAAAAATAGACCTCCCTGTTTACCCTGTTTCCCAGTCATTCAGCTTTCTTCCCCAGAGACATCTACCATTACTAACATCTCATATCACCTTCAGAGATAACATATTCACAAACAGACATGATTTTTCCTTCAACAACTCATCTCCTCTGCTTCCCCCTTACTTTACCAAGATAAGATACAATAGAAACTCATATGAATATTGCTTTTAAAAATATTTGAGAATACATATTAATACTTCTCTATATCAGAACACGTAATTATGTTTCCTTCTTTTTAACAATGGGACAATATTACATTCTATGAATAAGGCATAATTCATGTAACTGGTCCCGATTGCAATATTTCAATCTATATATTTACCTATTCAGCACCATATCACATGTGTCAGAATATCTGTAGAGTCAATAATTGGAGTAGATGTGCTAGATCCAAGAAGTTGTGCATCTCTCATTTTGGTAATTAATACCAGGCCACCCTCCAGAGAGATGGGATGACCTGACACTGTCACCAACAAAAGCCAAGTGTTTTTTTTCTCTGTTGCCAACACAGTATATTAAAAATGTCTTTATGTGGTGCTAAATGTCCATGTTTTCTCAGGGATGAAGTTAAACACCTTTTCTTATGCTTAAGAACCATTTGGACTTCATCTTTTCTGTATTCTTTGTTCATGTCCTTCACCCACTTTCCTATTGGATTGTTAGTTTTTTGTTTTCAAAGTTTATTTTATATATTAACAAAATCGTACTTTCCTCCTGAGTTGTATATGGTGGGGTTTTTTCCCCCATGTAGAATTATTTTATTCTTCTATGAGTAAATTTCTTAATTTGCTTAGGTTTTGAGACAGAATCTCTGTACTCTGAAAGTACTTAAATATCATAAAAGTTTCTCATATTTTTATAGTTTCACTTTTACATGTAAATATTTGATCAACCCAAAATTTACTCTGAATTTATAGTGTTTATTAGCATTTAATTTTTTATATTTTAGTATTTTATTTAATTATTTACATCCTGCATCCTTCTGTATTGGATTTAAGCTGGAATACAAAAATTAATACAATATAATACAAGAGTGAGTTTTAAATGAATGAAAACAGTGAAGAAAAATATCGGTCTAAATAAGGCAGAGACATATATGAGTTTAGTATACAAATTACATGTAATGAAGAAAAATATTCCATTTAAAAATGGACTATAAATTTGGTCATGGTCTGTCTCATACTGTGAGAAGGAAATATGATATAATATAATCAGTTATTAAATTTATGGGATCAATAAATTTAACATCCCTTAGTGGGTGTGGGTGCATGTAACCTTGTTTATCAAGGGAATCAGAATATTTCCTAACACCAAAAATAAAAAGAAATATCTTCCCTGTATTTTCAGGTAAAGAAGATTAAGTAAGTGGTAAGCAACATTATGGAAAACATCCTTAAACACTGAGCCAATTCCATTAATCTGTTAATTTATTATCTCATAATAAGCCTGGCAGCATCAAATCAACACAGTTCAATAAACCAGTGCTACATAATCAGGTCCTCATTATGATTTGATGAAAGCATAAGATGTTTTTGACATGTGTCAAGGAAATTTTTTTTTAATCTAGAGGAATGATGGACAACATATCATTTAGATATTTTCCAAAAAGGTAGTTTCTTCAACTGATTTTTTGTAGACACAAATTTCAAAAATATACTTTTTGAAAGTGTACCTATTCTAATCTGCCAACTCAATGCAGTGCAGTCATTAATGCGTATTCTCTGACTTATATTCTATAAATAGATGATGCTTTACCTACTTTGTGAGATCCTCAAAGGCAGAGGTTATATTCGTTCATATTTATATTTACATATTTATATTTAAATGTCCATAGAACATAACCTCAGGAAGATGATTGGTTGGTTCTCAATAAAATTTGACTAATTCATATGAAAATGGTTCTATTTTCATGATAATACCTGGAGATAGGAAGGTATACCATTCTTTAAAAACCAAAATTTTGGTTCTGTAATATTTTATTAATAGAAAGACAATAATCTTAACCTTATGCTTTGGTTTATTTTAGCTTGGTTTGCACAAGTGTGTTTTTTGATAAGCAAACTAAGAGTAAAGAATAACTCTTTGTTATTAGAGATAATAATTGACCTCAAATTTCATTTGTATCACTTTAGTGATACAAATTTTACCAGTTGAAGGCGCTGGTCTGTCTTGTTCACCCTTGTACTACCAGCATTTAGAACTGTGCCTGAAATATTACATATTCCTCGAATCAATGAATGAATAAGGGCTTATATTAGTTTCGACATTAAGTAGCTTAATAGGCTATGGCCACACTAGAAAGTGACAGAATACTATTACTTTAAGTTAATTCCTAACTGTATTTCATAAAAGTGCTTAGTGTCGCTGGTTCTTTGGTAAATAGAAGTAAAAAAATACTTGGTTATGTTAGTATTACATTTCTGTGTGAGAAAAAATACTGTTTCACTTAAATTTTTCATGTGCTCATGTCCCAATATCTTATCCTTAATTCAGAACACCTGAAATTCAAAACACTTATTTGACTCTCCATTATTTAAACTTTACTATTTATAAATGTATTGCCTATTCTCCTAGATAAATTATAATAGTAATTATAATTATTGTTTATAACTATATTTTTCTGTATTATTCTATATTTCTATTTATTATCCTTTCTCATTATTTTTCTTTTATTTTCTGCTCTCTATTATCTGGATTTGTTGTCTGTTGATTTAGAAGTTATAAACACTGTGTCTGTTCTGATGGTTGTCCTTTACACTGATTTCCACATATATTTTCTTCTATTGATTTGTTGTATGTATCAAATCTAGAAAATGCTTTTCTTCAATATTTTAAAAATATTTATTCCTTATTCTTTTCCTATATCCACTGCTAATATTGAAAATATGATGCCAATCAGCTGGTCTTATCTTTCTGTACAAGAGTTTTTAGAATTATCATTTTGTCTTTGATTTTAAATGTCATGTGATATACAGCTTTTGGATTCTCTCTCCTAATTAGTGTTCTATCAGTGGTTTATATCTGAGGTCTATCATTATTCTGCTATACCAGTTCTATTTGTCAGCTTGGGCTTCCATAGCAAAATATCACAGACTGAGTTCTTAAAGAAAAGAAATTTATTTTTCACAGTTTTGGAGGCTAGAAGTCCAAGATAAAGGTCTAGCTGATTCAGTTTCTGATGAGAGCTCTCTTCCAGGCCTACAGAGGTCGCCTCTCACTGTGGCCTCACATGGCCTTCCTCAGTGGGTGATTATGAACTGTCAGTCTAGAGATCACACTTTGAGAATCATGGCCTTAAATATATCCTTTGGCCCAGGCTCCAGACTTCCCAATCTCCACCCAAAGCATATACATACTCTTTTACAATGTCTTTCTTTCTACCCAGAGATTTATTATATTTATTTACTTTTGTTCATTTTTATTTTTAATTATTTTCATATCGTTTCAGTTGTTAATTCCTATGATCATGCTTTCCTCTTAATTTTGTAGGTTCCATAGAGTTGACTTTTGAGGAGAAAACCAAGCACCCATGTTCTTTGCCCTCTTAAGAAAAATGAGAAGCCCCTCCATGGTTCCTCATTATAATTTTCAATGTTATGTTTTGTCTGATTATATACACTATAGAAAAATGGATAACAAAAATTTTATAAATAAAATTCATTTATATTTTCTCAACTCTAAGATAACAATCCTTAACGTTTTGGATTAAATTCTTCATCTGTCTCTTTTTAAAAAAAATTCATGTAGCTAAATACTTAATGATTAATATTGTGGATTATCAGTTAGAAATTTTGACCAAAATGTACATAGGTGACTTTTTTTCCTGCATCAAATGTTAAAATAAAAATTCTGAAAGGAGATGCAGTAGTTCCTCCTCATTTGGGAAGTATGCGTCCCAAGACCCACAATGGATGTCTGAAACCGCAGGTAGTACTGAACCTTATATATACTACGTTTTTGCTATACATACATACCTATGATAAAAGTTAATTTACATGTTAGACACAATAAGAGATTAACAACAGTAACTACTAATAAAATGGATTGTAACAGTATACTGTAATAAAAGTTACCATAAATCTTAGCAACCTCAGCATACAATTTTTTTTTCTTTCCTTATTAAGTCGAGAACTTTCACATTTTGCTTAAAGGAGGCACTTTACGGCTTCTCTTTGGCGTAGCCAAATTGCCAGCATCACAGCTCTTATACTTTGGGGCCATTATTAAGTAAAACAAAGGTTACTTGAATACATGCACTGCAATACTGTGACAGTTGATGGCTACTAAGTGACTAACAAGCGGTAATGCATATACAGCATAGGTATGCTGGACAAAAGGATGATTTACTTCCTGGGAGGGATGGAGTGGGATGGCACAATATTTCATCATGCTGCTCAGACAGGAGGTGCACAATTTAAAACTTATGAACTGGTTTTTTCTGGAATTTTCCATTTAATATTTTTGGACTGCAGTTGACCACGAATAACTGAAACTGCAGATAGTGGAACAGTGGATAAAGGAGGACTGCTGCATTCTTCTTGGAGCGGAACGTTCTCTTGATATGTTTGACCGCTGTAGTCTAAATTTTCGCAGTCTCCACATCTTTCACTTAAATTTGTCCTTTCAAATTGCAGGAGCATTCACATCTGCATTCTTTAGGTGAGGAAGAAAATTTGTATAATATGTATCCTTAAAGACTACTTGTTGCCATCATGATTATTGGTAATAATAATGCCATTCTTCTGAAAGAATGATCAGAATCCACTAGGCTTATATTGCTAATAAGTGATCACTGAAAGCATAGAAATAGCATAACTACATAGCTTGAATGAGTAGGAAAAATACTGTTTAATGACTTTGTTTACCTCTCCCATTTGCCATCTGTCTTCTTTCATGGTGTGGTAACCTTTGGAATAAGCACCGCATGGAAGTTAGTTGGGGTCAGAAACTTGGTAATAGATTAACTCATGGCCTATGCAAAAAGGCAGTAACTTACTTTTTAGAACACAACTTATCTATTCTGGATGCTAAATAATAATGACAATATCAACTGGTAATATTTATTAAACAATGCTCTATTGGGAGCTCTGTGATGTGTGCTTTCTTGGTTTATTTTGTTTAATCCTCAAAACATAATAGCGTAAACCAATTACTGAGGTAGAGGTCATATGTTTGAGTCACTCCATCATGTTTATTCAACAATTGTTTATTAAGAGCCTACAGTTTGCTAAGCAGTATGTGAAGAGCGGAGGATCATAAAGTAGACTTTTTTCTAGGAGCTTATGTACCAGTGGGGTGAAAGAAAAAATACAGAAGCAAAAAAAGAAAGGTAATTACAGCTTATGAATAGTACTTTGAAGGAAATAAATAGGGTGATATGATAGGGTGGACTAGGGACAGGTGGTTAGAGAAGACTTCTTCTAAGAGATGATATTTGAGCTGAGATTTAAGGATGAATAAAAGCCAGCCACATGCTCACCGGTGTTCCAGATAATCAACTAAGTTTAAAGGCCTTGAAATGAGAATAATCATTATATACTGTCCATCTTTTTCTCTGGTAGTTTTCCTTGGTCTGAGGTCTATGTTGTCTGATATTAATGTATAGCTACTCCAGCTTTCTTTTGATTAGTAGTTGCTTAGCTTATTTTCACAATCCATTTACTTTTAACCCAATTATATAATTATATATAAAATAAAGTGATCATAGATACATAGATATGTGTTTTTTGTTTTTAATTCATTCTGAGAATCTGTCTTTTAATTAGTAAATTTAAATCACTGCACTTAATAAATTATCAGCATGTTTGGATTTAGGTAGGCCTACCATTTTACTATTTGTTTTCTGATTTTTACTCTTACATTTCCCCTTTCTTGCCTCCTTTTGAATTATTTAAACAAGTTTTTGTATGCCATTTTAATTTATCTATGTTTTTGATTATATCACTTTGTATAGTTTTTTAGTGGTTTCTCCATAGGGATTATGGCACATATACTTATTTTTTCTGCATTCTATAAAGACAATATTTTACCACTTCACATGGTAAGCAGAAACCTTATCACAGTATAGGTCCTCTTACTCTCCTCCTTTATATTGTAGTTCTCATATATTACAACTACATATATTGAATACCCCATTAGAAAGTGTCATAATTTTGACTTTCAATCAGCATGCATATTTTAAAGAACTGAAGAAGAGAAGAATAGTCTATTATATTTATATCCAGGTGTTTACCACTTCTGTGACTCTTCCTTTATTCCTTATGTTACAAGTTTCTTACCGGTGACGAATCCTCTTAGTTTTGTGTCGTCTGAGAATATCTTTATTTTACCTTCCTTCCCAAAGAATATTTTTACTGGATATAGAATTCTAATATAGAACTTTTTTGTAGCACTTTAAAATTGTTGTTCCACTTCCTTCTGACTGCCATGGGTTCTGATGTCAAATATAGTCATTGTGAATCAGTATCCTCCATACATAATAAGTCCCTGGCTACATTCAAGTTTTTTGTATTTGTCTTTAATTTCAGAAGTTTGATTATGATATGTATGCATATGGATTTTTTGAGTTTATCTTGCTTAGAATTTCCTGAGCATTCCTCTTGCTTCTGTAAGGTTTTATCTTTCACCAAATTAGGAAAGTTTGCAGTTATTGTTTTTCAGACATGTTTTTCTGTACTACAAACTTTTTTTATCTTTCTGTGACTCAGATGAGACCAATGGTAGACTTTTTGATATTGTCCCACAGAATGCTGAGGCTCTGTTCACTTTTTTTTTTTAAAGATTGGCACCTGAGCTAACAACTGTTGCCAATCTTTTTTTTTTTTAATTGCTTTTTCTCCCTAAATCCCCCCAATACATAGTTGTATATTTTAATTGTGGGTCCTTCTAGTTCTGGCATGTGGGATGCTGCCTCAACATGGCCTGATGAGTGGTGCCATGGCTGTGCCCAGGATGTGAACCAGTGAAACCCTGGGCCACTGAAGCAGAGCATGTGAACTTAACCACTGGGCCACAGGGCTGGCCCTTGTTCTCTTTTTTTAAAATCTTTTTTTCTCTCTGTTTTTCAGAATGCTTAATTTCCCATGATCTATCTTGAAGTCATCTTCCTCTTTACTCTGCCATCTCCAGTCTCCTATTTAGGCCATCTGGTGAATTTTCTATTTTGATTATTGTATTATTCAGTCATAAAATTTCCATTTGATTCATCTTTATATATTCTAACTCTTTGCTGAGATTTTCAGTCTTCCTATTCATTGCATGAGTGTTTGCACTTGCCTGTTAAAGCACATATCTAGTAGCTGCTTTAATGTCTTTACCTGATAAATACAACAACTCCATCATCTTGGTTTGTGTACCTGTTGATTGTTTTTCCTTTAAGCATTAAGATAAGATTTTCCTGATTCTTCATATGCCAAGTAGTTTTGGGATTGTATCCCAGACATTTTGAATATTGTGTTATGAATCTCCGACTCTTATTTAAATCATGAGAAGCAGCTTGATTTTCTTCTCTTAGTAGGCAATTGACCTGTTTAGGTTTAAGGTAAAAGCTCTGATCTACGTTCTTTGGATTTTGATTCCAGTGTCAGTGCAGTTTTTAAAGTGTTTGCAGTGCTGTTTGGATCCATTGTTCACTTCTTAGCAGCCATTCTGGGCCTGGATAGCGGTCTACATTGTAGCTTAGTTTCAAACCCTTTGATATCCTATTTAGGGTCAGATCCCTGCATGCTCAGCTCAGAGGTGAGTGCAGGAGCTCATACACAACTTTATGAGATTGATCCTTCTCTCTGGAGCTCCCTCCTCTCTGCAGTCTCCCTGATAGCTCCTAGTTCTCTGGACCCTCCTTTCCAGATCCTCTGGTCAGAGAGCTTGGGCTTTAGTTTACCTGCTATTCTACGGACTTTCCACAACTGAGTATGAACTTGGAGGCAAGTAGTGAAAATATAACAAGAAAAAGAAGCAACAGAGATCATCCCATGTTCTTAGGATCATGACTCCTCTATTAAGAAAAATTCGCTCCCTCAGAGTTTTAGGTGCCTGCTCAACCACCACTGCTGCAGCTTCAGCTGCAGAATTCCCTAGGGGCTGGAGTGCAAGAGGCAATGGAAAAGAAAAAGAAAATGAACCACAGGGAATTCTCCCACTTTCTCTGCATTTTAGGAGTCCTCTTTCCAGTTCCTTGGAACTCCTTCAGCTCTTCTGATCTTCAGCATGCAATTTTGGGCTCCCTCTGAGTCTAGGCCAGGCAATTCAAGAGAGGGAAAAATAGAAAATTCACCTCCAGTTTAGTGGTACTTGGAATTCTAGTTTCATTTCCCAATCTACCTGCTATCGTTTATTTTTCTGAGCCCTCAGATATCTGTATTCTGTCCAAGACTTATACTTGCATTCAGTGGGGGAGATTCCCCTGTAACTGGAACCTCCCTGTTTTGTCCTGTTTACAACACAGAATAAAAGATGTCCAGAGAAGAATGAATGATGGAAATTAGAGGAGGGGCTCCCGTTGGAGATTACAGACCAGGGCAATATTATAAGTGGTAAGGTAATATTATAAGTGGTAATGTGGTAAGTGCTTGAATTTTATTCTAAGAATGATTAGAAATCCCTAAAGGATTTTAATCAGAATATAGATATAATATGATTTACATTTCAAACAGATCACTTGGGCTGCCATATAGAAAATGAATTGTGGGAATTTAAGGTATTTATTGATGTTTTAAACATAGTTCTGTTGCATAGAGAAAAAAATATTTTAGAAATAGGATCAAAATGATTTGCCAATGGATAGAATATAGAGAAAGGGGAAAGCAAGGGGATAAGGATAATAACGATATTTTTAGCTTGAACAGTTGGGTAGGTGACAATGACATTTACTGAGATGTGAAAGATTGGGGAAAAGCAAGGCTTAAAACTAAATATAAGAGGTTTTCCCCCCTTTAGGTATGCTACATTTGGCACATCTGTTAAACATCCAAGTGGAGATGTCAACCGGGCTATTAGATACACTTTCTTCCATTATCACAGATCCTATTGATGGTGAACTATCCTGGATATATTTGACATATGTCCTAAAAAGAAAAGCTCTTATAAAAGAATATTCACAAAACACTCAAGTATATTTCTCACAAATACTCACAAAGTTCCAGGAATGCCATGTCACCATATGTGAAAATCATCCTCTATTTTCCTTAAAGCTTTTCAAGAATGCATTTGGTGGCTTGATTGGAGGTCATTCCATAACAAGCCCAAAGTGCTTAAATTTCCCTATGTTTTTGTCATATTACAAATGCAAATAAATATTTGCTTCTTTGGTCTCTTTTATAATCACAGTAAATATGATGTACTGCATTTCCCAAGGTCTGAATCATTCAATCTAGAATAACATCTTGCAGGGCCTTCATTTTATAGCTTACAGTAATCTTTTCTCAGTTCAAGTCACTTTGATGCCTCTCTGACTATGTATAATGAATATATGACCCCTATCCTTCACTCGGTCTTCTGGTCTCTAAGGAATAACTATTATTCAGGACTCCCACTTAATGAACAATGTTCACTGACTTCTGGATCTTTTTATCATCTGAAATTTAGAGCTGGAAGACCACCTGGATTTCTACTTGCTAACAAACCGTGATGTTCTTTCAACTTGTTCCATCAGAATTTTATCATAAATCGAGAAAGATATATCGGGGTCGGCCCCGTGGCCAAGTGGTTAAGTTTGCATGCTCTGCTTTGGCGGCCCGAGGTTTCACTGGTTCAGATCCTGGGCGCAGACATGGCACTGCTCATCGGGCCATGCTGGGGCGGCATCCCACACGCCACAACTAGAAGGACCCACGACTAAAAAATACACAACTATGTACCAGGAGGCTTTGGGGAGAAAAAGGAAAAATAAAATCTCAAAAAAAAAAGAAAAGATACATACACACACGCTCCTCACATACACACACTGTATACAAATGTAAACATGCTGTTCCCACACGCACATACTGTATACACACACAACACACTCTTCATAAACACATACCATCCACATACTTACACATACTGTTTATATACACACACCCTGTATAGTAGTGAGCAGTGTTGGAGTGACCTATGTTTGCTACATTCTATCTGTAGAATTCTCTCAGGAAGCAGAAGGTACAGGAGCCATGTTTCTCCAGAAAGTAAGAGATGAAGCAGAATGGTATTTAATTAAAATGTTTGCAACATTTCCCATGAGATATAAGCTACTGACATTTTCCAGACTGCAAGCCAAGAAATGCTTAGGATTATACAGATGTACTTTGCAATCTGCAATTGCCATGCAATTAAAACATAGCTTAGATACAGTTCAGGAAATATGGATTGGATAACCCTTCTTTAGAACTCAAAAATTAGTTAAGTCCTATGAGAACTTATGGTAAGTTGAGCAGCTCATCTCTTCTCAGAGTAAATCAAGATTCCATTTCCTCTGCTTCATAGGCGACTTTCATAGTCCATCTAGAATGGTTTCTAACATCTATATCTGAGTCTGCCAAAACCATAGTTGTTTCGTTGTATCTCCTTCTCCTCCTAACTGTTCTCATCTCTACCAGAACACTCTACTCTTTCTCTTAATTGTCACGCTGTGGTTCTCCAGCACTATAATATTCCTAAGATGTGAATGATGATGCTGACCTCAGCTCCTCCTCTCAACTTCTCTGTTCCTTAATTCCTCATAATATTACTCATCTATGCATTCAAATGGCAGATATTTATTGAGCAACTACCTTGTTCCAAGCAACCTTAGAGGAAAGTGGATATATCAATAATCATTGTAGACAAAAGTCCTCTTCTCCTAAAGTTCACATTTTAGTTCAAGGAGGGAACAAACAATGAACAAGAAATAAACATCACTATTATTTTCTATGCTGATGGATACCATGAAGAAAATTTTAAAAACAAGGAAAAGATAGTGAGAATTGGGAGGGGAATTTGGGCTTTTGCATTCAGTCCTTCAGAATGCAAATCTTTCCTTCCTTCCTTCCTTCAAGGATTGGTATTGCTCTAGAGTACATTCTTTAACCCACAGAGGCATTCATGAGGTCAAGAAATCCTCAGCTTATTTCCCATAGTTCATTTTATTAGTCTAAGATAACTGTTTTTAGGAGAATAATGGAGAGTGCACTTTATCACTTTAAGCTCAATTTCCTATTAGCAATAGATATAGGTCTTTGCATTATTACGTAGAGCATCCTCAGCTCCCCTTTTCTCATCCTTTTACCTCCAGACCATGCCCAGAGGTCCTTTTCTAATAGAAACATCTATCTACTTTTTTAATTTATAAATTTTCAAAAAAAAACCACACAGAACCTTTGTGAGGAAAGGAAAAATTCTGTACAATTGGCCAGAATTGACTCTTAAGCAAACTTTTTTCTTTTACTACTCACTGTGTGTGAAAATATGGCAATTTACAAATACTCTTCCCTTGAACAAAGAAATGGATTGCAGTGGGATTGGGTAAGGCAGAGATTTTGTTATTTCAATAATATTAGTTAAGAGAATGTCTTAATACTTTGGCAGTAAGGAAAGCATTCCAAATAAAGATTTCTATTAAACCAAATTTTCCCTAGAAAACCTACAAACACATTTAGAATCTAAGAGTGAATTTAGGAGAAGAATGAGTATAACAAATCATTCTTAACTCTTAATGAACCTACATGAATTAACCTCTATACCAAAATCTATATGCTAAAGATGACTCTTGAGTGACTATTAATTTTATAAGGAATATTTTCCAACGCTGCTTAACCTTTTGTATTCTCACCTCCTCTCCAAAAGGATTCTTTGAGCACAGCTTCTGTTTTCTTTACTTATGATAACCACTGCTCATCTAACGTGCAACAGGCACTTTAGTGGCCTTTCCGCATGTCCATTGCACAGCAATATATATGCATAAAAGCAGAATATTGGTATTATCCTGACATGCATGCCTTCAATAAAGCTAAGCAGAATGCTATGTATAACATACTGCTTCTTAAGTATCAGTTGCAGGATGAATATACGGAGCTGCTGCTGCGTGTGTGTGTGTGTGTGTGTGTGGTGGGGTGTCATGATAGGTCTCTATGTCCAAAAGATATTAGTCAAATAGCAAAAAGGGCTATGTATACAATCTGAATTCAAGGATACCAAAGGAGGATAAGAAGTTTGCCAACAGTTTCAGAACAATGGAATTCCATTAGTCTCATTCTGTTTTTTCTTTAAAAATTAAAACATGCTCATTGATATAAAGTAAAAATTATAGACAAATAATTGAAAAAGTACTTAGATAGCACTGTTAAAACCTTAGGAGGCTGGTCTGGTGGTGCAGTGCTTAAGTTTGCACGTTCTGCTTTGGCGGCCTGGGGTTGCTGGTTCAGATCCCAGGTGTGGACCTATGCACGGCTGATCAAGCCATGCTGTGGAAGGCGTCCCACATATAAAGTAGAGGAAGATGGGCACAGATGTTAGCTCAGGGCCAGTCTTCCTCAGCAAAAGAGGAGGATTGGCAGTAGATGTTAGCTCAGGGCTAATCTTCCTCAAAAAACCGCAAAAAGCAAAAAAAAAACCTTAGGAAATTTTCTTTCAATTTTTTTTTTTACAGAAATGTGATATTTTATATTATCTTTGGCAATCTGATCCCTTTTTCTTTATACCAGGCATTGTGCTAGCTTTAACAGTGAGCACAGCAGATACAGTTTCTGCTCCAACAAATCTAATCTCTCTTTCCATGTTGAAAAATATTCATTATCACATAAATGCCTAAATCTGTATTCCATATATTATTTAACCTTGCCCTATTGCCAGACATTTGGTTTGTTCTCTACCTTTTTCTATTATTCACAATAATTCTCCACCTGTGGAAGCCGTGAGAATAGATGTCCCTTCCCTCCCCCCCAGTTCAACTTGACCTCTCACCCTCTCGTCTAGTTCAGAGCCAGCTGTTGGTCTGATTGGACTAAAGTTATTCACACCACCGTAAGGTGTACTTTCCATGAATGCTAAAAGAAAATTTTAATCCAAAGTGTGTAGTGTTTTTGATGTTGTCAAATTCAGCCAACATCAATTCTTTAAAAGCCAATTCGGTGAAAATCAACTTGCCAAATATTGCATTTATGGAATGACTAATTTTAGACATCTAGCACCTCCTCGTTTCTGAACATTTTACATGAATGGATTGACTTTCCCTTCAACGCAGATTCTTCTCTTTAGTTTTGAGGACTCACTCTCAGCCACTTCACCTTTCCCTGCCCCTGCTTCTGTCTCCCCCTGCCTTTGCCCTTGCATTTGTACTCAGATCTCCTCCGGCCTCCTAACTGTCTTTGTCCCTGCTCTCATGCCTCTGGCAATAAACGGCTCCAACAAATTATCCTGGACTGAACTTAGTGTATTGTTCTCATAATTTTCTGAGAATTGGTCATTTTACAAATTGGCTTCGGGCATATTGTTTAACACCCCCTGCCCCCCCTGCATTGAACCACTGTTGAAAACGTGGCTTTTACTTGGGACTTTCAGGTAATATCACTTGCTCATTCAAGGTCAAACCACCTTCCTTTATCCTGTTTAAGAAGGATTTATATACATGAATCAGAACAATAACTTCACAGCATTCACCTTCCTTTCTCACCAGGTCAAGGGGTGTCCCCCTTGGGGTTTGAAGAAGGTAAATGATACATATAAATATTTCTAATTTCTTGTCCATAAATCAAAAGGACTTCCTAAGTTTGATTTATAAGTGATAATTATACCTGGCATTTTTAGCCTGTATTATTTTTCAAAAAGATAAATTCTGCCTGCAAAGTAAGGATAACACAAGCTGAGTCATCATCTCTAATTTTTCATAAAACCCTCATAGGCTGAATTCAGGCATAGATACTGGAAACGGTCTTCAGAAAATTTTCCCTCGTTCTTATATACTTGACAATCCACAGTCACAGCTGGACCTCAGATGGTTACAGAGCCACACAGCTGCTTGGTGAGCCCCATGACTCTGCCTTGGTAAATAGGAGTTCTTTGAAAGTGTGAAAAGGCAGAAACGAAATCCTAATTTCACATAATAGAAATATGAATCAGAATCTCTTCTGTGTGTTGCATTTGCGTGAAGGTTCATACTAAATTTGCTCTTCCTCTATCATTTTGTCCTTTTCACTATCTAGCACACGGAAGCTACAGGCGGCCTACAAGTGCAAATATTTACTATGACTGAGAACAAGAGGAACAAAACACAGTCTAAGGAAGTAAACACATTGCACTATATAGAATTTAAAGTAAACAATATATAAAGAGGACAGAATTCATCCTTTGTTTTCTTACTTGATAAGTTAAATCATATAGCAAGCCATAACATAAGATATAGTAGTTACCATACATTTAGCATAATGACTTAAACACATTTTCTCTGCAGGAAGTATTCCTATGATAATAAGGCAATATGAAAAATAGCCTGTGTTAAAAATAAAATCTGAATGCAAAGGATAACTCCACATCTATGGCACCCCAAATACAATATATCATAACAAATATATATTTATTCATGTACATATATACACTGTGAAATCTTATTAAGTAAATATCAATATGTAATTCCATAGAGTTCCCTATGATAATTTTCTAAAATATTAAATTCAACACTTAATAAGTTCAAGATCTTTTGCCCCACTCTAGTGCCTCAGATTTTATATTAAAAAGACTTTCTTTACATTTTATAATGCCAACATGCAAACAAGCAGTAGCCTAGCCATTAAAACACATTAATCAAGTACTATTTATTCTGTCTGAACTCATCTAGGCCATGCAGATAATGTTAACTCTTTTCTGACTTCATGTGGAATTGCGGCAAAGGAAGTTTATATTAACCAAAATGCTCAGGGAAGAACTACCTAGACACCTTTATTAACAAACTTAGTATGACAGACACCAGTATTTGCCCACCCTAGATCTATTTGCTCTTTCTGCCTTGCTTTGAGTACCCTGTTTTGGTTTACAGTGGGGGATAGATAATAATTGATATTACTCAACCATAAAAATTCTATTTCTTGCTTTGACGTTCTGCCTTACAACTAATGGTGGTTTTGAGGCCCAGGTGGTTAATGAGCCTGAAGGGAAAGTCTACTGAGGGAAGTCTAATGGTTTTCCTGGTAAATCATATAAATATAGCTACCCCACTTCCTTCTGTGAGCATGGCCATAGTATCTGGATTTGCAGAAGGAGACCACTATGAGAAAGAGTGAAAGCATGCTAACTGTGGCAGAGCAGAAAGATAGAAAGAAAAATTCATTTCTAACCTACACCTAGCTTGATTTACTTGAACGCATAAAAGCTTTTTGAATCACAAGGATATTTTCTAATATTTCTTCCCAAACTAAATTCTGTATCTTTGAATCTGCACAAAAGACTTTCTTACCAAAACAAACTTTTTAGTGGACAACTCTACCATGATTCAGGCCCCCATGCCCAGATTTCAGAAATGAAAATTTATAACTCGTAAGCTATCCCAAGTTTGCATTATGTTAGAGCTGTTTATTTATATTCATCACTCTCTTTTTATTTCCCTGTCCCAGTTTTTTCTCTCTCTTATTCTCCCCCGAATAGAAGCTAAAAATACCCAAAAGTCTGTGACCCAGAGACCTTCAAAATATTAGAACAAGACTAAAGGGGAATCCAGTTTTCAGGACATTTTAGGGATTCCAGCATGACCGATCCAGTATCTATAACCCTTGATTACTCGGTAGTTGTGGCAAATAGACATCCACATCATGTAGTATATCACCAGATCATCCTTGCTCTAATCAAAGATTACCTTCCAACATCTGATCACTAATGTCATTCTTGTTGACCAGCTGACTTACTGGAATAAAATAGTTAGAAAATTCCCAGACTAAGATATAAGATGCTTTTGACTCTAGATACCAGAATACACAACAAAAAGTGGCTAATGTAATGGGGTTTATTACACTCACATAAGTCCAGAGTCTGCTGATCCCAGGGTTTGTGCAGTGGCTTGCACAAGTACCTGAGGTCATTCCACTTCTGATAAACACTCATTGTGTTAGTGATGTCTCACCACACAGTTACAAGACATCTGCCATACCCCATGAGAAAATTTCTGTAGGAGGAGGTAAATGGTTGGGAGAAAATGCCACCCTTCTCTCCAGTCTCTTTCCTTAGGAGGACAACCCATTTCCAGAGCCTCTTAGCAGATTCCCCTTGTGAGTCATTGGCCAGAGCTGGATCACATGGCTTTTTTAGATTAATCAGTGGTGATTTAGAATGGGATTACCATGTCTAGGCTGGGGGAGAAACTCAATCTCCTTATAAATAGTCATACAAATTATATCTGAATAAAATTGAGGGCTGGCTAGTAATTACTATCAGGTTCTCTAAGCTTTTTTTCTAGAAGAATTTGGAGTAGCTGGCTATATTAGTTTTCTAGGGCTGACGTGACAAAGTGCCACAAACTGGGTAGATAGCTTAAAGCAACAGAAATGTATTCTCTCACATTTCTGGAGGCTGGGCATTTGAAACCTAGCTGTTGGCATGCTCTCTCTGAAGGCTCTAGGGGAGAATCTCTTCCATGCCCCTTTCTTAGCTTCTGGTGCTTCTGGCAATTCTTGACTTGTAGATGCATTACTCTAATCTCTGCATCTGCCATCACGTGGCATATTCCCTGTGTGTTTGTCTCTGTGTCTCTTTTCCTCTTATAGTGACACCAGTCATATTGAATTAGGGCCCACCCTAATGACCTCATCTTAACTTGATTATGTCTGCAAAGACACTATTCCCAATTAAGGTCACATTCACAGATACTGGGGATTAAGACTTCAATATATATTTTTGGAGGACATAATTCAACTGATAACACTGACACAATTGAAGGAATGCCTTGGCATGTGAAATGACGCTCAGAAAGCACAAAAACAGAGCTATACTTGATAACGCACATGTTAGAAACTAATATATATTATTGTCAGAGCATTGCCAGTGAGGCAAACTGTTTATTTTTTGTTTTTCTATCTCTTTGTTCAAGATTCAAATTTCTATGCATGACAACTAGATTGGCTTTGTTTGAACAACAAGTCCACTCATTGGCAGGGCATAAGGGAAAATGACAGAGCACTTTGATTGACATCCTACCAAGCCTTCAAGTCACGTCAAAGGTGGAGTTCCCAAGGGGAAAACTAGACGTGTTTACCAGAAGAAAAGAAAAAAGTGCTGTGGAAGTAAACGCAAAAAGTGTGCTCCGGATGATTTAGTCAGTTCTGTCCTGTCTGCTCCACTGGTTAGTAACTGGCTCCTTGACTGCCACACCTGCAGAAGGAAATTAGAATGGCTTTGGTTCATGGACAGCCTGATCTTGAGGCTCTGTATGAGACATGGAGGTGCCACAGAAATGCTATGACACACACACTAGACAATAAGAATTGACAGCAGATGTAAACAAACGGTCTGTTCATATCAGCATTCCCTGGATGAATACCAGCTCTGAATATAGATACAAATAAAATGTAATATTGACTGCTATATTTATAAATATTTTATAAGCAGATTATGTGTCATCCTTAGCATTGGAAAGGATCATATAGAGGGGGAAATCTGAAACAGAAGAAAAATAGAAATAAGAAAATATGCATATAAATTTCAGTTGTCACTAACAAAATATATAACAAACTAATTTGACTGGATGTATAGTTTACCATACTGGAATCAGCCCCAAGTTTTGGGAGACAAAAAGGATAGAGATTAAAGAGACTAAGCTTCAGACAGATCTGAGTTGAAATCTGGATTCTACTCAATGTCATATTTATAAAACATAGTACAGCTAAGGCATATAGTACTCGTTATATGAATGCATAGTTATCAATAAGGATTTGTTAAATGAATGAATAAACTTGATAGTAACTTATGATGAATCCCAATCTGTTTGTAAAGAAAATATTGGGAGGAGGGAATACACGTACACAACTAAAACTCCTTTTTTCCTGTAATGTAAATGACACTATACATAAAATGTAAACAAGAATCATCCTTGACTAACTCTGATGATCCTCTGTATACTGTGCCTAATCTCATGCATTTGTTGAACACCTGTCCTGGGTAAGTCACTGCGCTTGGTATTTGGGAAATACATTGAAGTCACAAAGTCTCTGCCCTTGAAAAATGTGTAAACCATTTGCAGTCGGGAAGGGGGTTAAGAGGTTTGAGTGGCCCGGTGAGAGAAAACAGGGGAAGGATTGATTTACCTTGACTTGGCAAGACCCGGTAGGTCTTCACCATGAAGATGAAATTAAAATTGGCTACTGAAACTATGAGCAAGATCTAGTTGTGATGTTTTTGTTTTTTGTTTTTTCTTGGAGAAAAGGGATATTAGGGGAATAAGATGTTGTATATCACTAGTGGACAGGAACTGGAAGTCAAACAGCCTTTGATCCTTGCCTAGGTACTATTTTTTCTTACGAATTGGCATTTATCTCGCTGTTGACTCACACACTCCCCAAAGCCGACTGTAAGATTATTTTCACTTTCTAAAGAGCTGCTACTTAAATATGAGGAATAAAAAATGTGAAGGCTGAAGATGTTATAAATCATCATGTAAATAAAAGCCTCACATAAATGATGGAGAGGCAAACATGACTGTTGTTTGAGGGAGCTCCTAAGATAGATTAGATTTGCGAGGACAAGAAGGGACAGTTTTGCTTTGCCATCCATTGCGTCGGATTCATTTATACCCTTGCACCATGTCCCTTACTGAGCTCTAATTCTCTGTCTTTTATTAAGATAAAGACGAACCATCTCTGTGTGTGTGTGTGTTTGGGAGGGAGCGGTGGGGATTGGTTTAATTTACTGAACCACTTATTTCCCTGAACTGTTTGTCAACACATGTTGCAGCACAAATGGTAAAGTAAAAACTGAAGACTAGAAGAAACTAACACTTCTGAAAAGCATAACTGAGTTTGTGTTGAAGGGTACTTAGGCTGATATATGGCAGTGTTCTGAAAAATAAATAGATCAGTCACTTCAGTACAAACACCAAAGCCTTCTACTTACCAATTCCCTCATGTTTAGTTAGGAGTTCAAATATTTTTGAAGACATTCCAATATAAATTAGAATAGTCTCCAAATGTTTGGCACTGTAAATGGCCAGGCTAAAATTCACTTTTAATGAACTGTATTTTAATGTCAGTCTCTCCTGTCTCCTCTCCTTAAATGACAAAGAACTGATCTGACTTTGTAATGAATGCTCAGCTGTTCTATTACCAACTCTGCCATTTATTTTGCCTCTGTGTTTTCCTGCGAATTCATGGTGATTTTAGACGTGCGGAGTAGGAGAAAGGTTAAGATTTAGGAAGAGAGTAAACCTAGAATCAGTAGGACATGGGCTCTCTGGGTAGAATACAAAAAGCTACTTGTGACAATTTCTTTACTGAAAGCTGAAGGTTTGGAGGCCAGAGAAAACATAAATAAATACGGAGGATATTGAACAGAATAAATAACCTGAGACTACAAGCTTTGAATCCATGACTTTGAGTCAACTGTAATTCCTGTATCACTTGCTTGATGTTTAGAACCAAAGGTTTAAGGAGAATTGTGTTCAAAGATTTCATAGAACTCAGCTTCAGGATTATTTGGATCAATGTATTTGGAATTGCTTTTGCTTTGTAAACTTACATACATATGATATTTTTCTCCACTGTGCTACCCATTGAATTACAAAACTCGACATTATGACTAGATGGAGTGAAAGGTTATATAACTTTCTGTATAAGTTTCTCCTTTCAAACTCGCATGGAACTTCAGTGCTAAAACTGGGAAAGTCATAGCCAAATCATGGCGTTGGTCATCTTAAGTGCCTGGAAGAGCCCCTAGCAAATAAAAAAAGAAGGCATTCAAAAATTGTTATCAATGGAATGGATGCATAAGTAAAGTATAATTTATTGCGCACCTTCTGCTAGGTAATAAAAATGACTTGTGATTTTTAAAAAAATCAATGTATAGAATTGTATATTGATATGCATACAAATATACAAATATAAAAATTTATAAATAAGCAGAATCATGTATACAGTGGTATGACTCAGCAGTTTATCTGTTACTTATGAATGCTAGATCCTGTGCTGAATGTTATGGGAATAATTTGTTAAACTAATTTGACAATTATAATCACCAAGTAGGTAAATTCAAAGAAGAACGATTTTTATTGTCGTATTCTTTTTCCAGTTCCACAGTAGGAAAGGAGTTATTATAGATTAATAAATTTATGTTGGAATTTGGAGTAGGGGACAAATATATATGCCTTTGTAAAAGATAACTCTTTACTTATGATATGTTAAGCATTTACTGAACTTGACATATTTTCTCATGAACATACTTTTCAACCTTGTTCCCTGAAGCTCACTGTTAAAGTCGATAAAGCTGCCACCCTGTTTGTAGTCCTAAACTACCCAAGAATATTATGTTGAAAGATGATACCTTGAAGACATCTCTTATTTCTTTCATCAATTCTATTATTTAATTTGAATTTATGAATATCAAAAGGAAGTTTGAAAACGGCTTGTGGAAAAGCTTCAAATCAGTCGGTTCTTTAAAATGCACTTGGCTCTACTGTGTGACTACTTCACTTGCTTCCTGCATTATACCACTATTTTGTTAAATTTTGTATTTGCAATATAATTGCCTATTCAGTAATTCCTAGCGTTAGTCGGATTTCTTGCATGACATAAATATTGATTCACTTTCACTTTGACTGAAAAAAAGAATCATTGTCATTGAAGCATGCAAAAAAAAAATCACTCTGCTGAGAAGTCTATTCAAAATGCTTTCATTTGAGCAATTGGTGTTTATAATTTTTTCATATGCCAACTTTATTGCAAAAGACAAATAAACTTCAATTGCTTGTGTCAACGCAAAGATTGTTCTTGAGGATTTTTGGCTGTCGGTCCTAGTAGCGCTATCAGGAGGGCAGTCGTTAGTGTCACCACCAAGGAGACATGATAAGAGCCAATTGGAGTCTTTTATATTTGATAACAATGAGTACTATTAAAATGAATAAAACAAAGAAATAGGTAAATTATACTCTATGTTAGATGGGAATTTAATTTTATTTCTAACATATTCATTTCATGTGTATGGTTGCAAGATGCCAAGTCTATAACCATGAGGGTGGAGCAGGGAGTGGCCAAGTTTCTAGAGAGATTCTCTAATCCTGCACTATAGTCTAATCATGTTTCTTTCACATCCAAGGCATCATGGGAAGAGATGGCTTTTCTTCAGTCCATGTATTTCCTGGGTGTGAACCAGGGTTTCTCAACCTTGGTGCTATTGACATTTTGAGCTGGCTAATTGTAGTGGGAGGCTGTCTGGTGCATTGTACAATGTTTAGCAGCATCCCCGGCCTCTACCCACAAGATACCAGTACCAGCTCCCTAGTGTGACAATCAAAAACATTTATGGACATTGTCAAATATTCTCTGGGGGTCAGAATTTTCCCAGTTGAGACCTACTAATGTCAACTATAGTATCTTCTTCCAAAACTTAAGCATACCATTTTTTAAAATCAGGTTACCTTCCAGATCACCTGTACCTATACAACTAGGTTACCTTCTCCAAGTGAGAAGATATATATATATATATATAGGAAAAAATCAAAAAGAAACTTTAGGAAAGGCTAGGTCATACATTTTGTCCTTTACCTCTGAGAAGGGTAGAAGATATGTCACCGTTTTACATGACATCTGCCTGTATTATCATCTACTGTACTTCATTTGCACATATTTACCCAACAGCTAAGAACTTCATGAACTCAGCTCACTGCAGGGTCAGACTATCATGCCCATGAACTGTCCTTAAACAAATTCTCCATTGCAGTAGGCACTAATAATCTTTTCTTTAATGTCAGGCATGCCTATCATCTTATTCCTCCTCGTTTTCTTCTAGAATATGTGTGGACACAGAAAAGGCAATTCTGCCCTATGGATTCAGTTCGTGTAATGTACCTTCCATATTCTGGATTCAACACTTCTTTCACTTAGTTTTTGTTTGTTCACTTTTTTAAGGTTTAAAGTACATGTTCAGTGTTTATCAACTGATGAACAAAATGATCTTAAAACTCAATCTTACAGTAGTGTTTCACACAATGGTTCCTCAGTTGTGGTCTCCTGATCAATAGCATCATTCTCACCTGGGAATTTGTTTGAAATGCAAATGGTAGGATGCCATCCTAGGCCTCCTGAGTCAAACTCTGAGGAAATTTTAACAAGCCCTCCCCATTATCCTAATATACACTAAATTTTGAGATCCACTGGTTCATAGGTTTCATTTTGGGGAAAGTTTTAGTTTATCCACAACTGGAAATGAACAGCAAATGCCCTTTAATATTTCTTCCTTTAGCTGTCGGTGTGATAGCAGATTTTTACAAGGCAGAGAGCTTTAGGAAATTAACTAATGGCAAAGCAAAATATGCATAGCATATGATAGCATCTCCCAAGCTCATATTCACCCCATCTTTTTTCTTTCTTTTCTTTCTCTGCTTCTAAGAGGCCATAAAGCCTTTTCCCTTGGCCCTGTAAATTGGCAGTAATTGACAACCTGACTGGGAGTGGGGCTATAATTCCAAGTTTGAAGGAGCCAGGGACATGAACTCTTGCTTCACCTCTTAAGATGGATGTTAGGTCAGGAGCGAGGACCAATGGGGTAAAGGGTTCCCTGGAAGCTTGGACTAAAGGCTTTGCTTTCAGTACATTGAGTTCAGCTTGAGGGCTGCTAAATGAATATACCTTTCACCAGCATTACAGTCATTTTTCTTTTTAACCTACACCTGAATGACCCTGAAAGGGTTATGCCCAATGACAAATTTATCCATGCTAGCTGACAAACTCCAAGTGTTCCATCACTCCACAGAAAACAGAGCAAGAGACTCTAAGCCAAGCTGGTGCTCCATTTAGCAAATGGCGGATAACAACATCTTCCTGACAATTACAAGCTGTTTCATGCTACCGACATGTGAGCAGCTGTAATTGAATATACAAAACTTCTAATACTATCGGGTCTCAATCTGCACTTCATCCTGTCAACAAATGCTTCTTGAACATCTATTTTGTCCGGGAAGAGTATATGTAAAATTAAATATCATAGTCCTTGGCATCAAGGTGATCACAGTCTCAACTTAGTTATTTAAGAGCTAAGTGCTATGATCAAGCACATGCTAGGTGCTAAAATAAACTTATATCTGCATTTTTAAAGACAGTATGGTATTGCATGTTTTATCCTCATGACTTTTTGCTTGATATTGTATTTCTCAAGTCCCGTATATTTCCCAATTTTTGGCTCATAGAATATGCAAAAAATATTTATGGACTTCCTTTGAAGTCTAATTTTCCATCGATTCCTATATAATCTTTTCATACCATGTCATTTGCTGTTTCTGAAATACATGAAGGAACTAGATATTTTTTGTTAAGCAACAGAGAGTCATTTTATTTACACGTATGGGAGTAATCTGACCGTTTGCGTGATTTAAGACACCCAGCAAGTTTTGCAGAAGTGGCTGCAGTGGCAAGAAACTACTCAAGAGAGAGAAAAAATGTACCCTAAATAGTATTCAGGTAGCAATCTACCTGAAAGCTGAAGAATAGTGAGATTTAAAGCAAAGAGTATGAATCATTCTTTCATATAGAAAAGTGCTGGAGCTCTCTTTAATAGGGGTGATCTGAAAACAGTAAAACTGAGTTGCAGAAATATTTCCATTTAGAGCCTTAAAGAAAATAATAGTAAATTAGAGAGCAATGTCTGTAAGATTGTTTAAAAAATAGATATCCAATAAAGAGTTCTTTTTTTAAAAAATATCTGATCATGTATTAAAATGGCCCTCCCATAATATTCTATTCACTAGCCTATTGTGCTAGACTCTCAGACTTGAAAATCTAGATATTCATAAAAATAAAGCACAGGGATAAAGTTCATACTCCAGGGAGCAATAGAAGAGAAGTGAGAAAGTTTTATTTTGTGTACCTCTTTCACCATCACCACATACCAAAATAGGCTCCTTTTCTAGTGTTTATGTTTTCAGTTCAATGTCATCTACCTCGTTGCTTAATCCAGAAACCTGGAGATCTTTCTCAATTTCTTTCTCTTATTGTCCACTTATAACCAGGGCCTGTGAATTCTACCACTAAGCAAAAACTCCACGGACACTATCCTATCAATGACAATACCACTTCTTCCCTGAACATGCTACAACCTGCTAATTACTTTTCCCATCTCTTGTTTTGCCTCAACCATCCATTCTTCACACAGAAGACAGAGAAACTGTTTAAAAGGGTAGATAGAAATTCTACTACTTAAAACACATTAGTGGCTTCCCATTGTTCTAAGAATGAAACTCAAGCGACAGCACTACAAGGTAATTATTACTATTCTGCCCCGGTCACAGGTGAGGGAACCAAAGCTTTTAAAACTTAATTGTATCAAGAACATGTGATTGGCAAGTGATGATGGCTCAGCCCAGTCAGTCTAAATCCAAAGGACTGATCTGCTGCACATTCGCTGCCCTCTGGTGTGCTGGGTTTACAGTATTACTGAATAGACATGACAAGATGCATAAAGTAATTATGAGACTATCATGCCAAGAGCTGTCAGATTAAAATATTAATAATGATAATCATAACATCAACAACTAAGATTTGCCAAGGACACATATTGAAGACCTATAAACTTGAGGCTCTGTGCAATGTTATATTTGATTCTCACAATAAAACTCATTAATTTATAAATTCAATAATAGTAAATAAATTCAATTAATTACTCTAAACAGCAATGTAGCATTTTGAATATAAACGAGCAGAATATGGAATTAGATATCCTATGTTCAAATATCCTGTCATTTACTTGCTATGCGGTTTAGAGGAAAATGAACAATTTCTAAGCCTCAGTTTCCTCATTCTGTAAAATGGCCTTACTAATAGTATTTATTTCATATAATTGCATTGAGCACAGGAAAAGAGATATTACTATGAAATATATGCTGTTAAAACAGTGGCAGTATCATTAGAGATATATTTGCGTCTGATTATATGTTTAGATGTTTTTAGTAAACTGGCATAAGTTATTTTAAGTCATTGGTGCATTCAATCATGCTTTTCAAATCTGTAGATATATGTTGACAAAATGAGACACTGCAGTGGTAGTGGAATATAATCCTGTTGGCCAAATGACACATATTTTTTGTTTTATTTAATATTATCAATATTAATGAAATATGAGGTCAATTTAATTGCATGCAGTTTATTTATAGTCTATTTGTATCAGTCAGAGTTCAATCAGAGAATCAGAACCACTGGAAATGGATGGATGAATACATAGGTTAGATAGATAGGTAGGTAAGCAGGTAGATAGATAGACGGACAGACAGACAGAAAGAAAGAAACTGGTAGATATGTATAGATAACAATAAGCTGAGGAACCAGAACAACAATACGTCCAAGATATAAAATAGTTGTTGCTTTATTTCCGCTGTCCAAGTCACTCACCCTTAGTGGAGATATACAGGGAAAGGGATTCTGGGCAATGTCATTCAGCATAGCCAAGCTTACACATTGCAGAGTCAACATAATCCACTCCTTATCAACTTGGCACCCATAAACATCTCCTTAAACCATACTTAGCCTCCAAATAACGATAATGACAAAATCAAGTTTCCACCTAATATGATATAATTATCCTAAGTACATGTGAAAATAAGCTCACTTTTTCCTCCTAAGAAGATACGAAGTCCTTCTTTTGTCTTTGCTTGATATTCATTCTGCTCCTAATTCATACCTCAAGGAAGATATCTTGTAATTTAAATGCTGAAATATAAATTTTACTACTATTAATGCATCTTATATTTCATAATAAGATAAGAGAAATGAAGAAAATTAAAAAATAATTGGTTAATAGTATGCAAACATATTCATATCAAAATAAGGAATAAATACTTATAACTATTATAGTCCTTCTTTCTACAACAGGCCATGTAGTCATAGATGGTATTTACAGCTACTTTCTTCCTCTACTCGTCCCATACTCCTTTTTTCCTCAGCTAGCATCTCAGCTGGTCATAGTTTCTTACCTGGTACCGTGACACAAATCTTCCTTCCTGAAGGTTCACGGCCCTTAGCAGGCCTGCTGGAATTGAGTTGTTTTCGTTTTCCATTGACTTTAATCACAGAACATGGGAGTACCAAGGGACACCTAGAGGATCTTCTCCATTACAGACATGCTCCTCTCCCTTATTTGTTGTAGCAACCTAATTTCTCCTTGTGGTCAGGATTAGTAATCCCAGCCAGGAGAGTAACTGTCTTCTTTGCCTGTTGACTCAGAGTCATGAGGATCCTAAAGTGGCTAGATAGCAGGCTCACCTTTGCAGTTCAAGGGAATCAATTTGTGTCTGCTGAGGTCAGTCTGCAGATCAGCAACATGTGTGAGCTACAAAATGGTTGCTGTTTCACTTCCTTTCTCTAAATCTCATAGAAGAATGTCCTTGTGGGCCACCTTAACCAGAAACATACAAGAAAGAGAATTCTGGAAAATATATTTCAGACTAGCCCAGTTGAACAAGCCGAGCTACTTTAAAATTATAAGAATTTGGGCCGGCCCAGTGGCACAGCGGTTAAGTTTTCACATTCTGCTTTGGCAGCTCGGGGTTCACCATTTCATATCCCGAGTGCGGACATGGCACCACTTGGCAAGCCATGCTTGTGGTAGGTGTCCCACATATAAAGTAGAGGAAGATGGGCACGGATGTTAGCTGAGGGCCAGTCTTCCTCAGCAAAAAGAGGAGGATTGGCAACAGATGTTAGCTCAGGGCTAATCTTCCTCAAAAAAAAAATTGTAAGAATTTTTAGGTCACTTGAGATTAAAATTATTATCATATATTTTTGATTTGGGGAATTTTGTTTATGTGGAAGCATTCTTCCTTTGGAACGAAGATCTCTAGATCAGCAGAATCTAAAGTTGTGTGGGTGGAAAGCAAAAATTCTGGTAGTGGAATACTAGGATAATATGGAGAGAAACCACTCTTAATTCTATCCCTTAATTTCTGATTATCAGAGAAATAATATCATATACTGGATGCTGATTTCATGCGTATACTTTATCTTGGAGGTCATTGTTCCAGCCCTGCAAGATGTCACCACCTAGGTAGTGCTGTAACTAAGACTCCGAAGAATTGTTTCATCATTCCATCAAGCAAACTGATTTAGCATGATGGAGAATTTGATAATATCAGTAAATTCCATGGCCATGAGTGTATTTCTGTATTTTATTTGCCATGAAATGAGTTTCTTGGTCAGAAGTGATGCTATGTGGAATACTGTGGATAAGATAGCCAGTAAATATACAGATGGTAGCTTGGAAGATGCACTTCAAGTAGACAGGGTAAATCTATACCAAAGTAGTGTCTATTCCAATAGGAACAAAGTGCTGTGCCTATCACGTTAGGAGAGGTCCAGTATAATTAACCTGGCACCAGCTATCTGACTGATCTTTCAGGAAATGCTGCCATAATTGTACAGTGTTGGTTTCTGGTCTTGGCAAAAGGAGCATACAGTAGTAGATTGGCCTGAGTGAGTGGAAATCCATGTTGCTGACCCTACGAACATCCTCCATCCCTATCATAAGGGCTACTTTGTTCATGAATCCATGGCATAATGACCAGAGTGGCTGGGAAGACAGTTGGGAATGGAAAATATATGTAAAGTTAAGGAGATTAAGAACAAGCTGGAGACCCATGAGAGCAGATAGAAACTTGTGACAGCTCTTGCTGCCTCTGAAGATTTTGGCATGGGTGCTCTACAGAAGCCAGAGTTTTTGGTGATGTAGCTAAACACACACACCTGGCCTAGGAGTCAGAAATGCTGAAGGCAGATGCAAGGAAAGGTGGAGCAGTTGTAGACCGAGCTATAGACCGGCACTAACGAGGTCAGTAGGCAGATCAGTGACAATTTGTGTGAGCTACAAAATGGTTACTGTTTAGTTTCCTTTCTCAAAATCTCATAGAAAAATCTCCTTGTGTCCTACCCTAATCAGAAACATACAAGAAAAGAATGGCGGAAAATGTTCCTTCTAGCCAAGTTGAGCATTATAAAGCCACATTAAAATTGTGAGAAATTTTAGATCCCTACATGAATGAAATCACCATACATTTTGGTTTGGGGAACTTTGTTTATTACAGACACAGCAGGAAAAGTTCAGAATTGGGAATCTAGGGATTGGGAGCTTCTGTCATAGTTCCATCATTACCTGGACGTGTGACCTTCATTAGTCATTTGTTCTCACCTGGCCTTCATTTCTTCAGCTGTAACGTAAAGGGAGTGCACCAGGTTATCTTTTTCTCTAAAACCTCATTGTGTAATGGGTAAAATAATTTATTTTCAGGCTGCTGAGAATCAAATCCTAATTATGTCAACTGTATGATATTGTGCAAGATCTTGAACTTTCTATAACTCAGTGTCCTCAAACGTAAATGGAGATAATAATATCTGAATCAGGGTTATTGTGAGACATGAATGAGTTAAAATATGTAAAGCTGTTAAAATCCTGAAGGGCACGTAGTGAACGCCCATTAAGTGTTAGCTAGTAGTAGTAATTTGCCTGTAAATTTGATGATTGCTTGTTTATTGTAGAGGTTTAAAAACCATATTGATTGTTTCAAAATCTTTGCTTTGGATTAGGGAATTAAAAGGAAATTACTACAGGTCTTTGTAAATTTGTTTTACCATTTATTAATCATGATTTTGGCTCCCTCTTTTTTGATACTGATGCTATTAATAAGGATTCATTGAATATCCATAATGAGGTGGACATTGTATAAATATGCAAATAAAGCAATTATTTAGCTGCCTTAATGAAAGGTGAGTATAATGGTATGGAGGGTTATTAGTTGTATAAAAAATGCTGACAAAGAAGCATTTCCCCCTTTAATGATAACAGTGCCCAAAGACATGGGTTTAAAGTTTACATAATTCTGATGTGTATTTTCCAGACTCTGGAGAACTACCAAAAATGTTCTTTTATAACAAAGTCTGATTATAGTAGAATTCTTGTTTTCTTTTATTCCCTCACCAATCTCTTAATTTACTTCAGTAATTCCAAACATCGTGTAAGAATATGTTATGAAACCCATGCGCTCCACCTTCCTAAATAGCTATCTAATTGCTCTTGTTCTTGTGAACTAAGTCAACTCATTCTGTGCTCTCACTCCCTGTTCTTATTGAGAGTATGTAGGGAAGGCCTGGTTGAAACACAAACGTTATACACATGTCATAACTCCTTTGATTGTAGGAGACAGGAATTCAACCAAAATCAGCTTAACAAAATGAGAAAGGAAGGAAGGAAGAAAGAAAAGGAAAGGACATTTATTGTTCATATAACTAAGAAATCCAGTGGTGTCACTGGCTTCTGACGTGACTGGATCTAGAATTTCAAACAATGTTTCAGCTCTCTGTCTCCATCTCTTATTCTCTGTCTCCACTCCCTCTTCCCTCCCCATTCTCTGTGTCGCCATCACTCAGTTTTGACATATATTTGTAGGCTTTCTGTACCACTGAATCAGGAATAGGGACTTCTAGAAGATCCAAGGTTTTGTCCTTAAAGCTAGTGATTCCAGAAAAAGAGAATTACCGTATCTCCCTCAATGTCGTTACACTCTACTACAGTCTACTTTGGTAACATGTCCATTTGCATCAGTCTGCTTGGCTTCCATAACAGAATACTACAGACTAGATGGCTTAAACAACACAAATTTTTCTCAGAGTTCTGAAGGCTACAAGTGCAAAATAAAGGTGTCAGCAGTGTTGGTTTCTGATGAGACCTTTCTTCCTGGCTTACAGACGGCCACCTTCTCACTGTGTTCTGGCATGGCCTTTGCTCTGTCTGTGAGCAGAGGGAGAGCTCTAGTGTCTGTTCCTCTATTATAAAGATACCAGGCCTGTAGGATTAGGGCCCCACACTTATGAACTCATTTAACCTTAATCACCTCCTTAAAGGCCCTATCTCCAAATACAGTCACCTTGGGGGTTAAGGCTTCGATGAGCCTTAATTGGCTGATGCAGACCTTTGATTGGTAGAGAGGTCCACACAATTGACAGCCCTACCATAAGCACATGGGCAAGGGTAGTGGCCAATAGGAAAAAATATGAGACAGACAAAAATGATATCGAGTGGACCCTCAATAATATTCACATTAAGATACTCTTGCTGAGGTAATGTCATCAAGATGATGACACAGATTGTTTTTGACTTCAGTGTCACTCACAAGAAGACCAACTAGTAACCATCTATAGAGAAGATGTGACTGTGAAAATCCCAGAACCCAGAGGTGAGGCTGAAGCACCACCCCAGAGCACTGAGACTGAGGAGGATCACATTAGAAGGATAAAAGGAGCAGCTACACTCTGACAGCATCACTCTCCTCTTAGGCGGGTGCAGCACCACACCAAAAGTGCCTCTCTGGGCCTATGATTTTTCCATCAGGAAAAAGAGAGCACAAAGTGGGCCTCCAGCTCCTATGGCATTGGAGGACCTGCCCAAAGAGGGCTCACAGGGATCACTGGTGGAATCTGTAGGACTTGACCGCTGGAAATCAGGTAGAAACTGAAAAGGGGGGGAATGGAGTTTACAGCAACCAGCACTCAGATCTTGATAGAAGCATTCCTCCTTGCAACTGTGACGGCACCTGGGTGGAGATCCCATCCAGGGGTTCTGCCCATTTTCAGAGCTGAATCGGTGGCCCCATCTGGCCAGGGAGCTCGGTGGGAAACTCTATCTGATTTGGGTTCCCAGTCAACAAGCTGTACTGGCCACGTAGCCTGTTCTATGGCTCCAACCAGGCTGGGAAGAAAATTTGAACCCCCATCCAACTACTGAGTATAGCCTTCAGTCCCTCCAGACCAGGAAGCCTGACCAGGGAATCAGGCAACTGGAAATCCCGTTCTACAGTGGATCTTGTGCAGGAAGCCAAGCCAGCAGTCTTGCCCAACTGTTGAGTACAGCCTCTAGCCCCACATAATCAGGGAACCTGAACAGTGACCCTGGACAGCCTCGGAACCCAGCCTATAATATTGCTTAGCCCCTGAGCCCACAGCCCTGCCCAACAGCCCAGCCCAGCCTACAGCCTTGCCCAATTGCTCAACACAGCCTATGGCCTCACTCAGGCCAGGAGCCCAGTCAGTGACCCCATGCAATTGCGGAACTAGCCTGCAGCCCCACCCAACTAGGGAGCCAGGACAGCAACCCTGCCCAACCATGGAGTATAGTTTCTAGCCCCACCCAACTGTGAGATACAGACCTTTCCAACCAAAAAGCCCAGCCGGAGATCTTTCTCAAAAGCTGAACACATCCAGTGGTCTACCTGATTGCAAAGTCCAGCCTTTGGCCCTGCCCCGCCTCTGGACACAGTTTTGCCTCCTTGCCGGATGAAAGAGCACAGCCTGAGGCCTTGTGCAACAAATTGGATAATCTAGAAGAAATATATAACTTCCTGGAAACATACAACCTACCAAGATTGAATCATAGAAATCAAGAAATAGAATCAAGAAATAGAAAATCTGAACAGACCATAATGAGTAAGGAGGTTGAGTCAATAATCAAAAACCTCCCAACAAAGCCCAGTGCCAGGTGGTTTCACTGGTGAATTCTGTCAAACATTTAAGTAATTAACACCAATCCCTCTCAAACTCTTCCAAAAAATTGAAGAGGAAGCTACAGTCCCAAACTCATTTTGCAAGGCCAGCATTACGCTGATATCAAACCTAGACATTGATACTATAAGATAAGAAAACTAAAGGCCAATATCTCTGATTGATATAGATGCAAAATTCTCAATCAAATATTAGCAAACGGAATTTAACAGCACATTAAAAGAAGAAAATGTAGGGGAAAAGTTGCTTGACTTTGGTATTGGCAATGATTTTATGGATATGACACCAAAAGCACAAGCATGAAAGCAAAATAAACAAGTGAAGCTACGTCAAACTAAAAAGCTTCTGCACAGTAAAAGAAATAATCAACAAAAAGAAAAGGCAATCAATACAGAATAGGAGAAAATATTTGCAAACCACAAATTTGCTAAGAAGTTAATAGCCAAAGATGTATGATGAACTCATACAACTCGATAGCAAAGAAACAAATAATCCAGTTAGAAAATGGTCAAAGGAGCTGAATACACATTTTTCCAAAGAAGATAGTCAAATGGTCAACAGGTACATGTAAAGGTACAAATAATAAGGGAAATGCAATGTAGAACCACACTGAGATATCACCTCACACCTGTTAGAATGACTGCTATCAAAAAGACAAGCAATAACAAGTGCTAGGGAGGATTTGAAGAAAAGGGAACACTGGTGCACTCTTGGTGGGAATGTAAATTTGTACAGCCACTATGGAAAACAATGTAGAGGTTCCTCCAAAACTAAGTAATACAACTGCCATATGATCCAGCAACCTATGTCTAGTTATTATCCAAAGACAATGAAATCACCATCCTAAAGAGATCTCTGCACCCTCATGTTCATTGCAGCATTGTTTACAACAGCTAAGAAGTGGAAACAATGGATGTATGGATCAAGAAAATGTGTGTGTATGTATGTGTTTGGGTATATATACACTATGTGGTCGGGGAGGGATGCCTGGAGAAAAAGTCACTGTTCCCTTTTTTGAAACAAAACTAAAACTTGAAGATTTTTATTTTCTGTTTAGTAAAATTAGGAGAGAATTTCAGTGTCCCTAGCCACAAGGGAGCAGTTCCACTGAGAAGTGAACAGCAGAGCCTCAAAATTTTGAAAACATTTGGGAAAAGGAAAAATTGGCTTTCTGACAGTTGGCAGCTGTTCCAGTGGAGCTCTATTTCTGTTGAGATGTGTTATGTTGTATGTACAGATATGTGGACCAGAGTCTGCTGAGTTTCTAAAGTTTAGAAAAGATGGTTGGTAAAATCTTGTTTTTTATCAATTTGTCTCAACAAAAACCCACTAGAACTCTAAAAAACAAACAAAAAAACTTCAGACAACCATAATAATTAAGGAAGCATTAGCTTAAAGACTGATAGAGAACATTAAATTTACAGTTATTTGTAGAACTAAGATTTAATGAAGATTAAAAGGGGAAGATTATAGTTTGTAATGGCTTTATAATCTGATAATGTGAAAATACTACAACCACAAAAAATAGGATAATAATAGGAATAACGCATGCAAAAAATATGTTTTCTTCAATTCTTTTTAGTAGCATAATTCATGGTGGTAATTTTAGTATTGCAATTCTGAGATTGTTGTACGTGATACCAGTAATAAAATAAGTAATTATGATCTGTTCTAATTATATCATATCCTGTATTCTTGAGAACCAGGATTCTCAGTGTAGATGAAAGGAGACACTGATATAATATAGAAGTGGTATAGTGAAGCTCTGTAGTCCTAAATTTGAACTGGAAATAAGCATGAACTTTCAAGGTATTTTAGCATGTGTGTGTGTGGGTATGTGTGGGTGTCAAGCGAAAAATTAAACATTTACTTATCTTATCTTTCCTACATGAATGACTCCACCCGGAATCAAATAGTACAAAAGGGAAAGTATCTCCTTTGTAAAATTATTCCAACTAATATATAAAAAGAGAAAATTAGAATACCACCATTTTTCAACTCATTGAGGCACTGAGAATGAAAGGCTGTTAACTTTGCCAAAAGAGACAGAAAGAGAAACATAAGGAATTGGTTACTATAAAATTCAGTGTGGTGGTACTTTTGTAGGCAAGGAGAAGAGAGGCTGTAATTGGGGTGGGATTTTTGAGATGGCTACTCCTAATTATTGATCTGGGTGTGGTTACCAGGATTTTTGCCTTATTCACATACTTATGCTTTGTGTGTTTTCTCTATCTGTGTTTACCTTACAAAAAAAAAGGTAAAACTATGGCTAAGCCACAATTTTCATTTCATTAACCAAAGCTAGCCAAATGGGCAAGGCTGAAATAGTGTTGTGAGAACTATAATTATCTTACAAGAAAGGTAAGGAATAAATGGGAACGAAAATCGATGTATCACAAATAGAATGACATAATGCTAACAAGAAGAGGTGGTCTCTCAAAGTATGAGAACTGTAATGGGATTGGTAAGAAGTAGCTGGCCTCTAGAGATATTGAGTAGGTGAGATGTAGGGAAACGTCATTCATTCTATGTGGGTGGTGGAGGAAAAGAAAAAGTGAGGATTATTATCTAGTGTTCTGAATTGAAATACAAGGTCAACAGTGATACTACTCAAAGGTAAGGAGCAGTTGAGTATGTAAAACAAGCTGTAGTATAGTTTGAGTAGGGGGGAAGATCATGAGCTTGGACTAATTTCACTTTGAGGCACAAGTGATATGTTCAAGAGAAATACCCAAGCAACATAAATGAACACAGGTTTAGAATTTAAGGGTAAAATCTCAGTTGGAAATAGATTCTTGGGAGTCATCAGCATGTAGATCATTGTTGAAGCCATTTCCTGAAGAATATGTTGGGTGAGATAGAAAGAAGAGTAGATTTCTGAGGATTATTGACGTTTAAGGGCAGGACTAAGAAATAAGAGATCAAAGGGGGAAAAAAGGATTCTGAGATGAAGAAAACAGAACAGTATAAGAAACGTCAGGAGTTATCTATTTATTTTTGTGAGAGAAGGAAAATTAAATCCGGGAAAGCAACATAAATATTCAGAGAATTCAATAAGATAAATACTGAGAAACAGATTTCCTCTGAAGCAGGGAGTTTGTCATTGGTGTGTCCATGTGTTTGGTCAGAGGAAATAGGCAAAGATCACTGGTGTTGAGGAGGAGGTGAAATAAAAGTTTGGGTGTTGCTTTGGCCTTCTGCCTGGACGATGAATTCACCTAGGACGATGGTAGAACATGAGGTAGAGGAGTCTCTCAGCCAAGGTCAGAATAATTAGTGCATCTGGGGAGGCGGTAGAAGATAGAAGAAAACCATCCCTGGTGTCCCGTCTTCCTCCCACTTCTGCTACACATCTCAACTTGAGCATCACTTCTTTAGGGAAGTCTTGCCTGACCCCATAAACCTAAGTTAGGTGTCCCCTACAAGTCCTTACAGAATAATTTAATTAGCCCATTATATCCCTTAAGAACTCTGCCATAAAATTGAGCAGTTGGTTTTCTCTTCATGAGACTATTAGCTCTGTTGGCTGATTTCATGACTATGCCTGTTATTTCTCATCTGTTGAACACTGTAATTGGCACATAAAAGGCTCTTCCAGCATGTTTGTTGATAGAATGAATAAATGAAGAGATAAATAAACAGGAGGAGTAGGGAGATTTTAAGAAAGCAGTGGGTTTACCCAAGGTTGGAGAAGTACTGAGGAAAACAGATGCAACTTCTGGCCCCTTGGCCAATGGTGCCAGGATTACTGGTGCTTTTGGAAGTACTTTAGCCTAGAATTGTGAAGTTCAATTATTTCTGTGCACAATAAATGTATTAAAACTCACATCTACAAAAAATTTTATCAGTGGAAAATTCCAGATTACACACTTTTTTCAGGAAGTATAAAATGCACAACTCCTCTACTTTTAATATTCAAGATTATATATGTGAAACAAGGTATTATAAGTAAAGCAAAGAAGAAGAAATGCTTTTAGTCACATTATCTGTCATGTTAGGTAAAGGGCTTGGATTAAGAAAAGATGGAAGGAAGTAGAAAAGGGACAAATAATGGAGGAAAATAAAGCCCAGAAGATATTAGTTAGTGAGATGAAACCAGCTATGACAATATTTACTGATATCCTGTACTTCCTATGTACTATATTCTATACTTTCACTGAAAAAAAGAAAAGGGTTTCCTTATTTCTTACGTCAATCCTGCAAAATAGACCTTATTACGGAGGAGGAAAAGATTCAGAAAGTATGTAATTTGTTCAAGATCATACTGCTGGTAAATATGTCAAGCTGGGATTCAAATCCAATAGGCCTTACCTTGTTTTTCAGTCCATGGGTGTTATAGCGAGTCTTTACCCCAAGAATTTCAAATGAAGGGCACTGTCTGGAGATTAAACTGTATGATGACGACAGGGTATATATATATATATATATGAAGTCACTTTAACCACAAAGATGGATTTTCTGGACAGCAAATAACTCTCTAGGTGTTGTATCTTCATACCGATACTAAGCAGGTTTAGGATTGTTATAAACAAAAATGTCGCCAGTTTTGAGTTGGTAGCACGATTTTCAGAATAGTGTCTGGATAAAATAAATTATCACAAGCAGTAAGATTATCTTTTCAGCTGCTACCATGGAATTTTTTAAAGGCCATAATATAATTTGAGGATATAATATCATCATTGGGCAATATTTAAGGCTCATATTTATGAAACAAGTATATAAGATTTCTTTCTTCTTTTAGGCTGCATATGGTAAGTAGTACTATTTTGAGGCCAATGAATTACACTGATTTTTTTTAAAATAGGTGCCTTTAGGATAAGTAGAAGTTCCAAATTTATATTTGAGTGTACTTTAAATGAAAGTATCTTTTTCACAATGTGTAACTTTTTAGAGTAAAGATGTGTTATTGTTTTAGCAGCAAGTGAGGAATAAAGGAGATAGCTATAAATCAATATAAAATTAAATATATAACCAAGCAGAATCTTAGTTTTGTTATGTACCATGTTCAATTATATCTTATTTTTGCATTTCAAATATTTTCATTATTTAAAGAATAATTTTGAATACAGATTAAATTAGCATGTAAGTATAAACTGCTTAAAAGTTTTGGAAGTTCATGGTGTCCTGGGGTCTTTTACTGTGTAGAGATTTCCCCTTTGCCTTTTAAAGAGAGGCGAGTTGACTCACTAACAGGATCACCGTTTTTGGTTTTCCATCGCAGTTTCGGAGGTCACGAGGTTACAGAATTCGATTTCCTTGATGCCAGTCTCAGTCAGTCAGTCCCCACGTGGACTAACTCCTAGTTATGTTGTTTCGGCCTTTTTCTTTGTTTTCTTTTCTTCTACCTTTTACTTTCTGAGAAGGAAGAAGAGATATGCTACTTAAGTAAGTTGGCTTAGTGAATATTTATGTGTTTTGGGAATCACGTAATAATACCTACAATGTTTATAAAAGAATAAAAATAAATACTAGAGCATTACAGATTTTATTTTATAAGTATCATCCTATGCAATAATATTTGGACTTTTTTTCAGGATTGAATAGCTTTTTCTCCATAATTAATTATATTTAGTCACAAGAATACGCTAATGATATTTGTTCACAAATTTACTCCTTAACTTTAGCTGACTTTTGCCTGCTGTATTAAAATATTTAATAATTGTTTATCATATGCAATATGCTGTGGCTAAGTGCAGTTTGGAAACCAAGATACATGAGCCAGGGACATAAGATTGACAAATTCCAATTAGGAATAATTGGATTGGAATAATTAGGAATCATGGAATGAATGAAAAAACAGATTCCTTCTTAAAAGATTCACAGGTTTCCAATATTTAAAGAATAGGCATAGCCAACAGCAGGAAGCTGTACACAGGGATTAGTGAATAACGTTTTTGGGATTTTTCCAGAGTTTGATGTGACTGGAACAAAAAGCAATGGTCCTGGGGCAGGAGTAGAGATATAGTGGAGATTGTAGAGGAAAGGGCTAAAGACTGAGACTAAAATTGGACACATTTGTTACTGGTAGAAATTTCATCCCTTTGTCTTGCCCATGAATATAACTAAACAGCAGACACCTGTCCTTGATAAATTCATTCAGCAGAAATTTACAGTGAATCTATAACGTGTAAAATATTGAGCTGCTTAAAGAGTAAATGGAGCATAGCAAGATATATGCATCTCAGGAGAATTGTATTTAAAACACCTGTAAAAAAATCTCTTGACAACTATCTTCTTTTGATCTATATATTTCATTTTTAGTTTTTAATCCTATAACATATATGAGAGAGTCAATATTTTTCTTACAAGGTGTTGAGATATTGAATTGGTGATTTCAGATATTATTGGTTCCGGAAGGTCCATCTAAACTGTAAAAATATATAATGTTTTGCTGACACAGTTAAGTAGTTGCAGAATCAGTGTCTCAAATTCTTCTTCTTCATCTATCCTGCCATCTCTGAGGTCAGCTCACCGATTGTGTGATTGAAATCAGAGAAACCTCAGGTAATATATATTTGAAAGCAGGTGTTTTATTTAACCCTGGATGATTCAATCTTATATGACTTGGTTAGATGACAATCACTGAACCATGAAATTTCATGTATCTCTGTGGCTATTGTTTTATAAATAAAATCATTGAGGAGAGTTTCATTATAGTAAGAGACACTATGTGAGATGTCTCAGAAAAATAAGTTGGTGGACCATAAACAGGCAACTTTTATATTTAAAAAAGCCCCTAATTTATACTTATTCTAATTTTTTTGGAGTTTCAGTTATCATGTTAATAATTATTTGAATTAATAGAAACATAATCTGGAACCAAACAGTCCTTTGTACCACATGCATGAAATTTAAAGATAAATGGAATATTCATCTCATTAGCAAATGGTGCCGTGCAACTAACAAATAAGCCCACCCTTACTAGAGGACCCTTTATTTTTAAATCTTTTGATAGCAGAGATGAAACAATAATTCAAAGTAATAAGCATTGGAAAAGACTGAGGTGACGTCTTGGTTGAATATGGCTTAAAGTCGAACTCAGGGTGCAAAGACAAATTTTCTTTATTTTGTCTGTCCTGATTTACAGGCTAAGGGATTAAATAGAATAGTGATTTTGGAAAATATTACCATGCTGTTTTAATGATGGATGAAAGAAAGAGAAGGAGGAAGGAAAGAAGGAAGGAAGGAGGGAGGGAGGGAGGGAAGGAAGGAAGAAAAGAGTAAAAGAACAGATTACCTAGGGTACAGCAAGATGTAGACATCTTCTTCTTTCTCTAGATTATAATAGTTGGAAGAAAAAATAAGGCAAAAATGTGTCAGAGTTGATTGGCATTAGATACAGAAATACCAGAAGAATTTATAATGAGGCTGAGAATACGGAACTAGTGAAGAAGTATTACGACAAGTAAGAAAAAGGAAGATTGGTGTGGGAAACTGGAGATGAAGTAAGGAGTAGTCAGTGAGGAGATCAGACAATTTCTCTAACCCTGCAGGAACTGAACACACAAAGGAGCCCAATTAGAAATAAACTAGCTGGAAGAAATATTTCATAGTAAATTGGGGATTATCAGTTTGCCTAGAGGGAATGAAATCAGAGTATTCGAGCCTCCTCATTTCAGAACCACTTGCTTTATTTTTTTCAAGTTTGATACAAATGTTCTTGCTTTTCACATCATAATTTATTAAAAAATCATGTGTGAAACAAATGAACAACAACCCAACTTTTGGACTTCTGAGATGAGAATCATTTTCAACTGAATCATAGATAGAGGGAGATTTAATATTTGTCCCACGTTTCATCCTTTTTGTCGATGCGAGGTCACTGTGGAATATTCTCTGGGTATTCATGAATTTCATGGAGACTTTTCATCCACCAGTTTAACTTGTAGCTTCTCCAGATACAGCTGACATATATCTAGCATATATAGAAACATGATACTTGGCTTTAATTTGACAGAATATAGATGAACAATTCACGGTCATTTCTGGTTGTTTGAATAAATTAATTGGAAACTACAGCAATAACAAAAGTCATTTTTTAAACAAAAAATGAGCAATACTTAGGGTCAAAATGCTTCTGTTCCAGGATCTTTTACCACATCAGTTCTGGCTCTTGGTCAGTTGTTAGGTAAACCTAGGGGAAAACAAAGAATACCGTCAGTATGCAGTAACTTAGAAATTTTTATTATCCCTCTGAAATAAGTGACTACGTGGATAAGAGCAGTGTGCTTTCTTGTTCTCCACTTAAAGATATATATATTTTTCTGTTTCTTTACCACAATATATTGCAAAAGAGGAAGTTTTTGGTGACCCTCTATTCTGGAGTCGGTGGTTCTCCCCTGTACCCATGGCACACAAAATGTTTAGTCCTTTTATGGCTATTTCAGATTTTCCGGAGGTTAGACTGTCATCTCACTTTTGAAGATCCCAAGCTGTTTACTCTTTACACACCAGAGGGCGATCTAGACAGGATTTGCAGAATTAGCTGCCATGTTTTAAAACCATTAGCTGGGCAAATTTCTTCATTGATTCCACAAATATTTATTGAGCACCTGGTGTTTGGCTAAGCGCTTAGGGACAAAACCCCAAATATAATACATTTTGTATCCTCAAGGAAATGACAAGTAAGCAAATGATCATAATAGAGTCTGATAAAGGCATAAGTAATAAAACATAAGGGGAGGCTACTAGGCAGTTTGGAGAGAGCAAGGAGGAAGGCAAGAGCAGGATTCCTCTAAAAGTAGAACACTTTTAAACTGAGTCTTAGAAAGCAAGTAGAAAATTGAAATTAACTACTTGAAGGTGAGTTCTTTGGGGAAGTAGAGTAAGAATTGATGTTTAAAATTGAATTCTTAGGAGTATCTTTCATCCATTGTTTCATTTAGCAAATATGTATTAAGTAACAGTTATGTTACTTTGCTGGACCCTGGGGAATAACAATGAACAGGACAAAAAGTGTTTGGTCCTACATGGAGCTTTCATTCTTGAAGGTAGACAGACAATATGCAAATTATTACAATATCAGCTGACACTAATAAAGCACATACTATGTGCCAGGCACAGTTCCCAGGCTTTATATAAAACTACTAATTTAAACCTTACAACAACCCACTGAGGAAGTTTCTATTATTATAGAGTAAATTGGGGAACAGTCATCTGTAACTGGTAGAGGGGTGGGCTGGGCCTCAAAGCTAGACAGTCTGGATTTGAGATTTATTCTTTCAAGTACTATAATAAATTGCCTATCAAAATAAATAAAGGAATATGTAACATAACCTTGGGAAATGGTAAGTGATATGAAGAAAGATAACCAAGTAGAGAGAATGGCTGAGGGGAAGATGCTGTTTTAGATAGTGAAGCAGACATTGTCAGTACCCTGCACAGAGTCCTTGGGTTTGACCACTGAAGTAAGCTCAGGCCAACCTCCAACTGCTAGTACCTGCCTGTCTTTGTCTTTGGGATTTTTCTGAAGTGAAAGAAAGGCTGCTCCGGCCTGGAACATGGCAGAACTGAAGTGAAAGGGAATGCACACCCTCTAGAAAAGCTGTTAACCAGTGACTTTCAGGACTTGGTCTACAACCATCCCCAGCTTTCTCGACCTTCATGAAGGATAACTCCAAAGCATATTCTGGAGTATTTTCCAGTTTTTCGGCGGGTTTGAGCTCCATCGGCCCACAACAGTGGCTGGCTTAATCACATGCTCTTTATTGGCTCTGTTCTTTGCCGGTATCACTTCCCCACTCTTGTACCAGTGTTTCCTTGTACCTCCCAAATGAGCTATGTCTACTTGAGTCTTTGTCTCAGGGTCTGCCTTTGGGAAAACCTAAACTAGGATGGATTGGGTGCTCAGGAAAGGCACCTCTGAGGGAAATTTGGGGAAGAGCCTTCTAGGTAAAGGAAATCATACATGCTAAGGACCTGAGAAAGGCAGGAGTGAGGCCACTTTGACTGGCTGGAGTGGAGTGAGGATAAGGAGTAAGAAATGAGCTTGAGGAGTAGGTGGGGAAAAGGTAGCGAAGATCTTTTCAGGCTACAGAGAGTCATTTGGAAATGAGAAAGAATAGCACACTGTTCTATATGAGGCAGGAAAAAAAATAATTGGTAGAGTATTAGCTCAAAAAGCAAACTTCAGAGAATATCTAATCTAACCCTTTCTTTTTGTAAATGAGGAAAATGAGGTCCAGGTCACCTTGCTAAGAACGGGAAAAGACAGGTCTTCTACCCAAATATGAATCCTAAATCTGTGAGTCCTAATTTACATGTAAGAGAGTCATGTTTGTCTAGAAGCTTACCATGAGAGTAGGCACAACAAATCAAGGAGAAATGAATTAAAAAGGCATAATAATATTAAAAGTGCCTGATTAGAATGAACCAACAACATCTGTTTATTTTGCCATTGCTTCTCCAAGTTCAAAGCTTCTAACTCCCACCACGTAAGATAGAGCGGTTCTTTGTACTCTCCACAGTGAGGGCTGAGTGGGCAGAGTTGCAGGTGCTGTCTACCCTACTGCATTCCACGTGGGCACAGTTAAGGCAGGTCTGGAAGCCAGGCCAAATTTCACTGGGCATCTGGATACAGGAATTTCTGCTCTGTGGGCTCCCCATCTCAAACCCTGTCATTAAAGTGGATTCTAACACCTGCCAGTAAATGGGTACTTGATGTCACTAGGTAACTCAATCATCAGCTTAAAGCTCTCTATCCAAACAATAAGATTGGAGGATTGAATTGCTGTGCTACTCTCTTTTCCAGAACTAAGCAAACGCATGCATGGTGAGTTTATTTGGTATGTTTGCTGTTTACTGCATGAGATGAGATGAATTCTAGTAATGCCAAGGGAGGGAGTGAATCATTTATTAAGTACAGTCTTGGACAGGTGTCTCAAATGTCAGTTCTAAGATTTAATCTAAATTAATCTTCAGAAAAGTTAGATTTAATGGAAATGAGAACCTAGAGGAATTCAAAGTGGAGGTAGCTAGATGCCTAAATCTCAAACATTGCTATTTATGGCAATCTTTTAGATAAACTCTCTTACCTGTTATCCTTCTGCGTGGTGAGGTAGAAAGTGTTTGGAAGACTGATATTAGCTCATTAGTAGGCAGGATTTACACAAAACAAGTTGTTTACTCTTTATTCCTAACTCTGCCATATAATCAGTTATTTGCAAGAAAAAGCTACACAGTCATGTCTGAGATCAGCCCACGGAACTTTTGACTTCTATAGGTGTCCCTGCAGAGGTGGTCCATATAGCATGTACTTCCATTCTGCTATACTAGGCCATATTTCCTGACCACCAAATAGGATGCCAGAAGACAGAATTTGAAACTGATAAGGAAAAACTGTCTAAATGGCCACCACACATCATATCTAAATATTGGCAGGTCAAAAAAAACGTGGAGACCACTTTTAGTTAAGCATTTGCATAGTTTTATTCAAAAGCATCCAGATTGCTACATGGGACTATAATTTCCATTTGCACAGGACCAAAAAGGTATATAGCAGCAGCAGAGCCCAGATACAGATTTCTTATCTTTGGGTCCAAATATTTTGAACAGGACGTGAGAGAATCTCTAATTACCCACAGCCATATTCAAGTTCAAAGTAAAATATGTATCTATTACCCCAATATGGGAAAATATTTATCCTCATAATGAAATGATTTGATAACTTTATGGCTAGGAAAACATAAAGTACAAAACTCATTACATTACTTGCTTTAGAAAAAAGAAGTCTCACTTTAGAAAACAATGTTCATACATTAATAACACTGCATCCTTTCCAGGGTATAAGTTAGTAAAAACTTACTTTTGTAATTTCAATGAAGGGCAACTGCGAAGGAGTATGGTATAAAATGATACCCATTTTCTTTCTAAAACATCTTCTGTTACTTATACTAAAATAACTAAATGTATTGAAATACAATTTTTATAGCTAATAATAATCTGGAAATAAAACAATAAGTAATTGGAAGGCTTATAAATATAGGTTCATGGAACCCTGTGGGGGCAAGCTGGCAGAGGGCATAGAAGGGAGATATTTTCGCCACAAAAGAACTTGAAAAGGAAATTTGATTAAAACTAAAAATCATTCTGTTCCATGCTTTTCCACCAAATGAATATTCTCTTTCTTTAGATAGGATATTTTAATATGTTGACTCTTTTAATCCAATGATCTATTCTACAGATTATATCTATAGAAGAAAGCTAAAAAACATCTATATTAAATGTGTCAATCTGATAGAGGAAAGTTAGCAAAGTATAGCAAAGTTTGGGGAAAAAACTGAATTCAGCTAGGTCGATTTTTGGAGATTATCAATGCCTCATCTTTATTACCAATCCAAGTTTGAAATGTATCTAAATTGGAATAGTCTTCTTTGTCCTTTTTGAATGTGAGTCCTTTCGATGCTGTATGGCATCACATATTTTCTTAATGCAATTAGAGCGTTTTTGGACATGTGGGTGTGGGAGAGACCAAAAGCATTTTCAACAGAATCTTCATCTCGGTGACTTTTCCACTGCCATCTGGATTCCTGCATATTCTCTACATGTCTATTCAGAAGGAGAATTAGATTAAAAAAGTAGATAAAAGGATGTAAACATGCAAAGGAAAAGGAAGCACTCTCTTGTTCAACTCCCCCAGTCGAGCTGCTTCCTGATTAAAATACTAATCATGGCAACTGGCCTGTGAAGTCCATGCCGAGGCATGAGAGAGTTTGGCATGATCAAACGAGTGTATCATTTCTGCCTCCTTCTGTCAGCAGGAACTGAGCAATCCAGCCCGGTGATTGGAAGAGCAAATTTTCTTTGTCCTGCACATGCTGTATTTATCCTTCACGAATATCCACAAAACTCAGCAGGGATTTGGCTGAGAGAGTAGGATCACTCCTTGCAGAAAAACTGGTAATAAATCTGGGAGGCTTTGTACAAGATCTGAAAGCTGCCTTCAGAATTTGCCGGAGGAGGCGTGTATAGCCAGGAGTAAAGAGATTATGTAAACTACAGAGGAGAGCTGGGGAGCCGGGGGAGGCCGGCCGGCATCGGAATGCTCTCTGAATATTCTCTTAGTGAGAGGGAGTTAGAGGTTCAGACTATGGCCTGAGTATATAACCTTTTCCTTCTGCTACTGGGAATTAAATAGGAGGTTTGCATCTCTTTGTTTTCTCCTGAAATATGTAGCAATTTAAAGGAAATGTTCTATCTCTACCTTGGTCAGTATGCTTTAAAGGTCAGTTACTATTCTACTTTTACCTTAAGTCTTGCTCCACGACAGTTATTTGCAGTGTCCCCCAATTATTCTTTTTTCTTTTTTTTTTCCCTCCCAACAATTTTGAAAATACGCTTTGGAAATGGGTTCTGGAAATGAGATTCCAGTGTGCTCGGAGGAATACCTTCCTTCACCTCACCTGGGATGCTTATCACAAAATGTTAGAATCTGGCCACCACCCTCTTCCCCTCATCTACGGAGAATTTGAATTATCTGGTGTGGTGCCCAGAAATCTGCTCTTTTAACAAATTCACCTCTGATTCTGATACACACAAATGCTGGGGCAACTGCTGTTTTAGGAAGTTAGGAGGATAGGCTGAGAAAGAGAAACAAGGTGATGAGCTGTGCTGGATTTTTTTTTTTTCCCATTGTTTTGGCATAACTTGAATATCACTAAATACATTCCATGTTTGCTTTAGGATGCCACTTTACCCATAATATATATTCATGAGGATTTTTCTTAACAAATATCGATTTCATAAGTAGGAATGAAAAGTTTCCAAATCTAATTTGACTGAGTCTGGAAAACAGAACATGAAATCTCATAGGGAACATCTTTCTGTATAACCTTACAAAGAGAATCATTGTTTTCTATTTACTTTTCTCTTTATGAAACGCCTCTTCTAATATTGCATTCTTGTAAAGCATAGATCAAGAAACTGAACCATGCCCTAGGGGAGAGAGAGAAGCTGGGCTAGGATGTTCTCAAATAAAATATATTAATACAATAATTATAAAGGTGCTTTGATGAGGAGAAATACATCAGGGAGTATTTGGTTAGTAGACCTCAATAACTTTTATTAAGTTATTTGAAGAAATATTTACTGGTAACTATGATGTTTACTCTCAAGCACACATTTCTCTCCATGGATTTTCCAAGAACTATACCAGTTTCATCAGACATTTTCTCTCTCCTCAGGAAATATAAATTTTCAGCTATAACAAACAAGGAAGTGAATACAATAGTACAAGAATGAGATTTTGGCAAATTAAAGAACGTTTCCTCCACTTAAACTTTAAGATAAAAAATAAAATTCCAAGATTTCCACTGTAGATATGGACCTCAGTCTGCCAGAAATGAGGCTTCTGCTGAAATTCCATTATTTATTGGCTAAAGCAACCAAGATCTCTCTTTTGGAGAGTCTGAAGTGTATCAATGTGTCAGTTTGAAAATGATAGAGGAAATATATTATTAGACTAATTAGATAATCAGAAAAAGTCACAGCTGCGTCCTTTGACAACACATTTAGTGTCTCTGTGTTAATGAGGCAGACATAAACTTTCCCAAAATGAAGTTTACAGAAGCATTTATTTATCGGATATTTATTATGAAAGCTGATAAAAAAGGCCTTGTATTTTAAGAAACTTTAAGCTCTTGTAGACAGTAATCAAGGGCCTGTTTTTATAGTCTTGATTTTGTGTTTCTTTATTCATAATCATACACAAAAATGTATTATATATTTGTACTTTTATATGCATATCTTTAGTTCAGTTGTGAGATATTTATTACTGGTTTTCATAATTGAACCACTAATGAGGTGGTAGAATTGTAGGCTTGTGTCTCCATCAGGCAAAATACAAATCAAAAATCTTGTTACTCTCAAAGGGAGTTGTTATTTCTTTCTTTCTTTTTCTTCTTTTTTCTTTATTACAGCATATGAGATTAGTTTCTAAGAGGGTAGATATTATTTGCAGGCATTTAAATATTCTTTCAAATATTTTCCTAATAAGGAAGGAATATTTTCTCCTGTTGTCAAAAAGTGCAGCTGTGAGTTTTTCTAATTGCTCAATTAATCTAATGATACACTTTCCCTATCATTATCAGACTACTATGTTTCAGCACCCGAGCTGTATTCTTTACTGAGCTGCCTTGTTTGTTTTTGATATATTGACTTGTGAAATTGTCTACATGCTTATTATAATTTAGTAATATGAGCTCCATATTTCTCATTATGAATGGATTGACTTTTGAACCTGGAAAAATGTTGCTTTATACAAAACAGTTCAACTAACAGTAACTTTAGCATTTTCACCTTTGTTTGAATTCCCGCTACCACTTTCCTGGTATTACATACTATCTGAATTTTTTTAAATAAATCTAAAAGAAATTTTATCACCATAATAATGGGCAATAAGCAAAAGAACAAATGGGCATAGAAAATCTTTCTGTTAATTTAATAAATTATTCCAAACATTCATACAATGTATACTTCTTTTTTCTTTTTTTTTGAGGAAGATTAGCCCTGACCTAACATCCTCCACCAATCCTTCTCCTTTTTTGCTGAGGAAGATTGTCTCTGAGCTAACATCATGTCCATCTTCCTCTACTGTATACGTGGGATGCCTGCCACAGCATGGCTTGATAAGTGGTGCATAGGTCCATACCCAGGACCCAAACTGGAGAAACCCAGGCCGCTGAAGTGGAGCATGTGAACTTCAGTGCTGCACCACCAGGCCGGTCCCTATACTTATTTTTTAATGCAAAATAAATTGTATCAAAAAATTGCTGTATTTTGTCATAATTGATTTTCAAGAGTATAGTTTTCTTTTCTCTTTGTGAGATTTCAGAGGAAACTTAACATATAGGTTTCCCTGTCAGATTGACAAAACTTCTACAGAAATGGAATTTTTCATGAATTTCTTTCAATATTATTATATATTATCTTTATTCCAAATGCCAGTTTTGGTGGAAGGATTGCTTCCCTGCTCTAGCCCATAGATTGTTTGTCCATATGATCATTATAGTCACTGTTGTCTTCTTTGACATCAGTTCTAACCTTAATCACTTTACTTAAGCTCCTACCACAGGCAGTACACTATTGGGCCTCTTGCCTGCATGGCCCCCTCAACTCTCCTCTTGACCCCATAGGGTAAGCGTTGTTGTTTGTTTCTTACAGGGGCGAGAACTAAGACTTGGAACAAGGAGCTTGAAAGGACATAGAGTTAGTAGATAGTGGGACCAAGGTGCCAACCTAACCTGGTTCCAAAGCCAGTGTAGTTCTTTACACTGTGTGGCCAAGGATCATGTTGGATTTATTACCAACAATGTTGAATGTCTCACTCATTCAGCTTGTGCTTTAATGTGAACCTTAAATCTCTGTCTCTTAGTCCTAGGCCTTATTAAAGTGCCATTTTTGATGAGCTTGTTGAGTTCCCTTTGAAATTCGTTCAGAGTTGTTCTCTTGGTTCCCATCACATCGTTACAATTTGGTAAGTTTGATCTTTGCTCTAGTTACAAAAATGAATCTGTGAATAATTCTTCTCCAAAGGTCCCATGTCCTTTCTCTCTCCTCTGCATTAAAAGAAAAATAAAAAAAGAAGCTCATATATAACATGCTCACTTGACTTCTATGATTAGGGGGTTTGAGTACAGAAAAAATAATACTTAGACTTGCCATGCCATTTTAGTGGCCCATTGATCAATATTAAATATCCCAAATAAGTACTTTAACAATAAATATCCTAGGGGCCAGCCCAGTGGTGCAGCAGTTATGTTTGCAAGTTCCGTTTGGGCAGCCTGGGGTTCACTGGTTTGGATCCCGGGTGAAGACCTACACACTGCTTGGCAAGCCATGCTGTGGCAGGCGTCCCACATATAAAGTAAAGGAAGATGGGCATGGATGTTACTCAATGCCAGTCTTCCTCAGCAAAAAGAGGAGGATTGGTGGCACATGTTAGTTCAGGGCTAATCTTCCTCAAAAAAATAAATAAATATCCTATATATTTTCTCCATTATATTAAAAAATAAAATAAAATTTTAAAGAAAAAAAACCTTTAAAATGCCTTTCTGCCAATTTCCTCTATTATTACAAAAAATTAAAATCTCTTTCCTATTATTTTCTGCTTTGCTTTAACATTGAAAATGGTATTTAAAGGATGAAAAGTTTTTGGAAATAGATTTTTCTTTCTTTCTTTAAACCGTTTTATAATTTATCCATTCATATAACTCATTATTTTTACTATTTCTATTTTGATCTCTTTAGTATACCTAGAAGAGTAAATGATTTCCCAAGGTTGATTCATTAATTCAATATATATATCTTGCACACACACATACATGAACATGTATATACATTTAATTGAATATATATGTATAAATATATACATATAATTAAATTAAACACTTGAAGCAGATAGAGAAGAATGTACTTTAAAACAAAAAATTCTATAATTTGAATCCCTGCTTCATGTTAGTGTTTGTGCAAAGTGTCTGGAGAGCAGAGGGTGTATCCAGTTGAATAGTATATCAGTTGAAACTCTAGAAATCAGAATCAGACTGCAGTATGTTTTATGGCCATTTTTAATATTGCACTTGAAAGGGTAGTATACCTTCAGTCTGTGATCTCAATTGTCAACAAAACTATTTTGCTATATCACGGACTCATTGTTTGAAAAGACATCAAAGCTAACTCAGCCAAGAAAAATTAAAACTAAGTGCTTATGCGTGATATATAGAAGCTTATAAAAGTGTCTTACTACTTCAACTGCTGTGGATGACATGATAGTTAAAAGCCCATCAACTTGAACTTGAAGTTGTGTCTTGACCACTGTCAGTGTTTTGAGGAGGATATTATTCACATGCCATTCAAGACCTAAACATGTTTTTATCATCACTGCCAACAAAGTCATAAATAACACATGTCATGTGTCAAATCCTGGGTTTATAGCAGAAGAATACCAATAGAAAAAAAGAATAAAAACGCAACCTAGTTTAGTTGATTTAGAAGTTTTAGACTTGGCCTAACTATTAGTGGGCTGGGTCTCTCCGGAGAAATAAAATTTTTTTGGTGTCTCAGTTTCCCCAACTGAAAAATGAAGGCTTTGGGTCAGATATTTCAAGTCTCTCAAGCTTTAAAATCCTATCATTTCCTACTTGAAGCTCTGGATGGGATGTTGTGAAAACTATTTTAAAAATGACCTCTGTCCTCCAAAACGAAGATTTGATTTTTCTAAACATAGATGGTAGACATGGCCCATACAAAGCTCTCCCTCTTTACGTTATGTTTTGATACAAGAAACATTATCTCAGAAAAGCACCACTCTGCATGCTGCATATTTGTTTTGTAGCTCATGCACTTGCTCTTATTCAGCAAAGTAAACAAACGTCCTGGTGGGGTTAAGGATTAATGGCAAGGAACTGCATGACTGTACAGCATGCAACCTTGAGGGAAGAGATCAAGGGAAATGTCAGTCAAACACCTGCCCTTAGTGCAGTTGCTAATTAATTCGTGAACATTGACTCGGGTTGCAGATTTGCTAGTGTACAAGGGAATCAAGTCCCATCCTATAAATACTGCCTTGATTTAATGAGGCTTTAACAGGATTAAATGGTTTTATCTTTATGACTTCATGTTTTTGATTATGGTTGTGTAGTGCTTTTTGATATGAGCAGATACGGATTTCATTGAGTTTTAACAGTAGATGCAAAATGAAGGGTAAGGTGAATAAAAAGGGGAGGATGTGTCATTAATTCAGTAACTTAATTTTCTGGAATTTTAAAATAATATTAAAAGTTAAATTGGTCTCAGCTACCTAGAAGTGAATATGCTATATCACCAGACTCTCCATCTAAACTAATTACCATCTAGTTAAATAGACTGTTTTCTATTACTAGGAATCAGAGTTATTTTGCCATATCAAGGTCTCAGATGTATGTAGAGCTTGATTCTAAATCATTTTTTAAAATTATATTTCACTATATTTAATATTTGAAGATGATATACTGATGGTAACTGTTGTCATTCTGTAAATCTTTTGTCATAAAATAAGAATATCACCGTGAATTTGTTGTTGGTTGCTACAGGATTCTACTATTAAAATTTCACTTTGACGTCTCAGAAAAACTGAAAAGTAATTTTGTCATGCTGTCACTTTAGATGTTAGAATGACATTGTCATATACTGTAACCAGCAAGGTGCAAGGCTCAGCTCAGAATTTATCTTCTTCATCATCATCATCATCATCAATTTAGTCAAGATTACTAGAAATCTATTGTTTAAAATATATTTATACACATACACTGAGGTATAGGGTATCTGTGTAAGAAGAAGATGTTTTTAAGTTAATATTTACTGGGATATGTGGTAATTGAGCAAATGAATCATATCACTCCCTTGTTACAAAACAATTCAAACACTTCCTATTTATCATAGGGTAAAGACCAAAATTCTTAACTGTGGCCTATGTTCTTGATTCAGCCCGTCTGTCCAGACCACACTGTAGCAGGCACTGTAATTACTGTAATAAAGAAAATAGACAAAATACTTGCTCTTAAAGGTAAAGTTCTAGTATAATAGGGAAGACAGACAATAAGTGAGGAAACCAAGGTAATTTCAGATAGTCTTAGGTGTCATGAAGGAAATAACACAGCTGCTTAACACAGTGACGAAAGCAGGAATGATCAGCTTAGATCTGGTGGCCAGAAAAACCCTCTTCAAGTAGTTACTATTTGAGCTGGAAACTGATAACAAAAAGAAACCAGGCTTGCAAAGTTCTGGGAGCAGAGTATCCCAGAGAGGGAAAGCAGCTATGCATTAGGCTCCAAGGAAGGATCAGGCTGGACAGTTTTAAGGGAACTGATTGGAGCACAGTCAGGAAGAGGAGAGAGTGATGCCATAAGGCAATCAAGGGCGGATCCTGTCATACATTTCCAGTGTACTCTGATGGAATTGACTGCTATGATCCAGTTTCCTTGCCCTGTTTTCAGTCCCCTAAGTGAACCATGTCCCCCTCAGGCCCACAGGCATTATGCTTGTTTCTTGACTATTGTAATCCCAGCTTCTAGCAGAGTGCCTAGCCCATAGTAAATGCTTAATAAATATTTGTTAAAAGAAAGAAGGAAAGAAATGTTTTTACTAACTCATATCTGTGTTGCTCAATGAGTAGAGCTATCATGCTTCCCACCTTCTTACTCCCTGAGTTAGATACTTTTGATTAGTTCCCAAACATCACACCCAAGCTCTTTTCACTAAAGAGCTCAAGAAACAAAGCTACTTACTTTGCCAGCCTTTTGTGAAGCTGACGGTGGTCAGGAGAGCCAGTTCTGATCAATAAGACCAAAAACCAAGAAAGAGATATTTTCCTTCTCCATGAAAGGAGAGCTGCACAATGTTAATAGCTCTGGCTACCCGTTTCCTGCCTTTGAACATGGCTGTGAGGATATTACGCCAGGAGTTGGGGCAGCCATCTTGCTACCATGAGATAAAAACCTGGAAGAATTGCAGAGCCGTCAATCCAGCATCCTGAACCAACCTGTGACACTGCCTACCCTCAGGCTTCTAGTTAACAATAAAGGTTCAAACGACTGATAATTGAGATTTCTATAACTTATTGCCCAATCATATTTTCCCAGCTTTGCACATATTTTTACAAGGACATCTCTTATTCTCACAGAGGAATCAGTTCTGACATCAGACGGGAACAATAAAAGAAGTTCCTCTTATAAAAATTGTCATTCGTTTGGTTCAATATCAAACTCAATATCTACAGACGGCAAGCTTATTACACACTTTCTTTCTTCATACTGGCCTTTTCTCCTTTGAATTAGATTTTTCTACCTGGCTTCCTTTTCCAGACTCTCTTTATCCTTATAGCATTTGCATGCACAGCAGAGAGGTATGACTTCTGTTGTGGACCTTTTCTTGCTGCATATTAGGTAATTAATTAGGTAACTAATTTATTTGTATGTCTAGTACAAGACAATTTTCCTCTTAGATAAGGACAGGCCTCCTTGTTTCCAGCTTTTCTCAAATAAAGAGAAGTTGTATTTCATTTTTATAATTCTCTCTCGTATTTTTACAATTTAGCGTCTTTAGCTGAATTTGATGATATGTATTTGAATATGTAGCTATAATTCCCTAGTATGTCAGTGTAATGTGGAAGAATAAAAATCTGTTTGAGTTACATGTTTAAAAGGTTTTTAAAAAGCTTTGCAATGCCCACCAGAATCACAGACTCTATGTTCTGTCTCAAGAATAACTCAAGGATTAATATTTGTCCAGTTAAGGACTTCACTGTACAACACCTTCTCCAACCCCCTGCCAATGCAAAGCCCTATCCCATTGTGATTAATTACCAGGTTATAATAGTTATGTTTATTAAATAATAATGATGTTTGTCTTTTGAGTTATGCCCTTCAAATTTTATCCTCTTGTAAGGAAGTTGGTCATTTCTATGACTCTTCAGTAAGTCATAGAAATTCTGTGTGTGTGTGTGTGTCTTCCTATTAAAGTGCTTGCCACATTGCCTTGCTCTTGTTTCTGTTTGTCTCCTTCACAAGAGTGTGAGTTCCTCGAGGGCAGGGATCTTATTCCATTCTTGATAATGTCTCCAAATCCTAGAATAGAGTCTGGCACTGAGCAAGAAAATAATAAATATTTGATGAATCATTGAATGAATGAAGGAGGGGATGAATGAATGAATGCATTAATATTACTTCCCACTTCTCGAACATATGGTGACTTTGTATTTCTGTGTAACTAAGGGTTCATTTGTGATGTCTATGAAAATCACTGATGAATTATAGCTTCTGGCTTAGTTTATGACACTTTTTAATATGATCTAACAGTTTTGTAACTCAGTTTCCACACAAAAAGTAATAAATATACTTTCACACTAAAATAAAAATTCAATTTATGTGATATGATATGCTTATGCAAACCTGAAGGTAATCAAGTAGCTTTAGCCTCCTGTGGTCACAACTGCTGCTGATAGATGTTAAATGAACTCTAGGGTTTGTTTTTTTCTTTTAAGAATCTATATTATACCATATTTTCTTGGGCAAATTCATGGACTAAAGATTTTGATTAAGCTTTAGGAATCATAATTGCAATATAAGTTATTTCCTTTTCTATCTATGTCTCCCTTCTCAGTTGTGCTGAAAGAAAATAAACAGAATTTATCAAATTTAAAACTAGAGAGACTGTCTCCTATCAAAGGACTTTTTCCTAAATGTTTAAAAAGAAAACCCTAAGGAGAGGAGCTACTCGATAGAAAAGCAGCAAATAGAAGTGATCAAGGGGAGTTCTGAAGTACAAAAGAGCCTCCATTCTGGGCCTATCCCCTCCCCTCCTTTAAATTCAACAAAAGGGATACAGATTAGAGCCCGGCCTGTGGCCCTTTCCAGATGCATATTATCATATAGAGAGAGTAGCCCATACTCACAGGGAACATGAATTCATAAGCTAAAAGAACCAGATACCCAAGAAGTACAAAGAGTGTAGAAAAAGATGTAAAAGTGAACATCAGAGGCATAATTATTGAAAGATGACTAAGAATTTGATAGAACATGATGAATATACAAAGACAATAAGACTAGATAATAGTAATAGGAAACAAGAACAATAAATCATAAAAGGAACCAATAGGAAATATGAAAAATATAATAATTACAGTATAGAACACAACTGATTAGCTATATATCTAGAAGGATAAACCTGAAAAATGAATTAGTGTGTTGAAAGATCAGATTGAGGAACTTTTCCAGAAGGCAATAGTTAAGGATAAAGAGATTAATTTTAAATCAGCAGAAATACTCTCCATATAAATAGGTTAAACTCTTCAGTTAAAAGCGTTAGTCTCTCGGGGGCCTGCCAAGTGGCATAGTGGTTAAGTTCGCTGCACTCCACTTCAGTGGCCCAGGGTGTGCGAGTTAGGATCCCAGGCACAGACCTACACACCACTTATCAAGTCATGCTGTGGCAGCATCCCACATACAAAGTAGAGGAAGATTGGCACAGATATTAGCTCAGGAGCAATCTTCCTCAAGCACAAAGGGGAATATTGGCAACAGATGTTAGCTCAGGGCCAATCTTCCTCACCACACAACAAAAAGAGAGTCTTTCAGAGTAGATATAAATAAATAAATAAAAACAAAATGTAACAATATATTGTCTACAGAGACATATTTAAAACAAAAAGACACAGAAAGGTAGACAAACATATACTAAGGAAGTATACGTCTATGGAAAACCATAGTAATAAGCTAACATGACAAAATATGATTTAAGAAAAATAACTCAAAAAGTCAAAGGATATGCTTTCTAGTAAAAAGACTAAAAGAATAAAATGCTATAATCACAAACTTGTATGCACCCAACAATATTTCCTCAAAATATATAAAGCTTCAACTGCCAGAACTGAGGAGAGGTATAGAAAAACCTAATATTTCAGGTCAAGATTTTAGCACGCTACTCACAGAAAGTAATAGATCAAACATACAAAAATAAATAGAAATATTAAAAGCCTGAACAATAGGATTCAAATATTTATTTCTTAGATATTTATTAGTATAAGAATGAGATAAATAGATAAATGTTTAGTACTTGAACTATAATATGTGTATGTGTGTGCATGTGTGTGTGTCTCTGTATGAGACAGAGAGAGAGAGAGAGAGACAGAAAGAAATCTATACCCCAAATTCAAAGAATATATTCTTTCTGAACATACATTTACAAAATAGGCCATGTATTTGAGTATAAAGGTAGCCTAATAAACGGGATTTATGCAATTCCAGAGCCACTGAGTCTCCATCACTCTAAGACTGCATGGTATATTCTTTTTCACACAACAGAATTATCTTAATCTACAATGATATTGGGGAAATTAAATTGCCTCAAAAAAGAAAGCATAGTTGTAGAAGAGAATGCATTTACCACCCTAATACTCTACACACAAACATATAGTTGCTTTCCGTAGTTCTTCAGTCTTGTCTGCTAATTATATTTTATGGCATTTTTCTAAAGATATCACATTGCGTTAATAACAGTTATAATTTATGAAGCATTACTTATGTGGCACATACAGTGTTAACAGTTATATTTTTAATATCTCAATAAAAACTCCATGAAATAGGTAATAGTATGCCAATTTAATGAATGAATAGATTGGGGCATAAATAAATTAAGTAACTTTTCAGCAACTGAATAGAGCTGGAGTGTGAACCAGGACAGCTTGGTTTGAGATGCTGAGACTTCTCTGGAAACCAGGAGTGTTACTAGGGCTGGCTAGTTTCATAAGAAGCATTCAGTAAATGTATCTTGAATTGAATTAAATTCTCTTCACTGTAATGAAATTCTGACCATAAAAACAGAGGTCAAATAACAATACCACTTTGGGTACATAGTTGATACAAAATAATTTAAAATAGAGCAAAACAAATCTCAATGCCAGCCTGCATGCAACAGTGCAGAATCACTATCTTAGCAATGAGCCACATGTATCCTTACAATGCACTGTTTCATGAGTGCATGTGGTAATTACAGCCATCCAATCGAGTAAATCAATTCCTTAATGTAGTAATGGCATTGCAAGAGTAGTAATGGTAACATTAATAACAATAACCATAATCCTATGAAAGTTTAGAAACATAAAATCTCCTAGAGACTATGCAGCTATTTGCTAAATGTATTTTTTAAAGGGGAAATAATTTATTTTTATTGGCTTTGACCCAACAAAATATTAATATCTTTACATCACTTTTACCTTGCTAATAAAAGAGTTCAGAATTTTTAACATATTCTTGCTAGGCAATGCTCCAAATCTTGCCCTCTAGTTGGTATTACAGTATCAGTAATTGGTGTCTCACGTTAACATTTATTTAAAGCTGCTGATTTAACATTTAAAAATTCTGGGGTTAATGGATCTGCATTCACAGATCCATTAACCTCAATAAAAACAAATGGAACCTCTTGTGAACTAGAATCAGTTCAGATCATGGATATGCTTTCTCTCATACTCACAACATTTCAATGGTCTTGATAAAATGTCAGGTCATAAAAAGGTCTACTAACTTAGTAATATTCAAGGTGATTTTCAGTCTTTTGCCATGGTGATTGTCCTATGCAACAGAAGCATAGCTTCTCCATAAGATGTGGTCCACACAAAAACTCTCTCCTACATACATTCGCTATAGCTTCCGGATTCTTCTAACACTCTAGAGTTGCCTTCTTTAAAACTTCTGTGACTACTAAAGCCCTCTGTGTTTCCTCCGTTCTTATCATAGACCCTTAAATCTTGGGGACTTCAAGATCTGATCTAGGTTTTCTCTCTCAAGAAAATATAGTAAAGTACAAGACAAAAACTCGCATGTTGTAGGCACTACTGTACTCTAAACAAATATTGAGAACTGGAGGAAATGCACTAGAACAAATTTTACTACTTTCTAGCAATGTAAGTATGGGCAAGTCCCTTAAACTCTCTGAGTTCAAGTTGCTATATAGTAATATTCAAATATGGGAATGATTTTACGTGTTCTTGTTTTTTAGTATTTTGAAGTTTAAAAGCAGCTTTTTTTCTTCCTAAATTGACCAGGTATAACATACAGGATAATTCACACATGGCAAATGTACACTTCAAATGAAGAATTAGAACATTCCCAACATCTTAAAAGTTACCTAATGTTTCTTCCCAGTGAATACGCCACACTATACGGGGAACTGTTATTCTGACTTCTAACATGATTGAATTAAATCATTCAATACGTAGTGCTTTGTGTCTGACTTCCTTCAATCATTTTTATGTGAGATTCGTTCATGTTCCTGAGTGTAGCAGCAGTTGGTTCTTTTTTATTGCTGTGTGGTATTATATTGTATGGATATACCACCATTTATTTATCCATTCTTGTATTTTGAAGATTTGGGCTATTTCCAGTTTGGGGCCATTATGAAGGATGTTTTTCTTCAGATAAAAGCTTCCCATGACTGTAGTTGTATCCTTTGAAAGAGAAAACACACAGCTGTGCTGAATAATCTTCATACCCTTAAGAAGGGTTTTAGTTATCTATGGCTACACAACAACTACTTCAAAACATAGCGGCTTAAAACTACAAAATTGTATTATTTATAACAACTTTCTGGGTTAGAACTTGGTCAGGGCTAGGATGGCAGTTCATGTGCTCCACAGAGTGTCGATTGAAGTCACTCATTAGCTGGTTTTAGCTAGCTGCTGAGCTGGGCTGGAAGGTCCAAGAAGGTTTCATACATATGTCTGACATCTCATTTCTTGCCCAAGGGACTTTTTCACATGGCTAGCTTGGAATTTCTCACAGAATTGTGGTCTCAGGGTTATTGCTTTTACAAAATAAAAATGGAAGCTGCTAGGTTTCTTAAAGTCTAAGCTTGGAACTGAAATAGGGTCACTTCCACTGCATTCCATTGGTCATAAGACCACTCTGTTTCAAAGGAAGGGAGTATAGTCTTCACTTCTTGATCTTAGAGATCCAGGATCACATATCCAGACAGGAAAAATATCGATAGTGTACATCTTTGAATACATCTGGTCTCGACAATTCATATTCCTCTTACATGCAAAACATCCTCACCCCCACTTCCAAAATTTTCACCCCATTTTGGCATAACCTCAAAGTTTCTTAAATAAGGTCCACACATGAATGAGGCTTCTTGGTTCAATTTTAGAGGTGCAACTCTTCTGGTACAGTTCCTTGGGTAGAGAGACTTATGAATTAAAAGGCAAGTTATCTGCCCTGTCATCTACTCAATACAAAATGGTGAGAGAGGGAAAGCATAACTACAATAGAAACTCCTGTTCAAATAGGTTGTGGGGAGCAGTGGGCATATAGTACTCGCTGACCCAGAGCAATCCTGAAATCCAACTGCCCGCAGTTCCCCCTGTTCTGGGGATATGGGATGTTCCTGCAGAGTGCCCAGTTCTTCTTCCTAGGAAGAGTTCTCTGTGGCTATAGGCTATTGGCTCTGACCTTGAGCCTTCCATTTTTGTTCTTAATAAGAAATGAATTGTGTTTACAGCTGAAAATCTTACTCAGCTTGATTCCTACCTGTAGAAGGTTGGGCGTCCAGTGTTCTTCCCATTGTGAATTATGTTTCCCTTTTAGTCCATGGTGTTGTTGATTTCATCAATTTATTTCTCTTAAAAATATGGATTTCCTGTGAATCATACTGTGGTTCACACCATTAGGCAAAAAACACTATACATATATCTTTGTGACAAGTCCTTCTCTACTTTGGGCTGTGAGTTAGGGTTCTGCGGTCAATTCCCTTCAGATTCCTAGATATCTGTTTATCTATAGAGGGTCTATAACCTGTGGTTTGAATCTTTCAGAGGCCTTAACAAAGCATCTTACAATCACAATCTTTATTTGATCTCTACCGTAAGACTTGTTCTTTCTTTTAGAATCTTTTGCTTTCTGGGTAGCCTCAGAATGGGAGAGAGGTTTATTTTGTAACCCAGCAAGCCCTGGGTTGGAAACATTTTCTGTAAATTTGGCTTGAAAACTGAGCATTTACTTCTTTAGTCCATCTCTTTCTTTCAAAACCATATCATAGGCAGCTAAAAGAAGCCAATTTGCACATCCAATTACCTACATCCTCAATGTTAGGCACATTTTCTATCTTGCACACTACCTCAAGTGACAGTCTTACCAAATTCTCCACCACGTGCACCAAAGGTTCCTTTTTCTGTATGCTTCAATAGCACACTGCGCTACCAGCCTCCACTAACTGTCTCTTCACATTCTTTAGGCTTCCACTCATTGCTCAGTCTCAAAGTCAGTTCCACATGTTTTATGTTTTGTTATAGCAGCACCCCACTTATAGGTACCAATTTCTGTTCTAGTTATAGGCAGCTGTGTAACAAGCCATCCCCAATTTCTTTTTATATTGATGATTTATTCTTTCGCACAATTCTGGGGGTCAGAAATTTGCGCAGGGCTCAGTAGGGTGGTTTTTCTGCTCTATGTGGCATCATCAGTGGTCACTCACTTGTCAGCATCCCAACTGGGCAGGAAGCTACGAGAAGTCTCCTCTCTGTGTAATATTCCATATAACCTTTTTCGCAGGCTTTTGTCACAGCATGATGGTCTCAGGGTAGTTGGATTTATGTTAGTTGGCTTCCCCAAAAGGATACCAGATGTTTTTAAGAGGTAAGACACTCGCCCAGGGTATTTCAACTTTTAAGTGACAAAGCCTGGATATAAACTGTATTCTCCTTGACCCTGAGCTTATGTTCCTCAGTACTAGATTACTCTGCCTACAGAGAAATAGTCATTCACATTTGTATTTCTAGGACTCTTTATAGTAAATCTGAAGTCCCTCTGGAGGCTGCATTACACAGATTTGGAACCACGGGCATAATTAGTCTTCATATTGTAGTCATCATACTCACTTCACATAGTGGATTCAAGATATAGCTACCATATGTCTACAGCCTGGGCATCAATTATTAATCCATTTACCCTGTTGAATAATAAAGTTTGTTGTGGTACATTTAGGTTGATACAAGGTCATAGGAGGCCACATTTATCCTAAATGAGATCATGTCATTTTCCTGCTCTAAATCCTCTAAGGGCTTACTTAGAATTATACCTAAACTCCTAGTCATGGCACAGAGATGCTGCAGTACTTTCCCAAACATGCCAACCTCATTTCTACCCAGAGATTTTTCACTTCTTGCTACCACTGCATGGAACTCTCTTCTCCCATACCCTAGCATCACTAACTCATCCCATCCTTGTGATATATGCTCAAATATCAATTTCTCAGAGTAGACTTCTCCATCTAAGATAGTCTGCTTGTCAGGTTTTATCTCCTTTGCCAAGATCAAAGAGTATATTATCTTTATTCCTTATTTCAAATTATAATATATATTTATTTGCTTAACATTTCTTGTCTGTCTTGTTTACTGTATTGTAATCTTCATGAGGGAAAGTAAATGATTTTTTTTTCCACAAATATATTTTCACTAGAAATAGATCAATTCCTAACACTCAGTAGGTGGTTATTAAATTGTTGCTGAATGTGTAAATGAAAGCTGGCCATATTGTCTGAGTAAGTCCCCGTCATGTGACCGACTGCTCAAGCTCCCTCTTTCGTTGAGTTAGGTGCACCACATTATACTCGCGCAGTACCTTGAGTATATCTCTATTATTGCCCTTGCCTCATTTCCTAAAGTGTTACTTTACTTGGCTATTTCATTTAGAAGACTGAGATCAGAGTTTCTTGTCTTACTCATGTGTCTATTCCCAGTACCTCACACACTGCATGATATATTCTAGGTACTCAATAAATGTTTGCTGGATGAACATAGAATAACCTCTCCCTCCATTAAAGAAGAAGTTATACCACTTAGTTTAATCTACTGTTGACACAATACAATAGTTTAACATAAAATTGGCATTTTAATTATAAAACACACTATAATTACCTAGAAGATTGTATGTTGGGAAGATTGGCTGAAAATGACATTGTATCTTGAATCCATGTAATTTAATGAGCAAGATATGTTACTCTAATTAGATTTCTAAAGAGTTTTTACTAGTTTATAATTCAGAGAAAATATAGCCTTCAAACTGCAAAGTCATTTGCAAGGCACAGTCACCATGCTGGAATGTAAAGAAATCCTCAGCTCAGTTGAAATTTTTTGGCTGACCTTAGAAGGTCAGTTAAACAGTTTCAGTTTAAATGACCCAATCTGTAAAATGGAGGCAATGTGAGTGATGGGTCAATGGCTGAATAATGGTCATTTTTTGAGAGTAACAAGGTCCTGAGTAGTATCGTCGTATCTACACACCTAAGGGACTTTGGCTGTCCTTTTCATCATGACTTTACATGTGACAAATAGATGGAAGGAGTCAGAGGTTCATATGCCCCCTCCACCCTCCAGGCAAAATAAATCAGCTTTCAAGGAAAAAGCAGAAATACTTAAATGTTGAAATCTTTATCTACCTTTCCTTTGACCCAGTTTTGTCTCCTTCAATGAAAAGATGAACATCACGACTGATGCAAGGCTCCATCAGCAGATTTTACGAAGCTCCTCTTCTGTAGCTTCTTTCTTTTCCTTCTAGTTTTCTCCCCCACTCAAGGGAATATATGAACTAATTTGCCAGTGCCAGAATACTGCGAATTCAAAGTATTTTCTACCTCCCAGGAAATCGCTGGTCAATTTATTAGCGTCCTTTCTGTATCTAATTTTTTTTAACCTGGAAAATAGGAATTTTATATGGAGACAAGAATTCCCAAGAATAATCTGAGAATTAGTGCAAAATTATATGTATAAGAAAAAGAGATGGAAAAAAAATAAATCTGAAAATTTAATACTTAACAATAAGTCAAACTGCTAAAGATTTAGGATGACATTTAATGATTGAAACTGTACATGATAGTATATTTCCAGAAAATGTTTCCAATACCAGTAAGCTGGTTGCTCATGGCAAACAGTGAATTGGTTTCCAGAAGCTTGAAACATCTGACTATAATTAGGCTTTCAAACCTGTTCCAGAAAATCAGATGAGCATCAGAAGCTGACTCTTAAATAGCTTTAATTACTATGAAAATAGTTGAAGATTTCAAACATCAAAGACTATTGTCTTATATTATAATTAGTATATGCCTATTATCATAATGTATAGTTTGGTAAATAAGGCATAGCCGAGCTTAGAAAATAGCGAAAAAATATTTAAAGTATTTCTCTATTTAGCAAAATAGACATTGTCAGTTTTCTGGTGCTGTGAGTTTGTTTCAACTCTACTAAGCATCAACTAGATTGGATTCTCATGTTGGAGACTAGAATGCATCACTGTGTGAATTGAAATGCATTACTCTGTGAATTGGAATGAATTAGGCACACTCTAGTGCACTTCTCTCCTGTCATATTTCTGCTGTTCTAAAAATGATTTCTATAGGAGTTTACTATCAGATCCAGGACAACACTTTATAAACAAAATTTAATGGATGCTTTCATCTGTTAAATTTCATTACAACTCACATTAGCTCCTTTTTACACTATAAACATGCTTATTCTGTAAGTTACAGTTGTGTCGGTCCACAACTATCTAGGCAATGCAGTTGTTTAAGTACCTCAGGAAGGCAGGAAAGAAAGTTTCTTTCATTAAATACTTGTCACCTTCAGTGCCTTTAGAATTAAAATCAAGTCAGAGCATTTTTTTCTCTTTTAAACATGATATTTAATTCCATTTTGGAGCAAAAATTTTGTTTGATCAGGATAAGAATAATCCACAAAGCATCATACAACCAATATTGAGGCTTTATATATATATATATTTTTTTTTTTTGAGGAAGATTAGCCCTGCGTTAACATCCGTGCCCATCTTCCTCTACTTTATATGTGGGATGCCTGGCACAGCATGGCTTGATAGGCAGTCTTTAGGTCCGTGCTCGGGATGTGAACCAGTGAACCCCAGGCCAACAAAGTTGAGCGTGCAAACCTAACAGCTACACCACCGGGCCTGCCTTGAAGCTTAATATTTTTAATTGGCGTTTAAATATTTAGATTTGGGCCCTGAGGGATGTTTGAAGGAAGTGATGGAAACACTTTTTGTTATCCAATATGTTTCCAAAATTAGGCGTATGTTCTGGTACCAAAATGGCTTTATGTAGATCAATATTTCCCCTTAACAATTCATCCTCACCTTTGATGAGTTGACAGTGATAGCTTGCTTGGTAGCATTTGAAATTTTGGATGGAGAATGCATTGGGGAATTCAGAGTATCAAAATTGTAATTCTCTTTGTTCTAATTCTGTGAAAATTGAATTCACGTGGAGAAGTGATAAAGGTTTGGTTTCAACCCTTTACCTTTTATGTGTTCACATACATTTTTGCTTTAATGATCTAAGATGCTGTGTGAATGTCTGAGTGTCTGTAGGTATATGTGTGTATTAAATATGAAGATGTTTAGTTTGGCAGCACGTCCTAGCAACATTTTTAATATTGGCTTTGGTTTCCTTGGTGATTTTGTCTAGGGCTGCATAGTGTTTTTATGCTCATGGATTTTTCATTTTGCTCAAATAAGTCGTTGATCACTAAGTTCAACTCTTTTCTCAATTACTGCATCATGCCAAGTGTCACGTCTTAGCAGAAGGAAGCCTCTGTGCTGTTGCTTAAAAGCATTGCTTGACAACAACTTATTTAACACGTAATTCAATAAATACTCAGAATGCACAGGAAAATTGACAACCTACTTGTTTGAAGATAATAATGCAGCATTAATATGCTAGTTTTTTGTTTGAATACATGGAATAATGTTTGTTACATTGATATCTAACTAGCGATAGAAAAACAATGCCATCAATCCCATTTTAAAGATGAGGAAACTAGATAATTTGGATATTTTTGTTTTATATATGAAAATCATATCAGCAATAAAGAGCTACCTTATTTATAGAACTGAGTGGATTTAGTAATGTGTATATTAATAAAGTACTCAGTGAGAGTGATGTAGGAAATATACTATTTACCTTGCCTCTTAATATGTATCTAATACTTTATTAACTAAATCCTTGCCTATATTCTAGTTTTGATGTTAAGTTGGTGAAGTCATATGAACACTATAATTCAACCTATATTTAAGCTACCATATACTTATATACCTGAGGTTCTGGATAAAACACTATTCTTGCACCATAATTTAAATGCTTCTGTCTTAAAACCTCTCAAAATTGATGGGATCTGCCTCTGATGTTTTTTGATAACAGCTGGCCCTGGTGAAAATAATGCCATCTACCTCCACGTTTCTGAGCCCTAATCTGGCTCTGACATTTACTTGCTGTATTACCTCAAACAAATTCTTTAAATTTTCCGGACTCTGCTTCCTTAATTTAAAAGCTGGAATAATAGTTATCTTACAGATTTTTTAGAGATACCAAGTAAGTTAATATAGTAAAAAGCAGCCATCACAATGTCAGAAACACAGCAGGTACTCATCAAATGTCTATTCATTTCCTTCTTTCCTTCCTATGGCATTCCTGGGGTTCTTTTGTCTCATCCTACCCCCTATCCACTTAGGCTAATTGGAAGCTGTACCTTTGGGCCACACTGCGGAAGGTGGCTTGGTCACAGTGATTAATAAAATGCAGGAATATAGTTTGACCCTGTCCTCTACATTATTCCATTTGTCCTTTATGACCACCCAGTGAAAAACGTCTTTCAGGTACAAGAAAACCCTCTAGTTTTCTAAGCAACTACTGTATTCTCATTGCGTGGACTCTATGAGATTTTATAACAGGACATCACAAATTCATTCTTGCTCTGTCCACTCTTAAACTCACACTACTTGTGTGACATATTTTGATATTTTCAGCGTATGTTCATTTAACCTCAGCCACATCAGATATACATACCCTTGTTTAACCCTCTTCCCAGTCCTCACCTCTGTTACGTTTCTTGTACGTATCTATACAGAGCCCATTCAATACTTTCCTTAATGAGTGATGAAATTGCATATGAATTCACATGCATGCACACAATTATATTTTAAATTGTGACATAACGTCTCCAGTTTGGTTTTGATTTTTGATGGAGGCATGTACAAGATACTGTGGGAACAGGGACCGGAAAAAAGAGACCTGTTTGGAGAAGCTGTAAAACACAGACCAGGTGATGTTTTGCTGCATCTTGACACATGAGTAATTGATTGAGTAGAAAGATAAGAATAATATCCACCCCTAAAAAAAAGTAAAATAAAAAGAAAGAGCAGAGGCAAGAGTATAAAGGAACACTGAGTTCTTGGGGAAAGGTGCCAAATGTGTTATGGCTGTCACAGCAAGCTCGTTGGTGGTTATTTACTTCAGTGTGAGTTTTAATAACTTCTGTGTATTTGCAAGAGAGCAATTTGAAAATCATCATGTCTTTAATATATCAAATACATTAAAATCTTAATCTTAGCAGATAAATAAACGTGAACGCTTACAGCACAAATGGCAATCCATTAAATTTCTTTTACTTGATTTACTGTAACACAGCCTACTTACTGAGTTGAAGATTATGTACAAATTACTACAATTATGTCCAAACTATGTTCAAGTAAGAAACTGAAGGATAATGGTTGTTTATTTCTCACCATCAATATCAGTCTCTTGCTTATTTCAGAGTGTGTTATCATAATGTGAAAGTAAAGGCTTGTCTTACTCTACATTTCAAAATATTTTTACATTTGCCAATAGCGTAATAGTAGTAATAATAATAATAAATACCAAAATGTTAATATTATGTGTGTTGTTCCATAGGCACGGCACACATTAGAGTGGGAATCTGACCCTCCCTTTCTTAAATCATAACAAATGGTTATGGTTACAAATAAAACGTAGCTTTCATAATCAGGTATCCCAAAAGAGAAGATTCTCTCTTGTACTCTAGTATGAAAGAAAGGAGGGATGGTTAAAAATTCTGAATGCCTCAGTGTAAACAGTTTAGGTCAAATTTATAATGCTTTCCAGGGCTAAGTATTCACAGAACGCTCTCTCTCTCTCTTTCTCGCTCTTTCTCTCTCTCTGTCATACACACACACATACATTAATTTGAGGAAAATGCAGTTTTAATAACTTTTGATGACATTCCATATAGTGGGACAAATCACTTAATGCTTTATTAGGGAAGTATGGTTCTTCCAACATGGCAGGCGTGTTTAATAATGCATGATTGTATACTTGAGATCATAGTGCACATACAACTTTGTATCCTGTTTATTTCACTAAGCGAAACACTGTTGCATGGGATCCTCAGGAATTTGAAGTATGTTCTGCTTATGATGGGATTTCACAAGTTTTCCAAGCAACTAGCTTGCTTCATGAGTTCTAAGTCCAACTTCATCCTTAACAATAAGTAAGAAGATAAATCTCAGGTTTATATTTGTGTGTGGTAGTATGTGACAGTGAAACTGCTCTGGTTAATATCCATTCACCTTAAGGATGATATTTCTGCTGCACTACTGGAGACCCAAGCAATCTACAATTGGTGCATTAGATACCAATGGTTGCAGGATTTTTCACTAGATTAGAGTGACCTAGGATGAGCAAAAACTTAGCCTGCTCCTAAAGCAAAGATTGGCATCTTTTCTGTAAAAGTACATATAGTAAATATTTTTGGATTTCGGAGCCAAGAGGCAAAATCAAGGCTCATAAGTAGTTAATTATGAATTAATAGAGAAAGGAAATTTCCACAATTTTTTTATTGATGACATTCAGAAAATTATAATTGAGCATAACTTTTAATAATTACAAAAATTATAATACAGGTCTACTAATGAGAAGAATAGCATTGGGCTTCATTGTAGTTCAAAGTTAGTGTTATTTATCACCATAGTAGAAACATGGCCTCATTCTCCCACAAAGGTTCCCCTTGTTTCTCTGAATCACAAGGATCTCCCCTCCTGGGAACTCAGCAAAATGTCTTATGTGCGTCACTCTTTGGGCACTTGTGTCCTACCCTCATTCTGTTGGTGAACTTTGTATGTGGAACCAGGCTAAAAGGACAGGCTCTGGGGCAGGACTCCTTAGGCTTGAATTCCAGCTGAATTAGTCACTGGTTGTGTGGTCTTCGATTTCCTACTTAACCTATCTAGGAACTTTAGTTTCCTTGTCTATAAAATGAGTAATAATACCTGTCAGAGTTGTATTAAAATGAAATGTATATTCATGCAAAGATTTAGAACAGTGCCTGAAATATTATAAAGTATTGGATAAAAGGGTCATGATTTTGTTTTATTTTCAAACATTTAAAAATATTAAACTACTCTTAGCTTGTGAGTCCTACAAAAAAGGCTACAGGCCATAGTTTGTTAACCCCTGCCCTAAAGTGGACACCATGTACCACTGAAAAGTGAAAAATAAGCCAAATAGCCATGATTTTTCTCAACATGGCATCCAATAACGTGGGATTTTTCCCACTAAAACAACATTTATTTTTGAAATTGGTAGCTACATATTAAGTGTGGAAATAATAACAACTCTTCATTCAGACAGAGAAAATCATGACATTATGTATAGCTAATATTTATTAGTCCTCACTCAGTATCAGGTTCTTCACAATGAATATATTGCATGTAATTGTCCTGTTTTATTTTCTCAACATCTGTATAAACCGGTATTTATCCCTTTCATTTATTCATTCAGTAGATTCTGATTGTCACCCATTCACCCGGCACTCATCTAAGTATGGGAATATAAAATAAAACAAACCCAAATCCTTACCTTTGTGGAGCTTACCTTTCAGTGGGAACTATGGCTGAGAGAAATTAAATAATATACCCAGGGTCACATACTTTGTAAGTGCTGTCAACAAATACTTCACGTCTGTGTGATATCAAAATTTATGCTTTTAACCATATTATATCCATGACTCTGAAAGTCAGTACATCTCTGATTTATTTTATCTCCCTGATCATAGAATATATATTTCTATTGCTAATTAAAATCAGAGCTATGTACCCATTTCTTTACTCTCCCACATTAAATCGTATGTTTTGACTTGGGGCAAGCCAAATAGAACTGGGAATAATGTAGTGGCACTGAGAAGCAGAAATGATATAATTTAAAGACCAGTTCAGAAATCTATGAGGAGTAAGTAGCTTTAAAGGCTAGATGCTGGTATTCCTTAAGCTTAAAAAACAATGGAAAGTAATATACTGAACAGATAATCAAACTGTATGCTTTATAGAAATATAATAAGATATTTCTTCTTTGGACAAATTTTAACGTAATATAAATAGTTAATGGTATCTAGTTGTTTTCAGACATTCATGAATATATTAACATTCAGGAAAGGACTTGGAAAGTACATCAAATGTACTTTTTTCCTTCTTATGAGCCACCTATTATCTTAAAAATCTTTTAAGATGAAGGATCAGCTAAATATGATATTGTGCTTATTCTTATGTCTAATTCCAAAGCAAACATTACATATAATAAGTATTCTGGTGATAAGTTCTTGGTTGAAAGAGCATTCTTTTGGCATTATGTACGTTATTTATAATCTTCAATTCAATGAACATGCTGGGTTGCACTATTTCATGTAAAGAGAATAATAGATTATAAGCTCAACTATTACCATTTCATGTTTTATGGTCTCCCCAGCATACTCGGAGGCTCATTTTTCAGCATGACCTCCAGTGAGCACATGTAAGTAAACAGAATCTTAAATTTGCTTAGAAAATAAGAGCAAAAATGTTTTGAATTAAATCCTATTCATCCAAAGTGGGTAGAGAAGGAAATGTGACAAGCTCTCAAGTGAAGATGAAGAAACATCATGGAATTATTATTATCCCTAACTCATCTCAATGCACTCACGTTGTACAACTGCATTTGAACATGTTTAGTTGCTTATACATGACAGTCATTCAACAATTGTTCAAAGATTGGGGAAAAAAAATACTTACTCAAATTTAACTCAACTTACAATAGGAAAAGTGTTGACTGAAAATATTAGAAAGAGGATAGTGTGTTTTCTTCATTTTTAGCAGAAGCTTGTAAATATTCTAAATAACTGGTGTGCATTCTCCACGCCTACACAGTATCATACTACCCAAGTGAAAAGTTGCAAATAAAAATCTGATTAGCTATGCAGTTGTTATGTAAACAAAGCAGAAAAATACTAGATTGGAGTTTGTCACTTCCCTACGGAAATTTTGGCATAGTAAATATAAACTTTGGAGAATCAAGAGATGGTTAATTTATCCAAAAGCAATTATAGAAATCAACTTCCACTTCCAGTTATGGCAAAATAATTGATACTCAATTAGCCTTCTTGGTTTTAAAAAATAAAAGTATAAAATTGGACAAAATAACTGAAATAATTCTTCAGACGTTAGACAACAAACAGCAACATGAATGTGGTATCCAAGAGAAGATAAAGAGTAGAGGTGAACCCCATGATTGCCGTGATTTTCTACCAGGCATCAATTTCCAGGCTTTGAAAAAGAACAAGAAAGGGCAGCCCAAATTAAGCCCAGTGGTCTTCCTAAGCTGAAGAGACAGAATCAGCTAGAATTTGCAGGACAGGGTATCAGAGAGAAGGCATGTGTTCAAGAAAGAAGCTTCTGAAGTCTATACAGAGATCCCCTTGAGTCTTTGGCCAAATATAAAGATGCACATGTTCAGCAGGATTCTATGTGGCTAAGCAAAGAACACCAGTGAAGGAACAATAATGGGGCAGGGGACAATTACCAGGGAGTTGGAAGCTGAACAACTACCAGAGCTCACACAGGGCTGGGAGACATTTATGTTTTAACCAGCAAAAATGGAGAAAACTCACTGAACACCCTGGATATTAAGTAGAGGCGCAAAATGTATAAACCTTTGTAGTAGGGCTAATTTAGCATCAGCGTAAAGGCTACTCTAGACCTGTGATAATGAGTCAGAAAAATAAGTCTTGAAAGTATCAAGCTATCCTCAAGTAAATTAATACCCTGTCAGAACAAAACTCGACCCTCCATTAAGGAATATAATAAAAGCCTGACAATCAAGACAGCTCTCAGTCAAAAATTACAAGAGGGAGAAAAATGAGGCCTGTTATAAGAATAAAAATCAATCAAAAGAAATGGACCCAGAAATCATAGAAATGATAGAATTAGCAGATGAGAAACTTAAAACAGCTAGTACCAATATGTTCAAGGATTTAAAGGAAATAATAAACATAATAGTGGTATAAATAAGAGATCTCAATAGAGAAATAGAAACCAAAGAAAAAAATAGAACTGGTAATTATGTCTTCTCACAAGGAAAATTCCAGGTCTAGATAACTTCCTTGGTTACTTCCATTACATATTTAAGGAAAAAAATAACAACAATGTTACACAAACTCTGTCACGAAGTAGAATATGATATATATCTCAATGTCATAAGGGTAGTATGTAAGTTAGCAAAACCAGGAAAGAGCACCAAAAAAGTAGAGATCAATTTCCCTAATGAACACCGATGCAAAAAACCTTGAACAAAATTATAGCAAATAGACTCCAGATAATAATACATATAATACATAATACAATACATATAATAAAAAGATACATCATGAACTGGGGTCATTCAAGGAATAAAATGTTGGTTAACATACAAAAACCACAGTTATAGAATAAAATAGGAAAACACTACCGTCATCTCAATAGATGCAGAAAAGCATTTGACATATTTTAATGCCACTTTAATATAAATGTTTTTGCTTATTAGGAATAGAAGGAGACTTTTCTCAAGCAGAAAAGGGCATCTATGAAAATTTACAACTAACATTGTACTTAATACTGTAACATTAAATGCTTTTCACATAAGATAATGAACAAGTTAAGGTTTTCTCATGTCATTTCTGTTCAAAAATTTGCCAGTGGCCTTAGCCAGTGCAATAATGCAAAAAAAAAAAAAAAAAAATAAGTAAAATGTAAAAATAACAGGGGAAAAAATAAAACTCATTTTATTCAAAGAGAACATGACAATGTATGTAAAAAATCTTATAGTATCACCAAAGCAACCAATATATAGAGCTAATATGTTCATTTAGCAAGATTATAGGATACAAGGTCAATAGACAAAAACCGACTACAGTTCTATATAAAAGCAATGAAAAACTAGAACATGAAAAAAAATTAGCATTTACAGAAGCATGAAAAATAAAATACATTGAAATGAATGTAATGAAAGTTGTGCAAGACCACTGCATTGAAAGCAATAAAAATTTGCTGAGAGAAATTAATGAATACCTTAATTAATCAAAATCTTCACCATGTTTATGGATATGAGTACTAACTATTATATAGATGTCATTTTTCCCCAATTGATCTATAGATTCAGCATATTCTCAACCACAATTCTAGAGGGCATTCTTTTGTAGAAATTAATAAGCCAATCCTAAAATTTAAATAAAAATTAAAAGAGTAGGGGCCAGCCCTGTGGCTGAGTGGTTAAGTTCACGTGCTCTGCTTCGATGGCCCAAGGTTCACCAGTTTGGATCCTGGGCGCGGACCTACACACTGCTCATCACGCCATGCTGTGGTGGCATCTCACATAAAGGAAATAGAATGACATACTGCTAGGATATACAACTATGTACTGGGGTTATGGAGAGAAAAACAAAAAGAGAGGAACATTGGCAACAATGTTAGCTCAAGGCCAATCTTCCTCACACACAAAAAAGATGAAGTGCTTGTAAAACAAAAAATGAAAGAATGAAGCATGACCAAAGCAATCTTGAAAATGAAGAACAAAGTTGGAGAATTTATACTTCATTTCAAGATGCATTATCAAGCTACGGTAATCAAGACTTTGGTAATCAATCATGTAATAGAATTAAGAGCCCAGAAATAGAGCCACACCTCTATTATCAATTGATTTTGAACGACGATGCCAGAGTAATTCAATGCAGAATGGCAAGCTTTTTCAACAAATGGAGCTAGAACAATTGGCTGTATATTTAGCGGCAGAGGGATAGGAGTAAACACCGATGCTTACCTAATTCCACACACTAAAATTAATTCAAGATAGATCATAGTCCTAAGAGTAAAAGCTTTAGCTGTTTTTTTTAAAATATATTTTTTGTATAGCTTTTTCTAAAAGAAAATATAAGAGAAAGTCTTCATGACTTTGGAATAGGCAAGGAGATTTCTTACACAAGACCCAGAAAACAATAATCATGATAGTAAAAGCTTGCTAAAATGTAAATCACCAAAATGTAAAACTTTTGCTCATCAAAAGAAAGCCTAAGAAAATGGATAGACAAGCCACATTATGAGAGAAAATATTTGTAATACATATAACCAGCAGAAGACACATACAAACAACTTTTACAACTGGATAATTAAAGCAAAAAAAAAAAAGGGGGGGCAAAGCTTTGAACAGGCATTTTCAAAGTCCAATTTGGAATTTGCCAATAAGTATGTGAAAAATTTGCCAAATAGCATATAAAAAAAATTGCATAACGGCATTAGTCAGCTGGGAAATACAAATTAAATCCACAGTATGACATCACTACACACCCACTAAAATGACCAAAAGTGGGGGCCAGCCTGGTGGCATAGCGGTTAAATTCACATGTCTGCTTCAGCAGCCTGGGGTTTGTCAGTTCAGATCTGAGGTGTGAACCTATGCAGCGCTTGTCAAGCCATGCTGTGGCAGGTGTCCCACATATAAAGCAGAGGAATGGGCACAGATGCTAGTTCAGGGCCAATCTTCCTCAGCAAAAAGAGGAGGATTGGCGGCAGATGTTAGCTCAGGGCTAATTTTCCTCAAAAAGAAAAAGAAAGAAAGAAAAAAAAATGGCTAAAATTGAAAGACTGACCATACTAAATGCTGACGATAATCTGAAGCAACTGAAAAATCTAATACATTGTTGGGAATATGTAAAACAATACAACCTCTTTGGACACTGGTCTAGGATTTTTTTTTTTATAATGTTACTGTCTTCGTTTTTTATTACTAGTGTGACAAAATACCATGAACTTTGTGGCTCAAAACAGCACAACTTTATTATCAAAGGTCCAACATGGGTCTCACCAGGCAAAAGTCAATGTGTCAGCAGGCTCGTTTTCCTTTTTGGAGGCTAGATCATGGCTCCTTCCCTCCATCTTCAAAGCAGCAATGTTACCTTTCTCTGAACCTGCTTCTGTTGTCACCTCTCTCTCTCTCTGACTGCAGCCAGGAATGGTTCTCCACTTTTAAGGATTCATGTAGTTAGATAGATTGGATAATTCAGAATAGTTTCCCCATCTCCCTTTGCACATGTGCATCTTTATATTCAGCCAGACTCAAAGGAACTGCTATGCACATTTCAGGAACTCCTTGCCTGAACAGCTCTCTTCCCTCTTACACCCTGTTTTTAATCCCATCTGCGAAGTCCCTTTTGCCATAAAAGCAACATATTCACAGGTCCCAGGGATTAGGGCATGGATATCTGTGAAGAGTCATTTTTCTGGTTAACTTCAAGTTTACTTCTAAGAATTTACTCAATAGGAAAAAAAAGGTATAAAATTATATGAATATGAAAAAAAGACATATAGAAATGTTCCTGGCAGTCTTATTTGTAATAGCCAAATACTAGAAACAACTCAAATGTCACTCAAACAAATTGTGTTATATTTGTACACAATGTAATACACTCAGCATTAAAAGGGAACAAATGGCTAATACATGCAGCAATGCTGATGAATCTCAAAAACATGCTGAGTGCAAAAAGCAGGAAACAAAATAATACATACTATATCAGTTCATTTATATGAAGTTCAAGAACAGGTGATAGAACTCGGAACAGGGGTTATCTCTTAAGGGAGCAGGGGTAGAAATTGACTGGAAAGTAGTATGAAGGATCTCTCTGGAGTGGTGGAAATGTTCCACATCATGATAGAGGTATTGCTTATATAAGTGTATGCATTTATCAAAACTTATCGAATTATAAACTTAAGATCTGTGCATTTCACTGAATCTAAAGTATGCCTCAATTTTGAAGAGTTGGAGAAAACAACCAGGTTCATATTGTTTTAATTTATTTCTTTATAAGCAATAAAATAATTCCTTTCTTAACCTGATATCTACTTTGTATACTATTCATACAGGATGATTCAGATTGGTATAATTACTCGATTTTTGTATACTGTGAAATAATTCAAAGAGCACGTCTTTCCTCTGTCTTTAATGTGAATTTTTAGAAGCAGTCTTATCTGTAAAGATCTATTTTCCCAGTCGTATGATTTTCCGTGACAAGAATTTTTAGGTAAAGATTTGAGGTTTTCAAGTCAGGTTTTCAGTGAATTTTCATAGATATTAGGTTCTATTCAATGGAGTCAGATAAACATCACAAAAATATAGTGCATTGACATTAAATATGGTCATTTAAAGGATGAATCATGTCTATATTACCAGAAACACTAATAACTGCAATACTTTTTAATTTGTTATTGAAAATCATGCAGTATATAGGTCTTTCTTCCAGCTTTGTCTAATGCAGGTGTTAGAACTTTGAATTTTGTTTCTTTTTGTAAAAATTCATAATTGTGATTTTTTTATTTTGAAAGAATGAAAATTATTTTCCAAAAACTAGATGTTTGGCTTTTTTTCTGAGTATAAAAAATATATTCCAAGCCATATCTTTGATAGAGCTCTTTTTGATATCCTGGTTTGAGAGTTATCTCTATTTAAAAGTGAAAATACACAATTTGCAAACACTATACCTGGCTTGGTGTAAAAGCTATTATGTACTACTGCATGTAGTATCTAATAGGATAACTTTCCTGTGTCACTATACTGAACTGTGTGATTTTGAAATATTTTGCAGAAAGGATTTTGCAAAACTTATGTGGTAGAGAATATTTTGATACATAGCCTGGGACCAGCAACAAGATACATTACTTTAAACTGCTTCCCAAGTGCACTTCTGAAAAAAGCCTAGATACCATTGTGAAAAGAAAGCTAAGTAAGGCAACGGGTGGGAAGCCTGTGTTATATTCTCAGCTCTGTTACTTCCTTCATCTAAGACCCTGGAAAAGTCACGTCACTTGTTCAGCCTTCGTATCTCTGATCTATATGATGTTCAAGTTTATAGAATGCTATGACCACAGCAACATTGTTCACTGAAACAGTTATCGACTGTCCGCTATGGACATTGTCATATAATTATTTATTACATATTGAGTGCTAATTATAAATACTTTTTCTTAACATGTGTTTAGTTTCTTTGATTCTAAACAAAACACTCCCAAAGGGGTTGGACAGTATCATCATTACATTTATTTCAAGCCTCTCTCTACCATAAGGGCATCTTCTTACTCCCCTTCAACATTGTTAGATGCTTTTTTTTATATCTTCTTCCTCCCTTCTTAGTGCTGAGCGTAGAGTTATTGTTCGGTATATATATAATGTTCCGTATATATATATATATATATATATATATATATACACATATATAATGATTGGATAAGTAAATAAGTAAATGAAGTAAATAATTAAAGAATGTAAGAATAAAATAATATATAAAAGAATGAATGAATACCATTTGATGGTGACATTCATTGTTTAGAACTGTAAAGGCGTTATATCAAAATGCATTGGTATTGTTGAAGGTAGTGACATTAGGTATGCCAGGTTAAGAGTATGGAAAGTCTTTTAAAGTGGTTTCTTAAATTGAGTCTGCTGATACATTTGGGAGTGATGGAAGGGTCAGCATTTTGTAATTGTTTTAATATTAGTATTACTAGTCATGAAGGCAAACTTTTCAGTAAAAGCCCATAGTTATAAAACAGTTTCACAGCATAAACTTTAGTTTCCAACATCAGTGGACTCTGTTAGAGATCTGAAATTCATTTTCTTTCAAAGCAGTGTGTGTGTGTGTGTGTGAGTGTGTGTGTGTGTGTGTGAAAGACTCAAGTTTCAGAGAAATTTATTTATATCTATTTATAAATTATAAAGCCAATATACTTAAAACAGAATTTCTCATAGTATTTTTATATCTCTTTTTAAAACATTTCATTACACTTATTATTAGTTGTGATGTGGTCAGTGCTTACACTCCCCATTGGAATGTAAGCCCCACGGGGTCAGGATCATTCCTGACTTACCCATTGCTGCATCCCCTCTACACAGAATAATGCCAGCTACATAAGTAGAACTCAATAAATATTTGTTGAATGCAAAAGTGCACAATAATGAAAATGTCAAATTATTTGCAGCTCAAGTTAAACAAAACAAACATTCCCCTGTTTAAGAAGATGACAATTTTTATTGTCTTTCTTTGCCTTTCAGTGTGTCTCAGAAAATTCTCAAACCTTCTATTTTCTGGCTGGCCCTTTTTGAAAGGTTGATTGTTTTGCTGAATCTGACAGGTCAAGCCAAAATTAATTTCACATTTGGATTTTAGTTGGTCTAAATGGTTCTCTGATGTGAGGTAGGGTTAATCTGGCACCTTGGCAAGTTTTTGTATTTTAGCCATTGGAAATCCAGTCAAAGGGTATGTCTTTACGAATGGACACACATGATTTCAGAGATAGGAGATTTAATAATTCATCTGAAGGTAGAAAATGATTTGGTCAAGAACTCAGGTCTCTGGCTATTCGTTACTTTTTCTGTCCACTGGAAAACTCTGTTACAACAGCAGTTCTCCTGAAACCTTATATATTACGACTAAAGATTTAACTTGTTTATTTATTTTTGCTTCAATAAAAGGAAGGTTTGCATTTTTTGTGCATCAATATTAGTTTGGTCTTCCTTTAGTGAAGGATAATCATTGGTTACCCTCTAAAGACCTGTTGTTTTAATTCCATCTGTAGTAGGGTGTGTGAGATAGTCCAAGTAACCAGTTGAATTGAAATATTTATAATACACAATGAGTAACTTCTCAGCTGAAATATTAGCTGAGTTGGTTGGTTATTGCTGCAAACTTGGATTAGTCTATTTTATTTTGGGGAGAATGATAATTTTATTTCTACTTCTAAAATAAATACTTTTATTTGCACTTTTATGGTTATACTTACACACAGAATCCACTGTGGCAAATGGAAATGTATGTTTATGTACAGGTACTGAAGAATTTCACTATTTAAATATAAAAGAGTATCAGAAGGGGTCAGTTAAAACGAATCTACTTAAAACCAAAATTTCATAATAAACAGTGAAAGCAAATTTGGTTGGAGCTTTACATGAAAAGAACTTAAGTACTGGGGCTGGCCCCATGGCCTAGGGGTTAAGTTCATGCACTCCGCTTTGGCGGCCCAGGATTTTGCAAGTTCGTATCCTGGGTGTGGACGTGGCGCTGCTCGTCAAGCTATGCTGAGCTGATGTCCCATATAGCACAACCAGAAGGACCTACAACTAGAATATACAACTATGTACTGGGGGGCTTTGGGGAGAAGAAAAAGAAGAAGAAACAGAAGATTATTAGCAACAGAAGTTAGCTTAGGTGCCAATCTTTGGAAAAACAAAATAAAATAAGCATTGTGAAAATATTTTTTATATCTAAAAATTAGAGTATAAATAACTTTTACAAAACAAGTAATGAAGTGTTGATTTTTAATATGCAACTTTGACCATATTAAATGATACAATTATGTAACTGTTTACTTTTCTTTCGACTTTTGCAGTAAAATCATAATGAGACATGTGACTGCAAAAATATTCGAGGGCTTTATGCATTTTCCTAGCAGCTTCTATTTATATTTTGATACCTGAATCATTTTCTTTTAAAACACACACCCTGGTTTTTCTTCAAGCACACCTTTGTTTTTTGGTCATCATTTGTATTTCCACCAAATCTGTAGTTGTGTAGTCTTTTTTTTCATAATATCTAACATTTATTCAATACTCATTATGTATCAGTCCCTGTTCTAAATGGTTACAGGCATTATCTCATTTCATCCTTGCACCATCGCTATGTAATAGGAACTATTGTTGTCTCATTTTACAGATGAAAAACTAGAGCACAGAGAGATTGTCACTTGCCCGAATCTTCCAACCTTGTAGAAGTGGGAACTCTCATAATCAATACTCAGTAAGAAGTCCCACTGTACCCACATACAAATATATATATATCTCTAAGGGATATTCATGTTTTGACCCACAGGGGCACACAAAGAGGGCACAGGTGAGACTAGTATCTAAGTATTCTGACCTCCAACACTATTTGTGAATTGGTTAAAAATCTCAGAAAGAGAGGGCACCCTATCTTCTCCTTCCTTGCTTTACTCTTCGAAGGGCCCAATGCATAGGTCCATACTAAAGATTTCTGAACAAGAGACGAAGATCAGATTTGGTTTGCGAAAGATTTTCAATTTCAGCAAAACGTTTTTATTTTTCCGAGGAAATTCTCTGTAGGATGTAATCTTTTAAGTCTTCAGTTTAAAGCAACTTGGATAAAATTTGACCCTTTAAAGTTCGTGCTGTATGTTTGTTGATCCCTAACAATCTCAACATTGATTTTTCTAGTATCATCCCTCATTCAATTATCAAACCTCTGGATCTTCTGGGTTTCTCTGCAGGTCTATGGAGTCTAATTTCCTGAGCTATTGACAAGCATTTTGTGTAAAATGGGAGGTACATATATTACCCAGCAGTATTCAGCTTTCTTCAACTTAAATTCTGCACACTCTCACAGTTATGTTGAATATCAGGAAATATCATGGTTTATAACTTTTAATTTTTCCCTCTAATTGTCAGTTCTCGCTTTACCATGTATTTTGATCTGTAGAAACATTGAGATCAAAAGGAACGCTAATCCTGTAGAGTGTGGTAGCTTTGTATTTTCTATCCTGGGCCAGGTGCATCTATGTTTTGATCTTTGCTGATTTATAAAACCGCTCTAATCCTGCCCCTGATTCACTTTCTCTATTTCTTTTCCGAAAGCAAGAAGGCTTTATGTTGCTTTCTTTAAACCCTAGCTGCTGCCTTTCAATTCTCTAGAACAAATCTAAGTTCAAGAAAATACGGTAGGAAATAGTAAGTAATGAACTTTTTTAAATTGTAAGATTGTCACTACCCACATCCTATAGTGTCCTTAATATTTTTTATGCAGACTGAATGAGAATTTTAAAGTCATAACTTTATTTCTCACTGTGCAAATGACACTTAGTGAATTCTCAACATTTTTGGCCATGTGGCTTTTTGTTACAAGTAAACAGCCATTGGTAAAACTCTTCATTAATTTCACAGTTTGGAAATTGTAAACAGACAGTCTTATAATCCAGTGCAGCAACTGCATCTTGTAGCCCTCAGCAGGGCGGGCCGTGTATGAGCCCAGAAGAAGGTGACTTCTCTCGTATCTCTACTTATATTGCACCTACATGATTGAGCACCTTATTATTACACTGCCTTGTCCTTTAATTGTTTATTATTATCTAATTCCCCATTTTCTAGCAATGTCATAAGTTATTTTAGAGTAGGAATTACATCTCTGGATTGTTTTAACCTCCCCACTTTCTCCTCTGCCTGTGATCATCGTACGTAAAGCTTGCCCTTGAAATTCAACAATATTTATTGTTTAATATTTCGTATGTAAATCAATATCATTTTAAAAAGTAGCTTCCTACATAAAAATGGAACGAGTATACTTCCTAAATATGCTAAAGTCACCTTTAGCAAAAATTGTAAAAATACTTTTACAGTATTAGTTCAAATTCTTCACGCGTCTCCCATTTTAGCACACTCTGTGTGCTTCTTTTCCCCGGGACAATAATGTATAATTTTACTTTGAGCCTTTCCAATAGATAATAAATAATGATAAATAAAGAATATAAAACGATGTTTGTTATATAAGATCAGCAACAGAAATGGGAGGTTTTAGTAAGATAAATTTAAGTCTTTTCTGAAAGCATAAACTTTTGAAAGTGTGAATAAGGGAATTATAGAAATTTATCAGTTGCATGCGTATCAGTTTATGAGTTGGCAGTGCAGAGAAGCTGGACTCCAGGACCAGGAACACAGCATAGACTCTTAACGACACATTCTTCCTGATATGCCTCTGCATTTTCAGGAAGAAATATGTTTACTACTGGTCCTTTGATCATTCTCTGAATTGAAGTTTTCTTATCACACACAGGCAGCATTCAAATCCATAAACGTCTGAGTACCATCCATAGTCAACGATATTTTGAGAAACTCTCCATGGAATACTTCTCTTTTGAATGTTCTCTGCAACATGCTTATTAAGTTGTATCAACCCAACAAGATTTCCTTGTGAATCTCCTCAGAAAACCCAGTGAGATTCTAAATAGAGTGAACCACTGATTAACTGGAAAACTCAATTAATCAGCATTGTTTTCTTTTTCTTCCTGAGCTCCAGTTGAAGGATAAAGAATTTAATAGCAATAACAATAGATGACAACAAGAGAATTATATCATAAGTGAATAAAACGTTTTCTACAATGTGACTAGGACCAGTCAAGATTCATTCTGATCTTGGATGAACCAATTTTTAGCCCTGAGACTGCTCATGAATCATGGGAAAAGAAATTAGGTTTTCTACAGTGTACTTTCCAAGGTATATACAGACTAAGATATCTAAGAAATATTTCAACCCACTAGTAAGAGGAAAAAAAATATTTTATGACATTCAATGAACAGGAAACTTTATCGTTTAAGACTGTACTGGGGCTGGCCCAGTGGCATGGTGGTTAAGTTTGCTGCTCTGCTTCGGCAGCCTGGGGTTCACGGGTTCAGATTCCAGGCACGGCCCTGCACACTGCTCATTAAGCCATGCTGTGGAAGCATCCTACATACAAAAATGGAGGAAGATAGGGACAGATTAGTTCAGGACCAATCTTCCTCACCAAAAAAAAAAAAAAGACTGTACTATTATTTCATGCTTTTACTTAACCAAACATGACAAATGTTATGTACATTGTCCTCAGTATCTTTTGGGAAATATGACCATCTCTCAATGTTTCTTTGGCTCTGAGAACTTCCGTATCTATTAATAAGAGTGGGCCCTGAGTGCCTGAAGCCTGTGGCAAAGCTGAATGGGTCAAGAGTGGATTCCTTATCCGAGCTAGACAATTGGCCTTTCTCTCCAGTTGGTAGGTAGCACGTGGCTGGAATCAAGCAACTGTTCTCAGGACTTGGGTGGATACTGCATGTGGAGAAAATCAGAGGAAGGCAGTCTGTGGATTGGAGCTCACCAGCCAAGATGAGCCTATGTGACACCAGTGAGTGAGAAACCAAGAGAGCAGCAGCCTTGGTGTCTCATGGCTTTTATTTCTTGATTCCAGGTTTTCCTGGCTCTACATTCTTCTCTTGAGTTGTACCATGTGCACCTTGATCCTTGAATATGCTAAGCCGGGAGGTGAGATATTTGCAGACAGAAAAATCTTAAGCCATACACACTAAATAGCAGTTAACTCTCTATTACTTGCACTCCTAGCAACTATTTTTCTTGGGAAATTATAACTATCATTATGACAATGCTTCATATACAAAGCAAACTACTTGTATTGTTGAATTCTTACTACTTTAAAGTGGGTGCTATCATTATTCCCATCTTGACAATTGAGGAAACTGAGGCACAAAGCGATTAAGAATATTGCAAGAGTGGTTGTGATGAAATGGGGGTTTGAATCCAAGTACTCTGGCCCTGTACCCATATTTACACACCACAATTCAGCTTTGAAAATGATAATAATGAGGCTTATGTTCAATATATGGTATTGGGGATAAAAAAATTATGTAAATATTTGCGAGAATACAAATATGTGTTATGTGTGCCTGTGTAAATGTGTGTATGTGTGCACATATGCATGTGTGTATGTGTATATCTCTTTTTATGTATGGAGATTCAATCATCCTAACTGGGTTAGGCTGTTGGTTGCATATAAAAAATTTATATGTGAAATTATTATGGAAAAATTCACACAGCTTTTGTTTCTTGTTATATTTTCTTGGAATACCTTCATTTATTACATCTCTAAGTAAAAATTGCAAAATTGTACAACGGGCATAATCGGGCCATCAATGCCTACTGTTGATTTGCACGCTCACACAGACCTCTGGACTGAATCCCCAGTTTGGACGGCTGCCTCCTGTAAGCAGTCATCACCTTCGCATAATCTCTCCACTCTGAGCTCTATCCAGGCAAACCTAGTGAGACAGGGTGAATTTAAAAGGCCACCATAAACTGAGCCACGAATTACCAACAGATCCAGTAGTTCAAGAATAATTTCCTCTTCAGCTTGAAATGTAAGTATGGCTCACTGAGAAGCCGTATTACCTCCTGATTCCAAGGAGGGCCTGTCAAAGCAGAGCTCACAGAGTGTAAAGTTTTTAAAGTGCATTTGTTATAGCTTGCTAGTCTGACTATTAAAGTGAAACACTACACACCGTTAAACCTTCAAACTAGCACTGCAAAAATACTTATCAAAAATACAGCCTCTGGGAGATTTGTTTACTCTAGAAATATGCTGTCTTTGCAGTTACTTTTTCCTTAATGAGAAGGCAATGCAGAAGATGTTGTTTTTCATTGGAGGGCTAAAAACTAAATACGGGGAATTGTCCTTAGAGTGACATGGCCATACCCAGTTCCTAGGGAGGGTTCAGAAATCTTCCTAAAGTTCTGAAATAAAGTTCTACCTTTGAAAACCATTTGTGTTGCCTCAAAACTTTGTATTCAGCAATCTACTAACATAATGTGATGGTTGAAGATGTGAGCCTGAAAATAAGCCCCTCCACATAAGAGGTATTGTTTTCCTATAAGGACAAAGCTATGAACCTTTGCATTTGGGATAATCTAAAATTATCAGGCACTTAGGAACTGATAATGGATTGAATTAGCACAATTTTAAAGCACTGTAAAAGTTTCCTTTAAAACTTTAGAAGTAGAGCAGTCACTAATTACTAGAAGATTCTGTGCCCTTTTGTAAACCCCTACATGAGTTCCATTCTTTGGCTCACAACTTGAGTACGGCATTTGCTTGGAGAATGTGTGACCTGCCTTGTCAAACAATACAGGGTAGAGTACAGGTGGAGAAAAAAATAAATAAATAAGTAAACCTTATTAAGTAAGTAAGTAAATAAATAAGTAATTAAATCAATAAGTAAGTCAGAGGCATTTTCTTGCTGTTCCCATTTAATTTTCCATTTGGGTTATAAATGGCATCTCAGACAGAAGGAAGCCTCCTGGATTTGTCAGGATCCTCTGCTGACTTAATCGCGAGCATGACTTGTGTAGAAGTGAGCACTGAGAGAATTAGTGGCTGCATCAAGAAGAAGGGAAGGATGATCAATTATTCACCACATGCCACCAGACACAAGAAGCATGACCACTGCTTGTCTCTCACCTTCTCTCCTCTAAACACACAAACAAAGCTCTTCTCACAGCCTACATGCCACTGAGAGAAATATTCCTTTCAAGCAATTCTCATTTTCACCAATTCACTATCTGACTTTATAACTGGACAGCAACAATTAAGGAATTAAGTTAATGAATGCCATTTTGTTTTGCTTCCTTGCATTCCTTTCTCTCCATTTATTAAAAAAGAAAAAAAAAATGACCAGGTGAGTTACCTTGAGAATAAATTTATTGCACAGAATTCACCTAGGAAAAGTCTGTAACATAAGCCTGAGTTATAAAAGTTTCTAGATAATCTCTTGAAGATAATGTGAAGGGTTTGGTAAATTCTTTCCAATTTTCTGCTTTTAAGAGAGATTTTCCATTATGAAAAACCACTAGAGATTATCCTGACATGAAAGAACATTCCAGTCATTTCATCTATAGGTAGATGTTTTTGAGTAAAGGAATACGAGCAAGGAGGCGGCTATTCAGCAGTAATCATTGTTTGGTGACCTACCTCTGTTCACACATGAAGTGTGTAATCTTTGGCAGCTCACTTAAGTTTATTACATTCAAGCTTTCCTCATCTGTATAATACCTCATTTCTAGTAATACATACTTCACGTGGTTGTTAGAAAAATAAATGATATGATAATTCTAAAAACATTCAATTGATGTTACTTCCCATTCCCCCCTTTCTGGCTGTTTCAAAATTGTTCTGCATCTTTACTCTTCGTTAAAACTTATAATGGATAGCATTAAAGGCCAAAAAACAGGGTCTTACTCTCTCTCAGATTTTCATGTTCTATATATTTCTTCTGCTTCTGCAAGAAGCAATTATGGCTTCTTTCAAAAATGTCTTTGTTCTATTGACCTCTACATTTATTATGCAGATTTATTATTTACCGAGACTCAATATGCACCAGGAAATATGTTAAGCTATCCTTGGCTTATATGATATCTTTGTATCCTTACAGTAATTCTGAGGAAAAACTGTATTATAATGTCCATTTTACAGATGAATAAATTAAGACTCAGAGGAGTTACGTATCCTCAGTCCCAGGCCTATGAAAGTCCACAGTCAGTGCTCTCAAATAGCATTTCTTAACTCTTTTATGTACAGACAAATCACCTGGGGATCTTACTAAGATGCAAGGTCTGATTCAGCAGGTCCGAGATGAAGCCTGAGAGTCTGCATTTCAAACACACTCCCAAGTGGTGCTGATGCTGCTGGTCCTTAGACCACACAAATCATAGCAAGACTCTAAAACACCACGAAGTACAACTTTAAATCTAGGCAATGAGAAAACTCAGTAAATATCAATTAAATAAAAAGCAAAATACTTTTCAAACAATGGAGAAAGACAAGCTTTAATTAAAAATGACATCTGTTGATTTGTCCAGGTGGAATTTTCTGATATTAATGACTAATTTTTTGTTGGGCCCATGTCATAGTAAGAACAATTATTTGACTCTGTTACCAATGGCCTTTGTCATATCATGCTTCCTTTCATTGGGCCAGTTCCATTGACCTTTCTGAGCCCCAACCCATATTTGGCCTACTGGAGATTCTTGACCAATCAGTAGACTAGGGGATATTGCCTTTTCCTACTGGTTATTTTCCACTTCCTTCCTTCACACGTCATGTCTCAGTCTACCTGAATACTAATACTAAAAGTTGGCTTGGACTCAGATAAGAAACCAGTAGAATGAATTTTTTATTAAAATAATAGCATCCTACCATTAAGGAAGGAGAAAAAGGTAATGGGAGAAAAGAAGAGAGAGAGGAGAAAGGAGGAAAAAAACAGCAGAGGAGAGTAAGGAAGATAAACACAAAGACTGCAAACTTTAGAGTTGTCGATGCCTCGGAATCCAGGAGATAAGAACGGTTAATAGGGCAAGAGAACAAAACCCAGGAGTTCGTTGGTCACCTGCTTTCATCCTGAGAGCAACATGTATCATTGATCACTGTCCGACTTAGTCCAAGGACACTTTCCCTTTGGCACGTGGTTGCCAAGTGACTTCATGTCCAAAGAGTTTGCTCCTGGTTCCCCTCCTTGGAAAAAAGAGTGGAATCAGATGGCAGCAGACCTTACTGAGGATCTAATATGTGCCAGACACTTTAGTGAGCAAGAGAGAATGTGGACCCTGTCTTCATGAAGTGTAGCGACTAGTGGGGGTGTCCAGGGCACAGGCAAATGCAACCACCTCTACTCTGGCTCTGCCCTAACAGGCGCTAAACTTCTGGCTTCTAGTCTATACTCCCCAAAGCTTCCTTTTCTGAATTTTACATATGAGCCTTTGGTATTGGATCACTAATTCTTGTTTTTAAGTGTTCATCTAATAGAAAAAAAATAAAATGACATTTCATCAGTGCTTTTAAGCAGGTGTACAGAAGCATGCATGTGCCTATGTGTTTCTTTGATCATTGCATAATTTTATATTCTATATTTAGTATGACTTTGGTTAACATAGATTCTGATTGCCTGAATGAAAATCTCCGAGCTCACTGGTAGACACATCCAAACCAGATAAAGCCAGCAGGATTGTGTGTGATAATACAAATCATCTAAGTAAAGCAAATTGCATATATTTTTTTCTCTTGTATTCTTGTGGGTTTTTTTGAGGAAGATTAGCCCTGAGCTAACTACTGCCAATCCTCCTCTTTTTGCTGAGGAAGACTGGCCCTGAGCTAACATCCATGCTCATCTTCCTCTCCTTTATATGTGGGACACCTACCATGGCATGGCTTTTGTCAAGCGGTGCCATGCCCTCACCCAGGATCTGAACTGGCGAACCCTGGGCCTCCGAGAAGCGGAACATGTGAACTTAACCCCTGCGCCACCTGGCCAGCCCCCAAGAGTATTCTAAATGGTGGAGATTGCCTGAGCCAGAGGTGATATAAATACATGCTAATATAAATATATGTTCATGGCTTCATTCAGTCAACCCTCAGGTATGCTTCTAGCACAAGAGAGCAAAAATAACTGCAGACCGGTAAGACCTCCACTTATGGAGCTTGCAGTCTGGTAGGAGAGACAGAATAATAATAATGTGAATAAATGTGCACAGTCCAAGGACATGTTACAAACTACTCTGGAGCATTAAACAAAGGAATCTGAACTAACGTGGCTTTTGAGGAAAGAGGCTTCCTCTAGAAGGTGACTTGAGGTGGGCTCTAAAAGATGACTCAGGAAAAGCTGGGAATGGAAGCATGTTGAGGAAGGAACATGACATCTCCCAGGAACTCAACAGCCAGTGTTTCTGGACAGCAGAAAATGGACCAGGAAGATCAGGCAGAGGCTGTATGTAACTCCGGGTCCCTTGGATAAATAGGATGGCAATGACCATATAACAAAGCCAAGCCAACCGTAGCGTTTCTTTGGTTCAGCCCCAACCATGATAGTTTAAGTATGTGAGGAAGGAGTGGGAAACAGTTCGCATTTCTTTCTTTCTCTGTCACTTTGTCCTGAGGGTCCTTACTGAGCTGGCACTTGCTGTCCATGTGTTTAGACGCCCAGGTCAAAGTGGACTTTTCTTGATTTTGACTTTGTCTGCACAAACATCTTTTGCTACTTCCTATGTTCTCTTAAGCTGCAACAAAAGTGAGATGAAGGCGATAGAAAAACCACCTTCAGTTGGGTTTATATCACAATCTCTTACATAACCAAAATGGTGTTTAATGTAGAATTCTAAGAATTATTCATACAGACTGGGATGGAGCAACACATTTCCCTAGGGCCATTGAAAATGGTTGTGCAACTTGTGCAGGGGCCAACTTCTGTGACAGATCTGTAAATAACCAATGGTCGCCATTTTTCTTGCCTCAGACTTGCCCACCCTCCCTGTCTCAAATGGATTCAGGGATTTCTAGCCCATGAGGGTCCTCAATCCTACAGTCTCACATAAATCAACGTCTGGTCAAACCTTAGCCGAAACATACCCCCATCTCCAGCATATCTCCTGTGATGTGTATTCACTGCTCAGCTTTTTGTTCTAAGAACATGTGCTATGACGTTAGTCCCAAATACATTAAAATGAGCCAAGATTTTACTAAGCACCTACTAAGTGTAGATGCTACCTCATTCATTCATTCGTCTTTCATTCATTCATTTTATATCTCTTGAATTCCTGTTATAGGTAATTGATGCCCTAGAGATACAATGATGAAAAAACAAGCTTGGGTCCCACATTTGTGGAAATTATAGTCTGTGGCACAGCATTTTTCTGAGAATCAATTGAGGCAGTAAATGTGAAAGAACTTTGAATATGACAAATATTACACATACACTGATCATTCTATTCACCACCATGCTTAAGCAATTTGGAAGAGTTTCAGGGCAGCAATGCTAGCATCAATAAAACATGTAGAAAGAAATTTTACAGGAAAGGGTAGAAGTGGGTGGTGTATTTCACACTCTAGTTCACCAATGCAGTAAAATTCCAAAGCAGACATTTTAAGTTGCTATGGAAGAGAGAGATTTCTTGGAGGAGATGAAATTTGAGCTGGCCCCTTGACAGAGGGGTTTCCATAAAAGAAACTACGTACTTCCAGTACCTCTCTGCCTTTTTGACCCTTAGAATGTTTCATGAATAAGAATGTCCATGGTAAATCAGTGCATTATTTTGACACATTTAATATAGAGATCTCATTGTATCACTGCCATTATAACTATAAGAACTGGATCTAATTACTTCTGTAAAAGCATGCTTTTGAAGCAGATTTAGAGATTTCACTCCCCCTTGAAACAAAATGGAAAAGAAGCTGATGGTTTTACAAAAGAGACAGAAAGGCGATTTATTTCTTCTACTGAAAATGCAGCAGATGCCCTGTTGTTCCGTGTACCTCTGTGGAATTATAGTATGGTCAGTTAGAATTGATATTCAGGTCAATATCATTCTTTGAAACAGGTAATTCTTTGTGGATAATCTGTTCCTTATATGTTACTTTAAGACATATTTTACAAAGGAACTTCACACACTTCCAGGAAAATTTCGGCCACTCCAACTGTCATGAAATAATATCAAAAAACAAAGTTATTAGTGAAATTGATGACAAAATGCTTCAAGATTTGTTGAAATAAAAAGCAGTGGTATGTTCTGTTAAAAAATGCATAAGAAACAAAAAACATCTCCAACTGCATTTCTGATTCAATATTTTCTTTTTATCTCCCTGTGGGCTCTTTAATACAAGATATTAAATTTAGAGCAAATATGGATGTCCCTCAGAAACCAAAAGCCTTTGAAGAAAAAATGTGAAAATATATGTTAAGAGTAGGTATGATAGAGCAGCTTTGATTTAGAACCTTTTTTGTATAACCATAGTAGTTATAAAAATCTAACTACCTATTAAGTTTATTTTGCTTCCATATTTAACCCCAATTACCCTGTGCAGGGGAATGCTTTAAAAATTTAATTTCCCCCTCTCACTTTTTTTTCCTGCTTCTGCAAGCCTTTTTCCCCTCATGTAAATTGCAGCAGGTGCACAAAATTGAAGACATCACAATTAAATGTAATCAAATATTTTAGGCACTAATGAACAGCTCCAGGAAAACAAGTCAAAAGAAAAAAAAGCCTTTAAGTGAGTGGATTTTCAAACACCCAAGGCACCATAGGACCAATTAAGAGAGTCAGATACCAGGACACATACTGACATTAATTATCTTTGAGTTCAGGGAAATAAAAAATAAAAGCAACAATTATCATAATAAATCTCCACACAGTGCTTGTAAGTTGTGCTAATCTACAACACACCTGGGTTTCAGATATTTAAGGCGAATACTCAATCAGTTGGTAACGACCTCACAGAGGGGCTCATGGGACATTTTTTCTTTCCTGTGATCTGCCAATCAGACAGAGGGGCTAAAATGATGTCCAACAGCTATGTCTGATTTATTTCGCACCACTCACAAGAGTTGCAGACAGAAGCACTGCATAATTTATTCAAAAAAGTAAGTCACAAAGCCAGTATTCTCTTTAGGGGATGTTTATTCAAAAAGAAGGAAAAGTCAAGAATAGATATTCAAGGCAAAAATTTGAATCATTGGAGCCTCAAAGTCCCAGGACATCTCTGTAAATTTATTCTCCCTGAAGCCAGAAAGAATCTTACTAAAGAGAACAAATATTTCAGTCTGGGAATATGGGTTTTCATTTTAAAAATTCACAGGAGGGGGCAGAGAAAGACAGTTAAGTGCTATAAGGTAAAAGGAATAGAAAGAAGGGGGAAAACACCTTATTATTAACATTGATCTAAAGTTGACTGATAATTTGAAACAAGAACATAATATTTTAACCAAAAGAAGGAGATATTTAAAAGTTAGAAGATTGCTAGGTTTCTTTAATCAGGGGAGAAATTAACATACATATCAATTATTAGAAAGAACCATACAAATGTTTTTAGGTTGAATTCCCCCAACATGGTCCTGGTATAAATGGAAATTACCAATTTATCTTTCTAAATTTTGGCATCATAATTTAATATTTTAATATTTGTCAGTGTACTCCTTGGATATAACAGATATGTTTTTTGTCCTCTTGTCTTCTTCCCATACCCATGGAGATTCTCTCTTCTTGAGGAACGATATATTTAATTTATATGTAGGTTTTTAGATATTGTACATCAATTTCAATATTTGTGACCATGATGCTTATCTTGAAAATATAACTTTGATTTATTTCATCTCCTTAGTTGAGGACTATGATAATGTGTGTGATAATTTCTTAAGTGTTAAAAGAAATATGACAGGTGGAATGTGATGTTTGTCTTTTCGCTTATGCAATTTTCAGAATAAGTTTTATAATATAGTACAAAATAGAGAACATATATGTAGATGTATTTAGGATTTTTAAAATCATTTTGTTTCTTAGATCCACAATTTCAGTAGAGCTTCTAATCTGAAATTGGAGAGAACAGAGTGTACAGGTCTTTAAGTACCGCTTATTAATACACTGGTCCCAATATACTATGGAAATTCATCTTTAAATTATGTGCTTTGTGGTAACATTTTGATTTCTTGAAAATTATATGCCTTCAGATTAAACAGCAAGCAGTTAGTGGCAAAAAATGAGTTATTTTTATCGTAATTTGCACATAGCTTTGTAAACTATGGCATGGCCAAATGTTTCATCCTTTTTAATTGTTTAATGAATTCATATTTTAAAAATGTAGCTTTGGGTTCTGAAAAAGCTTTTTAGTGTTTTATCAAATCTATAAAATATAAAAAATTGACAGAATTTGTAACATCAAAATTTAAAGTGTTTTTATGCTAAAATGCATGATAGGAAAGGTTTAACAGATGAAAAATTGGAAAAAAAATATTTGCAACTGTTGTATAGCAAGGAGTTAATAACCTTAGCAATTACAATTACTTACAAACCATATAAAGAATATTTTAAAGTACTCAATTATAAAACTTATAGTTAATTTAAATTGCCTGTAAAAGAGGATATTTAAATTGAATAAACATGTAAAATGGTGCTAGAATTTACTAATAATTAAAGAAATGCACATTTTACAATGACATTTTTAAAGTATCAAATTTGAAAAACTTCAATCAATTGATAATACATAATGTTATCACCATGATAATAAATAATAAATTGGTAACTATAAATTATAGTTAGTAAAGGTTTCGTTTATAATTTTGGGTGTTTTTGAGGAAGATTAGCCCTGCTCTAACATCTGTGCCCATCTTCCTCTACTTTGTATGTGGGACACCTGCCACAGCATGGCTCAATAAGCAGTGCATAGGTCTGCACCCGGAATCCGAACCTGTGAACCCCAGGCCACCAAAGTGGAGCACGAAAACTTAACCACTACACTACTGGGCTGGACCCTACAATATTTTTCACTAATAAAAAATTAGCATCAATGCATATGTGCATCATTTAGAGATTGAGTAAATAAATTATGGAGTATCTATAAACAGATTATCTTAACCATTAAAAATTAGAATTTTAAATTTATTAATGTGAAAGAGTTCTATAGTGTGCATTTGAGGGAAAGTATCACGTATTTAAATATTTTATAGTAGTATCAGATTAATTATATAATATTTTTAAATCAGAGAGTGTGTAGGTATATATACACATAAGTACTTTCATCATATATAATAAACTGTCATGATAAGAGTAGCTGTATCTGGGAGCTAGGTTTAAAGGCACTATTCGCTGTAGAGATATCTGTCTTTTCAAATGATTTTAAAAGTCACAAAACTACCCACATAAATAGTTATTGACATTGCTATATTTACCCAGATTATTTTTTAACATATTCATTTTATTAGAGATTTAAGTCTCTCTATTTTTTAAGATTTTTCTGTTACAACTAATATTGTGATTAATAGTTACATGCACAATTATTTTTTCAATTTGGCATTTTTTTTTAGAAAAGAGATTTTGAACTGGAATAACTGGGCCGAAGAAAAGAAGTATTTTGGGGTTCTTTATATTAGTTGAGAAATTACTTTTCCAAAATATACTAGTAGTATTTACATTACATTACCACAAAGAGAGTAACAAAGCACTCATTTGTTATTACCCTTCAATTTCAAGGGGAGAAAGACCGACATTTTATGTATTTCCAATGTATTTTATACACCAAAGAGCACAGAATACTTTTGTTCAGCTCTGCCATTGATCAAAATATATGATATATACAACTTTGTTTTTCACAAATGTTCCGAGTGGAATAAAAAATACAAGTCACTTCCAAATTAAAATTCTGTAGTTGAAAATAAAATGTATTCTTTTTTTCTCGCTTCTATCCCTCAAACTGTCAGTAGACATGTTTTGTTTTGCAAACAAAATATCATTTTCATAATTGAGCAAACATTGAGCTCACGATCAGGAATTTTCACATAAAAATCCAGATTTATGACTTCTGAGACATCCAGAGGTTTGGCCCCACTGGCACTACCTTTCAGGTGGGGACAGAAACTGGGCCTGTGTAACAGGTGGGGCTGGGCAGATGCCCTCCAGTTAGCCATGGTACCTATCACTCCCTGTTGCTTTGCCTGACATTGACTAAAGGAGTTAATTACCATTTCAATTGTGCTTGAACTCTTGTTTCCCTTTTGTAGGAAAACATTTCTTAAGCTTTTGGCCTCACTCACATGCATACTCTGTAGGATCTGCTCTTCTCAGCCTGCTTCAATTTCAAGAGCCAAGTGAAAAAAGAAAATGTATACTAAACTTCACTTTGCCCTGACGTGTTATAATCAAATATCCCAATTTTCTGACTAGACTTGTTTAACCTTTAACTTTAATGCTCTCCTTTGTGAACTCACATTTAGTCCTGAAACTTCCTGACACAGCATTGCCATTTTGGATTTTCTCTATGAATATGTTTTTTCTCTATTAGTCAATATAACAATTTTCAGTGTTGTACTGCTAGAATGTTTTGAATGCTTACTTTATATGCCCCATGATTGGTATCATTTCCATTATCCAGTCTAAGAAATTTATCTAAATTGCAATTTTTTAATAACGTTTTTGTCCTTATTAAGGATACTTAGAGACTTATTTCTAATTGAACAAAGCTGAAAGACTGAATAAAATGAAAAAGCATTGGTAAACCTTTAAAAAGAAAATGATCATTCAATATCTCTAACAAAATGCTGCTGCATTTTTCTCAATAAATGTAGAAAGAATATTGGGACATTTCACATCATTAAAGTCACATGTGTCTATTAAACCTTCTTATTTAATTGAGGTTTAAAACCATGTAGCAATTGTAAATTTTAAGAGCGTGGAAAGAATTTTTTCTTTTTTTTTTTTACAATCAATCATGCATTTTCTTTTAAGCAAAACACCATTAAATACTTTTTTATGACTTTCTACTTTGCTTTTTTGTTTTAATTTTACTCTCCAGTGGGCCACGTCCTACAATCAGTGCTAGGAGGGGAAGAGGAATGAGGATTAAAAAGAAGGGATTAGAGGGAGGTGTATGGAGAAAGAGAAGATGGGTGATGTGCTTCCTTTGAATATTTTATTTTCTTAATTGAAAAAAATTTGCTTAGAACCTAGGGAGACCAGCCACTAAATCAGGTTTTTTTGTGTGTGTACAAAGCAGATAAATAAAATTATTTATTCCTAAAACTATTTACCCTGTTATTTGGAGGGATAACCAAACAAAGTATTCAAAAATGTCTATTTCTATTTTGTTCATCCTCTTTCATTCTTCCATACAAATCTCAGTGCAAAGGGAAATATATAAGACACAATGCTCAATGAGATCTTGTCAGAAATTAGGGGAAAAAAATAGAGGGCTCAATTTTTTAAAGGAGAATAGGATGAACTAAATTTGTAGAATTCTTAAGCTATACGAAATCATCAGTAAGTAATTCATTTAAAGGGAATAAGGTATATCTACCCTGATTTCTTTTCTTCTCTTTTATTTCCCTCTTCTCTCCTGACTCTGTATACTCAGAAAGAAAATGTTCTTTTTCGTTCTGACAAAAGCAAAGCCAATTATCCCGGTGGACTGAGACGTTTTCCCAACAGGTTTATTATGACAGTCTGGTGTCAGGCCTATGATTGCAACAATTAGTCTAATAATCTTAAACCCCAAAGAAAAACTATGAATTAATTTCTTGCATCTTCCTATTCTTGTCTGTTTATATATCCTGTATATAAATTCTGATATCTGGAATTTCCAGGGATCATTTTTCAACCTGGATTTTATATTTAGAGTCTTGAAAAAAATACTTGAAATGAGTAACCTGGATGGATATGTGTATACACATATCTTGACTTTTCATGAAGAGCTCTTTACCTCCTTAACTTTTAAATCCATTTTTGCTACCTAGTTGAACAAATTTAATAATGTACTCAAGCTTACTCAAATTCATGTCACTGCTAACATTTAAAAAAAAAAAAAAGATGATCCCCAAGCTATTAGCCCCAGTCCTTAGCTAAAAATAAATTATCCTCTCCATACAATGAGACTTTTAAAATGAATGATTGGATCTATTCCCGTAATTACTTATTAAAAAGTGACTTTTTTCCTCCTTTTTTTTTTTTTTGCAGCTCTTCTCAAAGAGCATGTCATGAACTTGTATTAGAATTTCTCTTAATATTTTGATTAAAATCTACATGTTGCATTTAGACATGAGTGAAATATTTAAAAGATAGATTCATTTTGTGAGAAAAACTACTGCTGAATTATGGAGTTTAGAGATTACTTATTCATTTTACTTTGACTATATTTGTTGAAATTTTGTGTGTGTCTGTGTGTGTGTGAGGAAGATTGGCCCTGAATTAACATCTGTTGTCAATCTTCCTCTTTCTGCTTGAGGAAGATTGTCTCTGAGCTAATATCCATGCCAATCTTCCTTGATTTTGTATGTGGGTCATCACCATATCATGGCTTGTTGAGAGATGTGTAGGTTCATGCCCAGGATCAAAACCCACAAACCTGGGGCCACCGAAGCAGAGCACTTGAACTTAACCACTATACCACTGGGCCAGCCCCTAGTTGAATTTTTTAAGTTCCCCCCCAGAATGTCACTGTTTCTACTGTCAATTGGAAAACACGTCATTTAATTGGCCTTAAAACTGGAAAAGAATTGAGAACATAACTCATGTAGTATACAGATCCTATCAGTCCAAAGGATCTTAGTTACCACTAGATCACTTGTACAAGTTGCTTTATTTTTTCAACAAATATTTGTCCTTCTACTCGTGATACAATAGAGAACTCGACAGGCAAAGCCCTTGCCCTCATGTTGGGGGTCACCAAAATTAAAAAAAAACCCATATAAAAATAATCATTGCAGATTGTGATAACTACTATGAAGGAAATAAATATGGTGCTATGATCAAGAATGGAGGTAGAGAATTTATTTAAGGTGAGTAAGGTAGCCTCTCTGAGAAAATAATATTTAAGCTAAGCTGAGACAAGAGTGGTAAGGAAGACCCAGATGTCGAAAGTCTTCCCCATAAAAAGTGCCAATGCTCTAATTTGGAAAAAAGTTAGGCTATCTTAAGAACTGATGTAAGGCCAGTGTGGCTAAAGCTAAATGTCAGAAAGTATGTACAGCTTCAGATCAATTTGGAGAGGTGACCTAGTGCCATATTTTGCAGAGCCTTTAGACGACAGTAAGAAGTCTTAATTTTGACTATTGATTAACATGTTTGTATGTTTTATGGAAGGAAAAAATATTATCTGAGAAATGGCAGGAGTGGAGGGCCGTTTGAAACAAACTAGTTAGTCTAGCTCATAAAAGTGAAAAAGAATCATCACTAAAATCCCACTGTTTTATCTAGTTATTGGCAGAGATTTTTATGTTTACAAATAATCTGTAAAATTGCAAACACATCTTGATTTCTTTGAAAGTTTGTAAGACTGGCCACACACAATCATAGGGCATCCAATAAAAATTCTTCTTCAGTGAAAGAGCATAGGAAATATGCTAATCAACTCATCTAGTATAAATAGAAATACAATAGTGGTTCTCCAACTCACTTAGCATGAATAGAAATACAGTGGCAGCCCTCCATCATACTTCACTGTGTAAGTTCATTTTATATTTTGAGCACTTTCAAATGTTGAAAAAGGAAATATTTGGATAATGTGTAAACAGTTAAAGCATAATCCATCAATGAAATTCTAATATCTCTATAAAAGAAAAAAAAACAAAGATTCTACCATAAATCATTTAAAAGAGATTCATGTCACATAAATCATGAAAACACTCAGAACAATCAATTTTACACAGCCACAAAGAGTTTCTTCTTTCATTTATAGAACTGCCTTTTGAATTCATATACCTATATTAAAGAGCTTTCATTATATTGCTTACATTTGTTCTTGCAGTAAATAATGAGGATAATTTATTGTCACACTTTGTTACAATGTACCTTTTATATCTTTAGCTGGCACTGCTTTTAATATTAACTTATTAGGGGTTCTTTATGCTATCATCAGTCTCTGGAATTTAATTGTGTTCATCCAAATGTTATAAAAAACATTAAAGATACTTTTAGTAAATTTTTATTTAAAATAAACACAATTATTGTGGCCATTTTCTCCAAATATATCATGGTAATTTTAGATTGAAAGCATGTGAGTGTATATTTGCTGAGTTAAATCCATTCTTTATAACAGACATTTGGAAATTTAAAAATACAAGTACTACATAGCAATAAGAACATCCAAGTAAATGGAGTGAATTTTCTTTGTCATGAAGTCTAGAAAAGCAGATATAAATTACATTAAAAATAGGATAGTTGAGAGATAATACAGATGGGAGATTTTTAAGTCCCTTTAATTTGACAGCAGCATGTTAAGGATCTTTCTTATCAGTTGAGGAAGAGAACTGAAACATCTCTAAACTGTAGAAATATTTGCTGATGTTGCTATAAAACACATCTTCACTCACTTCACATTCTTCATTCAGGCCTTCTATTCATTTCTTGTCCATATCAATATCCCTTTGTAGGGACTAAGTCAATCAAATAAAGAAAAAAAATTCTATAGAAATAATTTTTAAAGATCATACTGTGTGATTTTTTTCTTCAATTCCAAATATCAGTAAAAGTTTGCAAAATGCTTAACTTAATCGGGCTCCTAAATCTGAACATAGTGAATACCTACCTACTTATTGAATAATTTATGCCATTCAAAATTGTCCCATTTTGAATTATAACTTTTTAAAGAAAAAAACAACAGTTTGTTACATGTGTTTTAAAAGCTTTATGAAATGCAGTTCTCCGTTTTATGCTAAATGTTTCTTATTTCATATAAGCCAAAGAATGCCTAGAAGAGGGGAATTCAAAAAAAATTTATCAGATGTTTTCACTTCTTTCCTTTATTGCTGGAGGAAATTGTTTTGGTTGATAACAAGTCTTAAGAAATTTTCTTGGATCATCAATAGCATTACTATAGTAATTACGCGAGCACATGAATTTGAACTATGTTTTTATTTCCATTTCTGATGAAATTTTCTTTATTTTTTGTACCTCAACTATACATATTTATGAGTCTCAGGACTAAGAATGCAGTACTGACAAATTTTTTTCATTAAGAAAACATCGGCATATTTTCCTTCTGATCAATTAAAATGTATCAATATCACATTTTCTCTTAGAAAATGTAGATGTACTGCTTGTGTTAGTTATCAATTACCATATACCAAATTATATGAAAATTTAGAGCTTAAAACAATAAACAACTCAATAATAAGACAAATGGCCTGATTTTTAAAAATGGGCAAAAGATTTGAATGATGATACATCCAAAGAGGATATGCAAATGGCTAATAACCCCAGAAAGATGCTCAACATGATTATTCATTAGGGAAATGCAAATCAAATCCACAATGAGATACCACCTCACACTCACTAGGATGGCAAATTTCAAAAGGCAGATAATTAGTTTCGTCAAGGATGTGGAAAAATTGGAATCATCATGTATGGCTGGTGGGAATGTAAAATGGCGCAGCCACTTTGGAAAACAGACTGGCAGTTCCTCCAAAAGTTAAACATAGAGTTACCATATGATCTAACAATTCCATTCCTAGGCATACACCCAAGTGAAATGAAAACATATGTCAACTAGAAAACTTATAAATGAATGATCAAACCAACATTGTTTATATTAGCCAAAAAGTGAAAACAACTCAAATATCAATCAACTGATGGATAAACAAATATGGTATATCCATACAGCGGAATATGATTTGGAAAAAAAAAGGAGGAATGAAACAAGACATGCTACAACATGGGTTGACCCTCAAAAACTTTAAGTGAAATAAGCTAGTCACAAAAGACTGCATACTGTATTATTCTATTTATATGAAATGTCCAAAATAGGCAAATGTATAGACAGAAAAGTAGATCAGTGGTTGAGGAGTTGAGGTGTGGGAAGGGAGGGGGAGGGGAGACGAAGGGGTGGGGAGTAACTGGTGCTGGGTCAACATTTATTTTTAAGATAATGAAAATGTTCTAAAATTAGATTATGACAATAGTTGCACAATTTGTAAATATATTTAGAGCCATTGAATTGGACACTTCAGACTGGCGAACTTTATGATACGTAATTACATCTCAATAAAGCTGTTATAATAAAACCAAGCTTTTATGATCTTACATTTTTTGTGGGCATGGAATTTAGCAGCAGCTTAGCTGGTTGGTTCTGGCAGAGTCTTCCATGATTCTGCAGTCAAAATGTCACCTGGGGCTGCAGTCACTTGAAGGCTTGAAGGGGCTGGAGGGTTCACTACCAATTTGGCTCACTCACATGGCAGTGAGCAGGAGTCCTCTGTTCCTTGCCTTGAGTCTCTCTCCACAGAGCAGCTTGAGTATCCTTACAACATGGCAGAATCGCTTTCCTCAAAGCAAGGTATCCAAAAGAGGAAGGCAGGAGCCACCATGTCTTTTAAGACCCAGCCTCAGATGTCACACATTGTCACTTCCACAATACCCTAATTGCCACACAGCCAGTCCTATTCACTGTGGGAGGATGCTACACAAAGTGGTGACTTATAGGAGGTGAGGATCTTTGAGCATTATCTTCTCTAACTGTATTTTCTAATCTCAAATTAAAAGGCATATTTTACAATAAAACAATATTTGAAATAGGGACAGCTCCATAGATTTTGAGATACGTATTCCCTGCTATATTACTAACGACTTGACTTTTTTAAGCCATACTTCTCAACTTAATTCACTCTATAGAAAGAATCAATAAAAATATTATCATATTTGCAATGCCAGTCATAAATGGATCTCATGCTATTATTCCCAAATTCCTAAGGAATTTCACAAAGATTTTTTTTGAATGGCAACTGAGGTATGCAGAAAATTATTAAGTACTGGGGACTTTTTTAATTGGACAAGATAACAAGGTTACTTATAATAGTTGTTCCTAAATTTCAATGCTCTAAGAAAAGCAATTATTTAGTAGAATTTTATTTAGATATTTCCCCCTGTGATTTGCAAGCTGAAAAGCTGCTGAGATTTTTAATTCTTACTGTTTATTTTCTTAAAGGGTACTTGAATTTAGTTTAGGGTAACTACACACACAGGATTAAAGGTAACTGTGGTATAGCCAGTGCACGTTCTTAAACCTTCTTACTCTTATACCTGATGAACAATTAAGGATATATTACACATACATACCGGACAGAATTATAGAGTATCCCTCTTCTCTGGTTTGCCTTCTATTTCCTATAGATCCTTGGAACTCACCACATCATCTCCTCCATTACCTGTCAAGTTTTTGTTCCACCTCTACGTTCTCATAGCATTTGTATATCACTATATAATTTTACTGAATGTTCTGGCTTAACATCTAGACTGAAGTTTCTTGTGGACTTGTGCCCTCATCTCTGGATCTCCATACCTACTGTAATACCTTGCAAATTCTAGACACTCAGTAAATGTGGGTTGCTTAATTAGAGTTGGAAAGGATATACAATGTCATCTCTTCCAACATCCTACACTAATGCAGAAATGCCTCTACAGCTCCCCTGGCAGATGGTATCCAGCTTCTGTTTGAATAAATTCATTGGTGAGGAAGATGTGGGGAACCGTATGAAATAGCTCGTGAGAAAGTTGTTGGGTTTTTATTTCGTTATGGATGATGAAGTAAATATGTCTCTTTGACTTGCAATTATTTATCTTATTTACATTTTTGATAGCAATAAAATATATAAGACTTCTGAGCAGTACTATCATTTCAAATATTTGAACAGCTCTGTTATAACCCAAAGTTATATTATTCAGACCTCGACATTCACAGGTTTTCCCCACTTTCTTCTTACAAAGTTTTTATACCACTTCACATGTTATTATGCTCCTTTAGATTATCTCCAGTTCACCCATAAAGGGGCATCTTGAACTGAAAACAAAACCGCTCATATATGGAGCATAAAAGGCTAAATAAATGTAAACCTCTATCGAGGTAGGTCTTTGATATGTGATTTCAGATCTGTCCATCACAGTCACAGTTGTGTGGTCAACTAACCTCCACCAGAGATTTTTCAAATGAACCTTTAGCAAGGGCGATATATAATTTTTTAAATTTTATTTCTCCTTTTTCTCCCCAAACCCCCCCGGTACATAGTTGTATAATTGTTTTAGTTGTGGGTCCTTCTAGTTGTGGCATGTGGGGTGCCACCTCAACATGGCCTGACGAGCAGTGCCATGTCTGCGCCCAGGGTCCAAACCGGTGAAACGCTGGGCCACCGAAGCGGAGCACGTGAACTTAACCACTCGGCCACGGGGCCGGCCCTTGCAAGTGCCATATTTTTAATAATTTAATACTCTCCTTTCAACTGATTCTAACTCTTTTCAAAATAGGTTTAGTCCTTCTTGATGGTAGCAGGAGCAGGCAGAGCAATCCTCACAATAGGGTGCCACAGATTGGAATGCAATTGAATTCTCAAAAGCCACATCAGAAGAAAGAGTCTACCTAATCTCATTTTTGGAGTTTCCTTCTGTGTAGCAATAATCTCATATTATAAATGATATGGCCAATTAAAGAATAAAATATGTTGTTAATGTAAGTGTAAGTGAACTTACACTAAACCATATCTGCAGGCCAGGCAAGAATTCTGCAGGACCCAAATTTTGGAACAAGCAAACCCATATAATCCCTATTATTTAAAGGCATGTCCATTCTGTTGTAATCTTATCCTTTGTCCTCTGAACAAACCCCTCCTAATCCTACTCCCAGGGCTTCTCCTAAAACGGAATGAGCTAGATCCCATTTTGTCTGGCTCTTAATTACTGTCTAATTCATTTGCGTATAGCTTACAAATTTGTAATATCATTAATAAACGGAGGGAGCAGCCATAACTGAAATGTAAAGAGTGGTATCTATGCAATTCAATATCAGTAAGACTGTCTTCTTTATTTAGTAAAACTGCAAATGTGTTCATGGCTTATCTTATCCTGGTGGTTGCCGGAATACCGATATTCTGTATTTCTGTTTCTCTCAGTATCTCCCTTGAGCTCATTAACAACATATGTTACTGCACCCAGCTAAACCTAGAGCTTTTCCTTTCTTCAATGTATTAGATTGCCCTCCTGACAAATATGGAAGTAATTGTAAATAATATAGCACAAAAATAAATTGTACTTCATTGGTTTAATAGTAATAATAGTGAGTAATTCTGGGCACTTAATATGAGCTAGGCACTCTGCTACATATATCACATGTCTTAACTCACTGCATTCTCACAAGCACCATCTTGGGAAGCATCAGGAGAAGAACCATCATGAGACGCATCAGTATCACCTCCTTATATAGATAACAAAACTGAGGCTGGCAGAGTTGAGGCCAAGTTACAAACCCAGGAAATCTAACTCTAGAGCTTCTGTTTTTATCCAATATAATATCAGAATCATTTAAAACGTTGACTCTTGTTGCCTGTTTTATTAGCTTTGTTTCTAGTGCTAATATGATGAACATAAAAATATGATAAATATGATTTCTATATACTATTTTTCTATTTATTAATAAAAGAGTTGAAAAGAAAATGGCTCAAAGTAGAACTTTAGTGGTACCTAGCTAATCTTCAATAGTGTGACATTGAGGCCCTGTCCCCAGCATACAGCATTGATTATCTGTGGTCTACATTTTGTTAGTAAGAAGAAAATGTATTGATATATATAAAAAGAACTATAGTGCCCTGGGCCTGATGAATCAAAGCTTTTCCCTCTGCTTCTAGCATTTCTTGTGGTTCTGTTCTTCTCTACTAATGTTTTTAACCTCAAACTGGAAAGGAGGTGGCTGCAGCTGTTCTGAAAGTCACATAACAAGTTCAGAAAAGTTCTGTGTGTCTTTCATAGGGAGCAGAAAGTCTTCCCTGAAGTTTCCTGCTTGTGTCTTTGTCAAGGGAAATGGGAGCATAATCACTTGCTTAGACTCAATCGTCTGAAGAGAATTTCATGTTAGACAGTCAAACAAAATGGATATGATAATTGGTAAGGAATGTATTACATTTTACCTAATCTAAGTCACTGTCAATTCTAAGACACTATTTTAGGTGCCCGTAAGACAGAAAATATGATATCAATTAAACTATGCCACATCGTTGATTGTAAGATATGTTCTCACCTCATAGATGCTAAAAAGTGAAAAAGAAAATTCATCTTAGAATCAGTGAAATACTTTTGGTTTTTTAAAAAATGAGGAAACTAAGGTACAGAAATACAAGCTTTGACAATGTCATAAAATCAAAACGTGAACCCAAATTTGTTTTTTAACTTTATATTCAAAGTTCTCGCCTCAAAGTGCCTCCCTTTCCTTGGTCTTTTTTTTTCCTTCTCTGTTTATCCACTTGTGAGCTAAAATATGACTTTGGTCTTGATTAGATGATCCTCCCAGCCATCTGATTGAAAACAGGCAGTAGAAGCTTGCAGTAAAGAAATATGAACTGTCTGAAACCAGGTCACCGTTCAGGATCTCAGTGAAAATCTAGGTGGGAATATAAACAAACTTGCTCTCTAGAAAGGAAGTCCCAAATATGAGATCTCACAACCAGAGGGAGTAAATCCAAGCGACTTAGCAAAATTGAAAAATGTCGTTATCCACTGTAGGGTGGAAGTCTTCAAACACTAATAAAGGATACAGGAAATAGAACTTAAGACAAACATATAGTACATCCATAGGGATGTTGGTGGAGTGGCATTTTAACATAGCAGTTGAGAAAATGAGGTCTGGAGTCAGGCTGTGTGGGTAAAAGGATAGCAATTACTAAACTGCTAAGGGTCTTAGTTTCTTCGTCTGTAAAATAGGGATAATAAGTGGATGTACTTAACAGAATTGCTTGTAAGATCAAATAAAACAATATGTGTAAAGAGCACAGTATCTCACACATAGTGAGGCCTTGAAAGTGAAAGATGATGACAAATATGATGATAAAAAGGATGCTGGCAGATCTTTGGTAGTCAAGGACACTGTGCTCCTTCTTTATTGCCGTTTGAGTGTTTCTGATCCACTCTCATAAAAAAGGAAAGTTATGTTTTGAAGTAAAATTAGTCATTGTAAATATCCAGAATCCTAAACCACTAAAAATTGGAAAATCTCAAAGTCCAGAAGATTAACAATGGACAGACCTGAATTAAAATTCTATATATACCACTTATGATCTATGTGACTTAAGGCAATTTCTTAACTTTAATATACGTAATTTTCTCATATTTATAATGAGATAAAATGTGTAGCTCTTGGAGTTAATCTGAAGTCTGATGTAGTCTAACGTGTAGTCTAACACAGAAGTTTTAGCACATAATGGGCACTTAGAAAAGGTCACTCAATTTTCCTTTGGAATAGCCACAGAAATCCTCAGATACTCCTTATTTATCTAATTGAATCTATGTTGCCTCAAGCACCCAAAATCAAAATGAATAAAAACCTAATTTCTACTTTAACATGTCTATGTCTAGGGTAACAACAGTATTATGTTGTACTTTCTTCACAAAATCATATAATATATCAATAATATGGTAGGCTAAATTTAATTTAGGGGATGTCCCTGGCAATATAAACACTGTTTATAAAATACTTCGGTAGATAAAATTTTATCCTAATTCCTAATAATCTATCTTCAGATAAAATTTTGGAGCACTGACTGTTTGCAACTTGGCATCCTCCTATACCATACATAATTTCAAATAAAATACAGTTTATTTTATTTTAATCATGTTATTGCAAGTTTTGCTCGCATATTCTGAGAACGTATCCTCAGTATCACAATTCTCTATAGAATTAAATGATCCCCTTAAGAATTCAATTCTATCCCAACAAAAGAATATTATAAAAAAAAGATGTTTCATTGAAGGAAATGAATCAGCTGAGCTGAAATGAATTTCCAGTTTTGTGGATTTAAGAGAGTTAGAATTCGTCTTTTATCATACAGTGAGAAGCAGAGTAGAATCACATAGAAGTGCCAGGCGTCAAACCAACCTCCCTCCTTAAATACCTGTAGCTGAAACCACTCGATAATTACTTGGGGATTTAAAACATCAGACACTTTCACTTCTCTTCTCAGAGGTTTTCTACTTATATCTTTACGTAATGGATTTTCTTCTGCATTTTTAAGTGGTGAGAAAAACACAGGCATTTAGGGTGGGAACCTTTTAATCTGTGTCGTGGTTCCTGGAAAACACAAACACACTCACATGCTGCACATATTGAGTCACAGACCATCTGTTTAACTCATCACCAAATAAAAACTCGTAAGCTCTTTATAAGCAGTTGTGAAATTGTGATCACTGTTTTATTGTTGGTGGCATTAATGTGGGAAGACCAGTATTGATGGATATCACACTGCAATGAATTTACCAGGGAGAAAGCTTTATTAATAATGTATCCAAACATAAGGAAAATTCATAAACCATGCTCCCCATGCCGTTTGTTTCATCTGGATCACTATGAAGGCTGAGTCAAATGTTATGCCTAAATAAGTAAAGTTTTTGATATTTTTTCCTTCCCCCAAAAGTCAATTCTGGCTGGTAAAGATCTGTTTAGCTAAATCATAAACATTACCTTTGAAGATCTTTAAAACACACTGCTTCTAATAAAATGCTATTGCACAATTATTGACACCATCAAGGCAGCCCTCTGGTGAAACCTACCACCTGGATATGGAATTAGATATTGTTTCTAAACATCTATAGAAATGTTTTTGTATATATATTTCTCCTTATTTAGCATGTCCTTTCACTACCTCCTTTGGATCAATTTGAATCTCGCCCATTGCAGTCTTTCTTTCTCCATGATGCCTTTTTTTCGTGACAACTTCCTTCTCCATTCATTATTTATTCTTCCATTCACCAACTGCTTATTGCATACCTGCCATGTGATTTGCCCAGGTTTCTTGGTGTTACAGATAATGTACTTAAGGAGTCAAATTCAAGCCATTGGCATCTTTATCCAAGAATTTTCCATGGTGCGTTGCTGCAGCCACAGTACAAATCTCTGTATGGTCTGCTGCAAATCTCATTTTCATCTTTTGTATTCTCTGTTCAAATAGCTCTCCACGCAACTTCAACCATTCCCCTCTAAATATGCAGCTGCTCCTAGCTTAGTCAAACCCATTTTGCTACTTCCCACTGTACTCTCTAATTTTTCACACCTGCAACCAGGGCCACGGCAAATATTTCAGAGGAGTCTGAGATCTTAAGCTTTTCTGCAGATACCTTCTCTTCATCCTCAAGCTCGTCGCCTTCTCATCAACAGGAATGGGCTTTCTCTGCCACTTGCATAGGCTGGACCAGTTACTCTAAGTGTGTCTCAATCTCCCCCAGTATGGCATAATCACAGGTCAACATTTAAACATAGACACTTTGGACATCTAGAATATTCCATTCATCTCTTGAAACTGTTTAGCAATGAAAAATGCTTAGCTTTTTGGTGGACTTTGAGGGTGCTCCTGATACAAACTTGGTTGAATAAGACTTCTTTTTCCTTGGTTTTACTTTATATCCTTCAAAAGTTAAAACCGAGCCAGGAAGTCATGTATTAGATTTAATAATAGGTGTTCCTTTTGAGATACCTTGAAATGTCCTCTACTGGATCTAGTGTTTTCATGTGAACTAGAAAATATCCTTATAAAAATGCCATAAACTTCTGATAATGTAACATCTAAGTGTTCCACACTAGTACTTGTTCACTGAAGAACTCTTAATTACTAAAGTATAAAATATAAAAGCTAAAATGAGCATGTCTAACTTAATTTTCTTGAGCAGTCTGACTACCACTCAAGTTCTGCCAACGTTGCCAAAGTTGATACTGCAATTTTACGACAATACATGGTGAGAATTCCCAGTGTTCCCATTTTCATGAAGGATATTTTGCCATTTATGCATCTTCAACATTGTTTTAGGTTGAGCATGACTTTTTACATTAGAGCTTTTTAAATTCTGATTCTGTTAAATTTCCCCGCTCTCAGTTTGTTTGTTACTCAGGGCTCTGTTAACTGAGACATATTTACTTGCTTAGAGTAATACATTATGGTAATATAACAGCAACAAAATAATAACAACTATAAACTAGCATTTTCTCGAGGGCTCATTTGTACTAGGGACACTGTTGAGCACTTAGTATGGATTCCAGAATGTAATTTTACAAAAAGCATCTGCAATAGTTACTATTATTATCCCCAGTTTAGGGAGAGGAATAACTGAGACTTAAAGGTTAAATTATTAGTCTGAGCACACACAAATAGGAAAGCCTAGAGTCTAAGGAGTCTGATTCCAGAGTCAATGCTCTTAATCATTATGTTATAATAAAAATTTGAGACATATAGGCATTGCTGCTCAAAGATTCACCACCTTACTAATCTCTGTTCTTAACACAGATGTAACGACACCTCCTGGCCACTCTACTTATACAGTGACACCTCATTGCAAAACACTCCTTCTCTACTGTAAATGGCACACTACTGAGCACATGCTGTGCTATCCCAAGTTTCTGACTGTCGAGTATTGAACGAACTGGAAAGCAGGAATGGATGGAACGTAAAGTTTTTTGCCCATCTACTGTCACATGAGTTTAAGACTACAATATCTTCAATGATAGAACACTTAACTGATGTTACCTGTGCCTGTCTCTGACGTGGCCCTTCTTTCCTAAGCACTTCTCTCTCCCTAATCCTCAATATTAGAAGTGCAACAGTGCACAGACTCGGTACCTTTCTCCTTATCATCTATATCCTCTTCAGCCTGTTTGTCTTCACGGCAAAATCGGTAAGTGCCCTGAGGTCAGGAAGGAAGTTTTAAAATTTTTTGTTTGGAATTTTCCTCAGAGCAAAGGATCTAAATATATCTCTGGATTTATTGATTAAATGAAAGATGGACTCCAGAAGCTATAATACTACTCATAATAATGATACTAAGACTAATAATAAGAAGATGGAGTAATTGCATATCTAGAAAAAATAAATACCAGTGAAACACACAGCCAACCACCCCCAGACAAGCCTCATTTTCAGTGGAAAGAAAAATTCTTCCTGGGGCCGGCCCCATGGCATAGTGGTTAAGTTAGGCATGCTCCGCTTGGGTGGGCTGGGTTCAGATCCCCAGCACCAACCTATACCACTCATTGGCCATGCCATGGTGGCAACTCATATATAAAGAGGAGGAATATTGGCACTGATGTTAGCTCAGGGCTAATCTTCCTCAGCAAAAAAAAAAAAAGAAGAAGAAGAAGAAGGAAAATTCTTCCTAATAATTTTACTTTTCAGATGTTTTCAAGTGTACATTTGAAGGAATAGGTGTTGGACTAGCCCAGTGTTTCTTGATCCTGGCTGCACAGTGGAGTCATCTGGGGAAGCGTTAACACATGCCAGTGCCTGCTCCCAGTTGTGGGACAATTAAAGCAGATTCTCTGGGGCTGGAACTCTAGCGGTGGCAAGTTTTAGAAGTTCCCCAAGTGATTTCAACATGCGGCTGGGCTTGAGAAACTGTGTTTACTATCTAGGTATGAACAGAAAGATAGGTTGAGCGATAGAGGAAAAGAGAGTTTTCATTTGATAGCTGTGTAGAATTTAAAGTAGCGAGTGGGTTTTTCCCCCTTTGTTTTAACTAAGGCTATTGATATTCCTAACATCGTGGGTGTGAAAGAATGGTAGCAAATATTTTTAATATTACCCTCAAGACTACTTTATTTCATTTGACTTTTTTTTCTTTACTTGTATGACCTCTGCTCACAGAAGCTAAATTAGAAAACAGTTGTAGGATAAAAGTTTAAAGAACTATTTAGAAAACGGCAAAGCATTTTCTCCTGCAGAACCCTTCATTACAGCCTTGCTGAGAGCCCTAGATTTGGAGAGGGGAGACAGAGTAGATTAATCAGTCTGCAGGATCATTTATTTTTCCTCCTTTCTCTGGGGGCTATCAGCAAGGGCACCTACGTAGGAAACTTATTTTTGTAATGTGAACAATTGTTCTTCAGGAATGAAATTCTGTTCTGCTGACAAAAGATGTGAGAAAGCTCAGGATGCCCCCTTGAACTGTCTGACACTTTGCACAAAAGGTAAATCTGCTAAAAATATTTTTTTAAATACTTGA